>NW_023270615.1:8229698-8240293 GCF_011800145.1 Mirounga leonina | reverse complement strand
AGGTTAAGATACCTCCTTACTTGTTATTAAAAGAGTCAATCTAGGGCGCCTGGGTGGCTCAGTTGGTTAAGCGACTGCCTTCGGCTCAGGTCATGGTCCTGGAGTCCTGGGATCGAGTCCCGCATCGGGCTCCCTGCTCGGCGGGGAGTCTGCTTCTCCCTCTGACCCTCCTCCCTCTCGTGTTCTCTGTCTCTCACAAATAAATAAATAAAACCTTTAAAAAAAAAAAAAAAGAAAACCCATTCTGCCTGTGTGTTGGGGAGAAACGGGGTGTGTTAGCGACCCCCCTCCCCACTATCTATGGCACAGCTTTGACTAATGAGCACACGTGAAATAAAAAGACATCCTGGATGCTTCTCAGGGCTGCTGCTTGCTTAGATATTTCTGCCTAGTGATGGAGGCAAATGCAATTCAGCTTGCTGAGTGTAGGAAAAACCAGCCCCAGGCCCACCCGACTATCTTTCAGTATAGAATGTATTTTGCTCTTTTGCAGTCCGTTGACATTGCTCAGAAAAAAAAATCCCTTTATGGGTTTCCCCCTTTCCAAAACGTGGGTTCGTTCTCTTTTCCCAGAAACAATCCTGTTTATTTAGTTGCAGCTACAACAGAGACACAGCGAGGCCTTCAGAAACATCAGCATGCCTGCCATTTCCATGCTTCTGTTTGCAAGATAAATTCCTGAAACGCTGCCTTCACCAGGGAGTATTGTAGCTCCTGTCACGGGGTAAGGCATTTAGCTTAGCGTTCATTTCCCATCAGCATAATTTAAACAACTTCATAAAATATAAATGGCATGAAATGGAAATGAACTTGTTTCGGTGGCAGGTGCCTCTGTTGGATGGGAGGAAGTTAGTGCCATGGTTACAAGCTCACTGGGTACCCTGCCAGGGCCTTCGACATAAAACACCGAGGCTGGACGCCACCCATATTCTAGGGAAATGAACACAATTGCTCCAGAATGGTACAATGATACCTTTTCCACAAATGTCAGAGAGATTTCCCCCCCCACCCCCACAGGGAAGAAAGGAAATCAGAAGATTGAATATTACTGTCCTGGCAGTGATCGTGAGATGAGTTATCTCGGGGAAAGACTTTTCTAGAGCAGGAAAGAAGTTCTAACCAATATAACTACTTCTAAGGGAAGGCTGTGTCCTGCTTCTTGATACCAGTGATAGGTCAAGACTTTGGGACACGTGATTAGTCTTTTCCGCCCAAGCCTTTCGAGTGGTTCTTCTTACCTCCTGTTACATTTCTCTGGGTCATGCCATTGCTCATCCTTGGGAGACAGAGGGCGAGGGGCAGGAGGCGGGGATTTCATTCGTTCATTTATAAAATATTTGCATTTTCCTATGTGCCATGGATTTTCTACTCACGATGAATACAAAGATGAATAGGGCAAATCACTAGGTTTCTAATTTTTAACTTCAGTCAGCTTATGGCATTCTGAGGCATCTCTATGAAATATCTAATAACTAGGAAAATCATAGCCTTTGTCTAAAGAATTGTCCCAGGTCTCTTTTGTATCTGACCGGATCAGTGGAATCAGGTAAGCTAGACTGCGCTGAAATGTGGGATTCTCTACTTCTACTTGACGCTTAAAGACTGTCAAAGCTTTGGTTTGGGCTGCCTTTTGAAGGAAGCTGTCTCCCCATCTCATACTAAATCTGAGTTCTCGACCTCCCCCCGCAACAAGCCTACTCCCCTCCCCGCCCCCCCCGCCCGTTTAGCCTTCCCTATCACAGGGGATGGCCCCTCCATTTCCCTGACTTATTGGGCTGAATCCTTTAAGTGGGTCCTGGATTCTTCTCTTTCTCTGACACTTCACGTCCAGTCTGTCACGAAATCTCAATTGTCTCTACCTTCCAAATGCATCTGGAATCTGATCTCTGCTCCCTACCTCTCTGCCACCTCCCTGGCTCGAACTACCATCTTGTGCCCACATTATGACAGAGCTTCCTATAAAGTCCCTCCTTCCACCTTTGCCATCCTATGGTCCATTCTCAACAAGGCAGTTCAAAATGCATGTCAGATCATGTAGGTCCCCTTCCCAAATGCTTGTAATTAGGCTGTCATCAATATGGTCAGAGTAAGAGCCAAAATCTTCATAAAGACTGAGGTCTGGTCCCTGGCTTGACCTCTTCCACCCCCTCCCTGCCCCCACTGTGTCATACCAGCAGCCTCTTTGCTGGCCCTGAACACATCTGCTGTGTTCCAACATAATGGCATTGTGCTTGAATTACCTTTTGCCTCTGTTCCTTTGCCTAGAAGGTTCTTCCCCCTGGTATCTTCATGGCTGACTTCATCTCTTTCAGGTCTTTGCTCAAAAGTTACCTTATCCCTGAGATCTACCCTAACCACCCTAAAACTGTAACCTTCTGCCCTTCCTCATTCACTCAGCACAACCGTCCTCTTTACCTGCTTGGTCTTCTTCCCCCACCACATTTACCACTTTCTCACCTACCGTGAAACTTATCTCTGTCTTGTGTTTAATATCTGATGCCCTCATGGGTTGCGCTATGTAACTGCTTCTTGCCCAAGAGCTGTGAGAAGTTAAATGTGTCACTTCCAGGTTAAAGCACTTAATTGCTGGTGTGAGGCATTCTAGAACTCTCTTGTCTTCTGCATGGCGATCAGCAATGCTTGTGGATGGTGTATTTGATCCCTGAGTTATTCCAGTGAGAACCCTCCCACCTTCCCCACTCTATCAAACTATGACAGACATAAGGCATGAGCAAGAAATAAGCCTTGTTGTCTTGCCATTGAGACTTGGGGGTTGTTTGAGAGCAGAGCACTATCTAACCTACCCTAATCGATGCGTGGAAGATGGAGAAATTACTTCCCCAGTGTCACACAGCCAGGAAGTCCAGACATGCCTCTATGACACATAACAAATTTCTGAAGGTATGTTGGAAACACAACGGCCTGAAAGTCAAACAATACATTTGCAGGCTTTTCACTGAGGACCAGTCCCAAGGAACTAAAGCAATTTATAAAACCCTACGTATGACCTGTTGCAGAGGCTGCCTTCTTCAGATTCAGGCAACTCGGCACAGGAGGGGTTGCCCCCAGCAGGGTTACCAGCTGTCTGTGCATTTCCCTTTCCCACTGGAGAGGAAACCACTCCCAGCAAATACCAGGAGAATCTCCCTAACAAGCTGCCTCAGGGGCTGGACAGACCAGCACAATCATTTTCCACACTTTGGCGGGCATCAGAATTGCCCAAAGGGCTTGTTAAAACACGAGCCGCTGGGCCCCACGCCAGTGGGTGTGGAACGGGCCTGAGAATTTGTATTTCTTACACCCTTTCACACGATTCTTGATGAAACCGGTCCAGGGACTACACTCTAGAACCATTAACAACAATGAGCAGACCAAGTATCAACTCAAAAAAACAAACCAAAACAAAAAAACAAGTATAGAAGAGAAAATATTTTTGGTAAGGATTTCCAAATCAGATCAGTCATCACAAAAAACAGAACTTTCTTAAACCGCTTTTATGGTTTGGGGTTAGGGAAGTACGCACCCCCTTGCTCAGGACACTCCTGGTTCCCACCCACTGTTCCAGCATTTGTGTGTCAATGGGCCCTTTCTTGCATTCTTGCTAGTGTTGAGGTCTGGGTAAGTTACACGACTGTTCTGTTTAGGCCTGTTTACATTTTTGTACATTTGACTTATGTATGAGAAATTGTTATATGATGGTTTAGCGCCTCAAAGGTCTTACCTTTTTTTTTTAAGATTTATTTATTTAAGAGAGAGAGAGTACAAGCACGAGTCAGGGAGGAACAGAGGGAGAGAATCCTCAAACAGACTCCTCGCTGAGCACAGAGCCCCACCTCACAACCCCGAGATCATGACCTGAACCGAAACCAAGAGTCAGAGGCTTAACTGACTGAGCCACCCAGGCGGCGCCCCTAGGGCCTCAAAGGTCTTAATCCCACCCAGGTTGCCATTCTGTGGGGAGAAAGAAACCTGTGGTCCCAGCTGAGGGAACAACTCTGGGTCCTGGTTCCTGACCTTGGGACTTCTGCTGATTTCATGGGGGTTACAGGGTAAGGATGGAGGTGGGAGGGGTGGGTGTCGAGCAAGGGCTCCCTCCCCTCCCCCTTACTGGTCAGCATCCTGCAAGAGCTAGGGATCAGCCTGGCTCACTGATACATGCAATACAAAATCCAGCACAGAGAAAACTTCTGGGGTGGTGAGGTATATAATGTAGAAAAAACAATGACTGTCAGAAAAATGATCTCAATATGCACCCCTCTCCCCCCCAGTAATGGGAATAGGACCAGAATTAATCTTCCTGCTAACCGGCCACTGCCATTTTATTCTCCCAGCTGGCTCTCAAGCCTCCAAGAAGGCAAACACGTGCTTTTTGCCAACCTTGTTAATACTCTTCATAGAGGTTCACGTTGCTGGATTGGAGTATCTGAGGACTAAAGAGGGTGGGTCTGCAAGGGGGCATTTACTCCCCACCTGAGTAGCCCCGCAGGGACCACCCTCTTTCTGAGTCAGAGGGAAGGATTCCTTGATATAAATTATAGTGTGGGTGTGTCGGCTCAGGGACGAGAACAAAGCTTTGTCCTTCTACCGCCTTTTAAGAGCACCTAATTACGTCCAGGTTTCTAGACAGTGTCACAACATAGTGATTAAGGTAGTGGGAGAGGCACTTTTTCAGCTAGGCTGTTACATACCTACTTTAAAAAAAAAATTATTATTGAAGTTTAGTGGACATGCATTATATGAGTTTCAGGTGCACACCATAGTGATTTGACAATTCTATACATTATTCAACGCTCACCACGAGCGGCTACTTCTTGATAACTGTGGGAGTCCTTACCTGAAGCAATCTCTCTGAGTTGAAGGCTACACCTGAAGATGCATACAGATGACTACAGCTTTAGTTCAGTGGAACTTCTATAGAGTGAAAGATCTGCCCCTAACTGGCTGCACAGCCTTTCAACATTCCAGGCTGTTAGCTACCTTGACTCCACACTTGTCCTGCACAATTCAGACCATGCAGTATTGCTGTATCGGGTGTCAGGTAAACACAAGTTCACAAAAGGCAGAGAGGGAAAGTCGAGGGGGGAAGCCAACTGGAAGCATGAACGAAAAGAGGCAGAAGACATGTGTCACCCCCACATTAAGAGAAACAGCAGAATTTACCGGTATTTACTAGATACTTGCTTTATATAAACACTCTGCTTATTGTAAACGCAGTTAAATGGATACTTTCTGCCCTGTGGGAGTTGCATTCTATCACGGGTGACCTAAATTCAGCCAACACTCTTTTCACAACTGCCACCACCCCCACACAGCCAGAGACGGGTCTGGTGGCCATAGCGAAAGACAGCACGCTGGGTGCTGTCAACAACAGAAGTTGTTGTGGTTCCGAAGCTTCTCGCGGTTCAGAAGGACCACTAGTCCGAGGTCGAGGTTCAAGCAGGGTTCAATTTCTAGTGAGGACTCTTTCCCTGACTTGCAGATAGCCACCTTCCTGCATGTCTTCAGGTGGTGGCAGGGAGTGAGAGGTGGGGGTTTAGGGGGAAGGTGGGATCTCACTCTTCCCTCTTCCTATAAGCCACAGCCCTTTCAAATTCGGGCTGCACCCATCGGACCTCATTTAACCTTTATTCCCTCCTAATGACCGTATTTCCAAATACAGTCACACTGGGGGTTAGGGCTTCAACCAATGAATTGGCGGGGGCGCAATTCAGTCCACAGCAGTCCACACCCACGGCACGCTAAGCCAAGAGCTAATGGGATGGGGAGACCACTGGTGATCAAACATTTACACTGAGGACAAGCTTCTTGAAGCAGGCTCACTGTATGCTCTGGGAGGCGTGCTGACAGTCTGCTGGAGGGAGAGGTCAGTGTGAGCTCTCTCCATTGAGCCAGGAAAGGCTTTCTAGAGAACTGGGGATTTCTGGTGCTATCTGGAGGGCAGAAAAGACAGATTGAAGTGATAACAGGGAGGATAATAATTCGAGCGGCAGCAAGCAGCATGAGAGGGATCAGAATTAGAAGAAAGAAAGAGACACGGAGAGGCCCGTCGGGGAGGGTTTTCCTATTTTCCCTTTGCTTTTCTAAAGTGGTTTTTAAGTGGTTGGCCTTTGTGTTCCTAACGTAGGAAGCTCATCAAAACCAGCTGTGTGTAGGTGTTCACTTTTCTTTTACTCCCTCTGTCTGATGCTCCCTGGGGGTCTGTCTCCCTGCTTCATTTTCTTATGTTATTTCCAACTCTCTCCAGGCTGCCTGATTTACTCACCCTCTATCCTTACTCATCTAGTTCCAACCCCGTTGCTTCCCACCCCCAATTAATTTGTTTAGTAGCATCCTGGCCCCTGCTGATACATATCCCCCTCAGCGGCCTTACCTTGATCTTCTCTCTAAAAAAGTGGGCACAGGGGCACCTGGGTGGCTCAGTGGGCTAAGCGTCTGACTCTTGATTTTAGCTCAGGTCATGATCTCAGGGCTGTGAGATCGAGCCCTGTGTCCGGCTCCACACTCAGCAGGGCGTCTGCTTGAGATTCTCTCCCTTCCTCTCCCTCTGTTCCTCCCCCTGCTTGCACACGCGCACACATTTGCTCTCTTTCTCGCTAAAATAAATAAATAAATCCTTAAAAAAATAAATTTAAAAAAGTGGGCACAGGTGATTAAAAATCAAGCAAACTCTTTTTTAAATGTGAGAACCCCATCTTTGGGTGCATTCTGCTGACTTGGCCCAGAATGTAAGCTAAATGTTGTTTCACCACGGAGATAGGCACATGACGGTATCCTACTCTCCTTTTCCCACCTTTGCCTACATTTTAGGAGCCAGGAAGCACACAGTATATTCATTTGTTTTAAGAAATCTATCTCACACGCACAAAAAGATGAATACGAATACGTGAGGTGATGGACATGTTATTTGCTAGATGGGGGGAGGGGACACATTCACAATATATACATCTATCAAATCACCACCATCTAGATTTTAAATAGCTTATAATTTTATTTGTCAATCATACTTAGATAAAGCTGAATTTTTTAAAAAAAGAACACAAAACAGAAACATAAAGGAATTTCAGGGCACACACACACACTTGCATGGGCACACACATGCCCAAGAATGCCTCTTTCCAGGGCACCTGGGTGGCTCAGTCAGTTAAGCATCCAATTCTTGATTTCAGCTCAGATCATGATCTCGGGTTCATGAGCTCGAGCCCCCAGTTGGGCTCCATGCTCAATGTGGAGTCTGCTTGAGATTCTCTCTCTCTCTCCTTCTGCTCCTTCCCTGCTTGCGCTCTCTCTCTCTCTTTCAAAAAAAACAAAAAATGAATGTGTCTTTTCTTGGTGACTGGGACTCTCAGGAGCCACATCAAAGCAGTTGTTTCCAAATTAGCATGAGCTCTGATGAGCCTAGAGTCTGTCAGGTCTCTCCTTTCCCACCCCACACAGACCTGTTCACTTCTACTGAGAAAGATGACAGTGTGATTTGGTCCAGAGCTTTGGAAGTCTTGATTTTAGGGCCCTAGTGTATTAAAACAGTACTGCTCTCTCCTCTGCAGCCTTATACCACAGAATGGCTTGGAAATGGGAGAGTAAAAGCACCATTAGAGCGATCTCTTTGATTTAGGCCACGGTCTTCAGAAAGTTTCCTAATAAATTATGAATATGACCTCTGGGAGTACATGATTAACCCATCAGCAAAGATTGTTCTTGTTGCTTTGCTTGGAAAGGAGATGGAAGATGTGTCATGTTGGGGAGGTGGGGTTGTCTGGCAAGGTCTGAGAAGGCAAAGTAAAGGGAGACAGTTACAGGACAACTGGGAATTTCCTGGAGATCACTTCTGCTGACATCACAATATCGCCTGAGAAGGTCCTGCCTGGCTTCTCGTTCTGGGACCATCCCTCCCTAGCAGAGGGACCTCCAGCAAGCCCTGAGGCTCCAGAAACCTTAGTTTCCCAGTTTCCCTGTACAACCCCATATTCTTGGGTCAATTTACTGTTATAAAAATACATTCAAGATTTAAACCTCAAATGGGTCTTCAACTATGCCTGGAATTTTTTCCATCATTTCCTGCATAAACTGCATCTCCCACTTTCCACAGTGACTACTGGAAACATTTCTAATCTCACTTCATATTAGTCAGAAGATCAAAGCTTTCCAAAGGAACCCTCATAAAAATAACACACCCACTGACCTACACAACAATCCTCATCTTCTCTCTTGTTAGATTAAAGGAGTTATTCCTTCTATCATTTAAGCTTTTGCTCTCTCTCCTCAGGATCATGACATGGTTATTTATTTTCCTCTCCCATTTAGTCAACCAAACCCTTTCAAATAGACCCTTCAACATTTTTTTTAATTTTTAAAAAAGATTTTATTTATTTATTTGCCAGAGAGAGTGAGCACAAGCAGGGGGAAGCAGCAGGGAGAGGGAGAAGCAGCTCCCTGCTGAGCAAAAGCCTGATGTGGGACTCGATCCCAGGAGCCTGGGATCATGACCTGAGCCAAAGGCAGACACTTAACTGACTGAGCCACACACTGTCCCCCTGTGAACATTTAAATATGTGCAAACTTGGGCTCAGCTGGTTAAGCATCAGACTCTTGATTTTGGCTCAGGTCATGATCTCAGAGTCCTAAGATTGAGCCCTGCGTCAGGCTCCATGCTGGCGTGAAGCCTGCTTAGGATTCTCTCTCCTGCTCTCTCTGCCCCTCCCCCACCCACCATTCACACATGCTCTTTCTCTCTAAAAAAATTAAAATTAAAAAAAAATAATAATAAATAAATGCAAACTTTACGTCTTCAAGTAACGCTTTCTGATCCTCACATTCTACTCCAGCTCCCAGTACATTTTCATGTTCGCTAAACTTTCAGTCTTCCTTTATCTCTCTTCCTACTCCACCTCCACGAGTCTGGAATCCTGGCCAACACACACCCATATTGCTAACTCACTCGGCTCTCAGCATTAGATGGTGTCAGTCCCTTCCTTCTGAAACCTCCCTTCCCTTGATGCCCATGATCCCACCACCCTAGTTTTTCCCTTATCCCTCTATTATCTCTTCACACTCTTTTCTAGGCTGATGCTGCTTTTTCCTTCAGGATCAGTTCTAATATTTCATATCTTCTCACTTTATACCTTTTGCTAGGCAACTTTACCCACCCTCTATAGCTTAGACCCTTCAGACCAGTATATCTAAGTGCTGACTTGACATGTGGACTTCAAGGCTGCAAAGACATCAAACCTACCCTATCCAAGATCCATTTTCTCTCACTACAGCATTTTCTCTCTCATTGAAAGATATATCTGTGGAAATAAAAAAGATCACCCAAATGAGAGCAAGTAAAGACTACAATTCACTCTTGAACAATGCAAGGGTAAGGGGCACTGAACCCCCGTGCAGTTGAAAATCTGTGCATAACTTCTGACTCCTCCTCAAACTTAACTACTAATAGCCTACCATTGACCAGAAGCCTTACCTATAACATAAACGGTTGGTTAACACATATTTTGAATATACACTATATACTGTTTTATAATAAACTAAGCTAGAAGAAAGAAAATGTTAAGAAAATCATAAGAAAGAAAAAATATATTTACAGGGGTGCAGTGTATGTATTGAAAAAAGAATCCACATGTAAGTGTATCCATGCAGTTCAAATTGATGTTGTTCACGGGTCAACTGTATTTATTAAGAGTAAGGGAATCAGCCACCATTATTGGTGTTTGGCAGAGACTCAAAGGCAGGCAGAGGAGTAAGAATGTTTCATAGTGGAGGAGAATTAAAAAAAAGGCTTCAAGTATGCCCTGATTAGAGGCTGTTGGCATGGGGAAATGTAGGCGAGCTAACTAGACGTGGGCGTCTTATGTGATTGGTTAGGGTGCCTATTTAGCTTTCTCCAGTTGGTGCTATACTGGAAGTGGAGGCAAAAATTAGGAAAGATGTTAGTTGTTAATCAAGCCTGGGCCATTTGGGGCCAATTGTTATGGGGATTATTATTTGTTTCCTAAATGGGTTGCTAGAGCCAGTTGTCTGATTTCCTGGACTGGTACTCTATATATAGTAGGTTAGCTTCCTGGGCTGGTTGCTGCAGGATCAGAATTCTGCTGGGTCAGAATTCTATTTTATATATAGTCTTCCCATTGCCCATTTGTATATATAGTCTCTCAACTCCATCTGTCCAGCTGTGTAAAGCAGAAGCTAAGGAGGCAATATAGCAATGATGATAAGAATATGAGTTCTGGAGTCACACTGTTTATTTCCTAGGTCCAGCACACATGAGCTGTGCACACTGGATAAGGTACTTAAGTTTTATTTTAATTTTAGTTTACTTAAACTAAAAATCAGGAGAACGAGAGACTTATCCAAGTCTGACACAGTTATTGCCTAACCAAAAGCCACTACCCACACTTTTCTTTTTTTTTAATTTTTTATTGTTATGTTAATCACCATACATTACATTAGTTTTTGATGTAGTGTTCCATGATTCATTGTTTGTGCATAACACCCAGTGCTCCATTCAGAACGTGCCCTCTTTAATACCCATCACCAGGCTAACCCATCCTCCCACAGCCCCCCCTCTAGAACCTTCAGTTTGTTTTTCAGAGTCCATC
>NW_023270615.1:8167641-8229298 GCF_011800145.1 Mirounga leonina | reverse complement strand
GAAGGAGAAAAGTAATGGCAAAGACAAGCTTAAAAGAGGTGCTTTCCCATACTACTAAAGATACTATTTCATATTTTAACTGGAGCCATTAAAACAAAAGCTACTGGGAGTAGCCGAAGAGATGGACAAATGACCAGAAGACAGATATTTCCAAGGATTACACACAAGGAGATTGTTGGCTCTGATCTTACAATATGGAGCAGATGGCTCCATAGTGGATGGCTAAAACTGTGTGGCTCAAAAGGACATTCTACCCAATACATATACAGATATCACTCCGAAAGATAACAGATAAGAAAGATCTTAAGGCAGAACCAGGAAGACCAGACTGGCTGAATGACCTCTACCAGAGTGGAGAGTTCTCAACTTTCCTGTAAAATGAGATATGATATATGCCATTTTTCAACATCTGTGTCACTTCTCATCTTTCCCTTCTTCTGAAAAGTACTTTTAACTGTAGCCATCCACTTACTTCTTTGACATAGCAATCTGGTATAAATGGGGTTGAACAACTTGTCTTCTACAGTTTGAGGACCTGAACATGAGAAATCATTTCCAGACCTGATGCGGGGGAATACCGTCTCACCAGGGACCCCAGCAGAATAAATAACTGCTGAGGATTTAAAACCTTCTTCATAGGAGAGGAGGCAAGTGTATTTTATGTAGATACGCCATTCTTCGATGAGTGTGTGGGGTGATGGATGTTATGGGCCTTGGGCAGTAACGGAGGTGGACTCTGGCAGATGCTGCTGGCAGCCAATTCAACAGTCATTCTCATTCTGTCTCCCCTCCCTCACTGCTTTCTCCCTGATAAAATATTATGTCCATGTATAAATTGATCATGTGCTTAGGGCAACTTTAGTCTCATTTCAGCTCTATGGTAAATCGTTATTAGTCTGAGCCGATGTTGGCAATTCCATTTCCTTACCAGCAATTGTTTTAGGAATGAGTATGTGATACAATTCTGGCTAATAAGATAGAATAATAAATAGGCTGAGAGGTTTCCACAAATATTTTTCTTGCCTTTAAAAAAACTAACAGAAGGGAACTTACTCAACTTGATAAATATTTATAAAAAATCTACAGCTAACATCATACTTACTAGTGAGAAAATCAAGCCTTTCCCACTAAGATCAGCAAAAATGTCCCTTCTGACCACTCCTTTTCAATATCATATTTAAAGTTCTAACTAATGCAATAAAAAAAGGAAATAAGAGATATATAAATTGGGGAGGAAAGCATAAACCTACCTTTTTAGATAACATGATCATAAGTGATCATAGCAAGGTTACAGGATATAAGATTAATATACAAAAGTGAATTACTGTCCTATATATTAGCAATGAAAGAGTGAAATTAAAAATTTTAAAGACCATTCATTTTAGCATCCAAAAAAAGGAAATGCCTAGGTATAAATCAAAGAAAATATGTATAAGATCTCCATCAAGAAAGTTATAAAACTCTGATGAAAGAAATCAAAGACAAACTAAATACCCATTTTGCCCACTTCCCCACCCACCTTTCCTTCTGGGAACCATCAGTTTGTTCTCTGTAATTATAGGCCTGATTTCTCCTTTCTGTTTGTTTATTCATTTGTTTGGTTTTTTAGGATCCACATATAAGTGAAATCACATAATAATTGTCTTTCTTGGTCTGATGTATTTCACTTAGCATAATACCCTCTAGGTCCATTCATGTTGTTGCAAGTGTTAAGACTTCATCCTTTTTTATGGCCACAAATACTCCAGGGTGTTTGTGTGTGTGTGTGAATGTGTGTGTGTATACACACATCTTCCTTATCAATTTGTCGATAGATGGACACTTAGATTTCTTTTATATATTGGCTATTGTAAAGTGCTGCAGGAAACATAGGAGTGCATTTATCTTTTTGAATTAGTGGGAGAAGGGGACTGAGAGATACTAGCTTCCAATTATAGAATAAAGAAATCACAGGAGTAAAAGGCACAGCATAGAAAATATAGTCAATGATATTGTAATAGAGCTGTGTGGTGACAGATGGTAGCTACACTTGTAGCGAGCATAGCTTAACTTACAGACTTGTCAAATCACTATGTTGTATACCTGAAACCAATAGAACATTGTGGCTCAACTATACTCAAATTTAAAAAAAAAGATTTAAGGAAAAAAAGACAAATTAAATAAATAGACAGATACTCATGGAGATAAAGATATAATATTGTTGAGAGGTCAGTTTTTCCCAACTTGAGTTATACATTCAGTGTAATCCTGATAAAAATCCCCACAAGTTATTTTGTTGATGTTGACAAACTGGTACTGAAGTTTATATGGAGAGGCAAAACCCCCAGAATAGCCAACACAATATTGAGGGAAAAGGACAAAGCAGAAAGAAGGACACTGCTGGACTCCAAGACTAACTATAAAGACACAGTGATCAGGACAGTGTGGTATTGGTAAAGAACAGACACATTGTTCAACAGAACAGAATAGAGAACCCACAAATAGACCCACATAAATATAGTCAAGTGATCTTTGACAAAGGAGCAAAGATAATACAATGGGGAAAGATAATCTCTTCAACAAATGGTGCTAGAACAACTGAATATCCAGCTGCAAATAATAAATCTAGACATGGACTCTAGAAGATTCACAAAAATTAAAATGGACCAAAGATCTAACTGTAAAATGCAAAACTATAAAATTCCTAGAAGAGACCATAGGAGAAAACTTCGATGATTCTGGGTTTGGTGATGGCTTTGTAGATATAATACCAAAAGCACAATCCATGAAAGAAATAATTGATAAAGTGGACCTAATTAAATGACAAACTTCTGCTCTGAGAAAGACAATGTCAAGAGAATGAGAAAGGAAGTCACAGACTGGGAGAAAATATTTGCAAAAGACATATCTGAGGGCGCCTGGGTGGCTCAGTTGGTTAAGCAACTGCCTTCGGCTTAGGTCATGATCCTGGAGTCCCAGGATCGAGTCCCGCATTGGGCTCACTGCTCAGCGGGGAGTCTGCTTCTCCCTCTGACCCTCCCCCCTCTCATGCTCTATCTCATTCTCTCTCTCAAATAAATAAATAGAATCTTAAAAAAAAAAAGACATATCTGATAAAGAACTGTTATCCAAGACTTCCGGGGAAGGTGGCAGAGTAGGAGGACTCTAAGTGCATCTTGTCCCATGGATACAACTAGATAACACACATCAGTTTAAGTAACCCAGAAAATGACCCAAAGACTGTCAGAACAGACTCCCCACAGCTAAATGAAGAGAAGAGGCCACCCTGAAGAGTGTAGGAAGGGTGGAGATGCAGCGGGGAGTTAAACCCTATGGGTCTGGCCACCAGAGGAAGGGGCCCATGGGCGTGGAGAGGGGAGAGAAATAGACTATCATACCAGGGAGTTCACATAGGGAAATGAATTCCCATAACATCTGGCTTTGAAAACCAGAGGGGCCAAATTTCATAAGTTCTTACAATCAGTGGGAATTAACGCCTGGAACTTCAAAAATCATCAGGCTTGCTCTGGGAGAGCGGATATGCAATAGGAAACTGAGTCCCCACCCTTAGAGAGACAGCAAAACAAATAGCCCACGGAGATACAGCACAGAAGCCCAGTTTGAAAACCACCTGGGGTGTACAGGAAGGAGATTTATTTATTTATTTATATTTATTTATAAATTATTTTTAGAGAGAGCACTTGCATGAGTGGGGGTCGGGGAGGAGGGGCAGAAGGAGAGGAAGAGAGAGAAAAGCAGGTTCCATGTCCAGAGCAGAGCAGGATGTGGGGCTCGATCTCATGACCCTGAGATGATGACTGGAGCCAAAATCAAGAGTCAGAGGCTTAACCAACTGAGCCACCCAGGCGCTCCCAGGAAGGAGATTTATTTACTAATCTCGGAGCATGGACTAGAGGGACAGGGATCTTTGCAAGACTTCTCCAGGAAAAAAGGAGCTGGTGGATGCCATTTCCCTCCCCAGCTCCCCAGCCTAGACATGCAGGCACCTACAGGAATCAGCACAGCCCCCCACTCTCCACCTATCTTGCTAATGGTGCACCTGTGCACATAGGTGGATTCACCCCCCTCCAACTCACCTGACCTGGCAGGAATTTTCCAGGTCGCTGCAAGTCCCTTCCCACAGAGAGGACCAGCACAGACCTTGTTCTCCTTGGATCTGACCCCTCCAATACGCCCATGGCCAGAGCCCAACCAAAGCACTTCCACAAGCCTGGCAGTGTGCGAGCAACCCTGACAGGGGCAGGCCCAACTCCAAGGGGAAGGGGGATGAGGGGTGAAGGGAAGGGGAGTGAGGGGAAGATAACCACACACACACCAGTCCCACTGTGGTGCTGTCCACCAATGAAAGCTTCTCGGGGGATGCACAGGGAAAGTGCCCTGCAGCTCAGTGCTTCAGCATCTCTGGCAAATGCCTTGACTGACTCACCTGGACGGATCATCCAAACAGAAAATCAACAAGGCAATAAGTGGCTTTGAATGACACATTGGACCAGATGGCTCTAACAGACATTTTCAGAACATTCAATCCTAAAACAGCAGAATACATGTTCTTTTCAAGAACACATGGGACATTCTCCAGAACGATCACGTTAGGCCACAAAACAAGTCTCAAAAAATTCAAAAAGATCAAAGACATACCATGCATCTTTTCTGACCACAACGCTGTGAAACTAGAAATCAACTGCAAGAGAAAATCTGGAAAGAACACAAATACATGGGGGTTAAATAACATGCTACTAAACAATGAAGGGGCCAACCAAGAAATCAAAGAGGAAATCAAATCAAAGAGGAAATAAAAAAAATACATAGAGACAAAAGAAAATGAAAACACAATGGTCCAAAAACTTTGGGACACAGCAAAAGCTGTTCTAAGACAGAAATTTGTAGCAATATAGGCCTACCTAAAGAAACAAGAAAAACCTCAAACCACCTAACCTTATACCTAAAGGAGCTAGAAAAAGAACAAACAAAACCCAAAACCAGTAGAAGGAAGGAGATAATAAAGATTAGAGCAGAAATTAAAAACAAAAAAACAAACAGACCAATGAAACCAGGAGCAGGTTCTTTGAAAATCAACAAAATTGACCAAGTTTTTCGTAATACCAAGAGTATTACGAAAAATTATATGCCAACAAACAGGACAACCTAGGAGAAATGTATACATTCCTAGAAACATATAACCTCCCAAAACTGAATCAGGAAGAAATAGAAAATTTGAACAGACCTATTACCAGCAAAGAAATTGAATCAGTAATCAAAAAATTCCCAACAAACAAAAGTCCAGGATCAGGTGGCTTCACAGGTGAATTCCACCAAACTTTTAAAGAAGAGTTAATACCTAATCTTCTCAAACTACACCAAAAAGTAAAAGAGGAAGGAGAGCTTCCAAATTCATTCTATGAGGCCAGAATTACCTTGGCTCCAAAACTACATAATGAACCTGCAAAAAAAGAGAATTACAGGCCGAGATCTCTGATGAACGCAGATGCAAAAATCCTCAAAAAAAAAATCATACAAAATATTAGCAAACCAAATTTAACAATGCATTGAAAAAGTCATTCCCCACAATCAAGTGGGATTTATTCCTGGGATGCAACAGTAGTTCAATATTTGCAAATCAATGTGTTATGTCACATAGATAAGAAAAAAGGATTAAAAATCATATCATCATTTCAAAAGATACAGAAAAGGCATTTGACAAATAAGAAAACAACCCAATTAAAAAATAGGTCAAAGACTTTAAGAGACACCACACCAAAGAGGATACACAGGTTGCAAATAGGCATATGAAAAGATGCTCCACTTCATATGTCATCAAGGAAATGCAAATTAAAACAATAATGAAATAACACAACACACTTCTAAGAATGGTCAAAAATCATAACACTGACAATAGCAAATACTGGTGAGGATGTAGAGCAACAGGAATGCTCATTCACTACTTGCAAGACAGTTTGGCAGGATCTTACAAAACTAAATACATTCTTACCATACCATCCAGCAATCATGCTCCTTGGCATTTACCCAAAGGAGTTGAAAACATATCCATGCACAAACCTGCACACAAATGTTCATAGCAACTTTATTCACAATTGTCAAAACTTTGACGCACCTGAAATGTCCTTTAGTAGGTGAATAAACTGTGGAACATCCACATAATGGAGTGTTACTCAGTGATAAAAATGAGCTATCAAGCCATGAAAAAACATATAGTGATCTTAAATGCATATTACTAAGTGAAAGACACCAATCTAAAAAGGCTAGATATTGCATAATTCTAACTATATGACATTCTTGAAAAGTCAAAACTATGGAGACAATGAAATATCAGTGGGTGTCAGGAACTGGGGGTACGAGGATGAGTAGGTGGAGCACAAAGGGTTTTCAGGGCAGGGAGACTATTCTGTATGACATGATAAAGGTGGATATACATTACTATACATTTTTCCAAACTCAAAGAATGTACAACACCATGAGTGAACTATAATACAAACTACAGACTTTGAGTAATCACGATGTGTCAACATAGGTTCATCAATTGCAACAAACGTACCTCTCCTGTAAGAGATGCTGATGGTGGGGTAGGCGGTGCATGTGTCGGGGAAGGAGGTATAAGGGATATCTCTGTACCCTCCTCTCAATTTTGCTGCAAACCTAAAACTGTTCTTAAAAAAATTAGGGCTTTAAAAAGAAAGTATAGTTGAGCAAATAGATATCCAACATTCTTGGAAAGAAAGACTCAATATCAAAAGGAGGTCAATTCTCCCAAGTTCATTCACATATGTGACACAATTCTAATGAAAACACCAGTCAGTCTTTTTCTGAAGTCAGATAAGTCCGCCACAGAGCTTATTTGGAAAAATTAGCAAGCAAAAATTTCCAGGAAAACTTAAAAATGCAATGTTGGGGATGGCTAACAGATATTAAAATATTATATAAGCTTCTACAATTAAAATAGTATGCAATGATGTAATGAGGAGAGAGACAAACCCATAGAACAGGAAAGAAAATGTAGAAATAGACCCAAGGACAGATGAAAATTTAGAATATGATAAGTACAACATCTCATATCAGTGATGTGAGGGGAAATAAGGTTACCAAGTTTTGACAATGGAGAGAAAACAGGGAAAAAGATAAAACAGGATGAACTGCTCATACAGTAAGCCAAGACTAATTCCACGTAAGAGCAAAGAACTGATTATAAAAAAAATTTAACCCACACAAGTGCTTTCATTAATTAATTATGAGAAAAAACCCCCACTAAGTTTGATTACATAAAAGTAAAAACTTTTGCCAGACAAAAAGCGTCAGAAGTAAAATAAAATGCCAAGTGACAAAAATGAGAAAAGTATTTGCAAATTAAATCATAAAGAACTATAACCTATAATATATAAAGGCCTTCCCAAAATTAAGACTAACAAGCCAACAGAAAAATGAGCACATGATAAGACCAGAGCTCACAGAATAAATGGCACTAATCATAGGACAGGATGTTCTGCCATGCTTCTAATAAGGTAAATGCAAAATTAAATATAATGTGATTCCACTTGTCACCTCTCAGATTGTCAAAAACCTAAAGGCTGACAATTACCATCACTGGTCAGGCTATCACCAAGCAAACATTCATATGTTGCTCGCGGGAAGACAAAGAGGTACAGCATACCACCGTGGGGGGAAATCTGGTATGGCCTGCTACAGCTGCCATGTGTTTACCATTTAACAAAACAATCCTTCTTCTGGAAATCAGTAGTGAAGATACACTGGAAAAAATATGAAAGGACGTATGAGCAGCTTACTCAGTATAACACTCCTTGTAACAGCAAAAGGTTAGAATGTACCCAAATGTCTATCAATAAAGGACTAGTCGAATAAGCTATGGGACAGCCACAAATGGAGTTCTAGGCAGCTATAAAAAGAAGTGAGGAAGACCTTTTATATGAGTGATCTTACAGATATATTAAGTGATAAAAATATATGGGCAGAACAATGTGTACTGCATGCTACCTTTATAAAAGAAAGAAGGGATATGCATCTACATATTTGCTTCTGTTTCCATTAAGACACAATGTAAGGATAACCCCCAAACTAGAACAGATACTTACTAAAGAAGAAGGAAGGTAACAGAAGGAGACAGAGGTGGCAAGTTTTTCCTTCTGGATTTAGCTGGGTGAGTAGTGATGACCAGAGCTGCTGCAGCCAGCTTGCAACCATGATGGGAGCTATGTAAAGAATTGTCACAGTGGGGGCAGAGCAAGATGGCGGAGGAGTAGGAGACCTGGATTTTGTCTGGTCCCAGGAATTCAGCTGGATAGGGATCAAACCATTCTGAACACCTACGAACTCAACAAGAGATCAAAGAAAAGAATAGCAGCAACTCTCTGAACAGAAAAGCGACCACCTTCTGGAAGGTCTTTTCTGATTTGTTTAGAGTATATGTTCTGGGGACGTTGTTACCCTGTTAGCATTCTGTTCTCTCATTCATCTATTCTCCTCTGGACAAAATGACAAGACGGAAAAAAATCACCTCCACAAAAAGAACAAGAGGCAGTACTGACTGCCAGGGACCTACTCAATATGGACATTAGTACGATGTCGGAACTAGAGTTCAGAATGATGATTTTAAAGATACTAGCTGGGCTTGAAAAAAGCATGGAAGTTATTAGAGAAACCCTTTCTGGAGAAATAAAAGAACTAAAATCTAACCAAGTCGAAATCAAAAAGGCTATTAATGAGGTGCAATCAAAAATGAAGGCTCTAACTGCTAGGATAAATGAGGCAGAAGAGAGAATCAGTAATATAGAAGACCAAATGATGGAAAAAAAGGAAGCTGAGAAAAAGAGAGATAAACAACTACTGGATCACGAGGGCAGAATTCGAGAGATAAGCAATACCATAAGATGAAACAACATTAGAATAATTGGGATCCCAGAAGAAGAAGAAAGAGAGAGGGGGGCAGAAGGTATATTGGAGCAAATCATAGCAGAGAACTTCCCTAATTTGGGGAAGGAAACAGGCATCAAAATCCAGGAAGCACAGAGAACCCCTCTCAAAATCGATAAAAATAGCTCAACACCCCAACATCTAATAGTAAAACTTACAAGTCTCAGAGACAAAGAGAAAATCCTGAAAGTAGCTCGGGAGAAGAGATATGTAACCTACAGTGGTAGAAACTATCCACAGAGACCTGGCAGGCCAGAAAGGACTGGTATGATATATTCAGAGCACTAAACAAGAAAAATATGCAGCCAAGAATACTATATCCAGCTAGGCTGTCATTGAAAATAGAAGGAGAGATAAAAAGCTTCCAGAACAAACAAAAACTAAAGGAATTTGCAAACACAAAACCAGCCCTACAAGAAATACTGAAAGGGGTCCTCTAAGCAAAGAGAGAGCCTAAAAGCAACACAGACCAGAAAAGAACACAGACAATATACAGTAACAGTCACCTTACAGGCAACACAATGGCACTAAATTCATATCTTTCAATAGTTACCCTGAATGTAAATGGGTTAAATGCTCCAATCAAAAGACACAGGCTATCAGATTGGATAAAAAAACAAGACCCATCGATACGCTGTTTGCAAGAGACTCATTTTAGACCCAAAGACACCCCCAGATTGAAAGTGAGGGGGTGGAAGACCATTTACCATGCTAATGGACACCAAAAGAAAGGTGGGGTGGCAATCCTTATATCAGACAAATTAGATCTTAAACCAAAGACTGTAGTAAGAGATGAGGAAGGACGCTATATCATAATTAAAGGGTCTATCCAACAAGAAGATCTAACAATTGTAAATATCTATGCCCCTAACATGGGAGCAGCCAATTATATGAGGCAATTAATAACAAAAGCGAAGAAACACATCGACAACAATACAATAATAGTGGGGGACTTAACAACCCCCTCACTGAAATGGGCAGATCATCTAAGCAAAAGATCAACAAGGAAATAAAGACTTTAAATGACACACTGGACCAAATGGACTTCACAGACATATTCAGAACATTCCATCCCAAAGCACAGAATACACATTCTTGTCTAGTACCCATGGAACATTCTCCAGAATAGATCACATCATAGGTCACAAATCAGGTCTCAACCAGTACCAAAAGACTGGGATCATTCCCTGCATATTTTCAGACCACAATGCTTTGAAACTAGAACTCGATCACAAGAGGAAAGTTGGAAAGAACTCAAATAGATGGAGGCTAAAGAGCATCCTACTAAAGAATGAATGGGTCAACCAGGAAATTAAAGAAGAATTTAAAAAATTCACGGAAACCAATGAAAATGAAAACACAACTGTTCAAAATCTTTGGGATGCAGCAAAGGCAGTCCTAAGAGGAAAGTATATAACAATACAAGCCTTTCTCAAGAAACAAGAAGGTCTCAAGTACACAACCTAACCCTACACCTAAAGGAGCTGGAGAGAGACAGCAAATAAAGCCTAAACCCAGCAGGAGAAGAGAAATAATAAAGATCAGAGCAGAAATTAATGAAATAGAAACTAAAAGAACAGTAGAACAGATCAACGAAACAAGGAGCTGGTTCTTTGAAAGAATTAACAAGATTGATAAACCCCTGGCCAGACTTATCAAAAAGAAAAGAGAAATGAACAACAAATCAACAAAATCATGAATGAAAGAGGAGAGATCACAAGTAACACCAAAGAAATACAAACAATTATGAGAACATATTATGATTGGGGCGACTGGGTGGCTCAGTCATTAAACGCCTGCCTTTGGCTCAGGTCATGATCCCAGGGTCCTGGGATCGAGCCCCGCATCGGGCTCCCTGCTCCGCAGGGAGCCTGCTTCTCCCTCTCCCACTGCCCCTGCTTGTGTTCCTCTCTCTCTGTCAAATAAATAAATAAAATCTTAAAAAAAAAAAAAGAACATATTATGAGCAACTATATGCCAGCAAATTAGATAATCTGGAAGAAATGGATGCATTCCTAGAGATGTATCAACTACCAAAACTGAACCAGGAAGAAACAGAAAACCTGAACAGACCTATAACCACTAAGGAAATTGAAGCAGTCATCAAAAATTCCCAACAAACAAAAGCCCAGGGCCAGATGGCTTCCCAGGGGAATTCTCCAAACATTTCAAGAAGAATTAATACCTATTCTTCTGAAACTGTTCCAAAAAATAGAAATGGAAGGAAAACTTCCAAACTCAAAGACCCCATCAAAAAGGAGAATTACAGACCAGTATCCCTGATGAACATGGATGCAAAAATTCTCACCAAAATACTAGCCAACAGGATCCAACAGTACATTAAAAGGATTATTCACCACAACCAAGTGGGATTTATCCCTGGGCTGCAAGGTTGGTTCAACATCCGCAAATCAATCAATGTGATACACTACATTAATAAAAGAAAGAACAAGAACCATATGATCCTCTCAATAGATGCAGAAAAAGCATCTGACAGAGTACAGCATCCTTTCTTAATCAAAACTCTTCAGAGTATAGGCATAAAGGATACATACCTCAATATCATAAAAGCCATCTATGAAAAACGCACAGCAAATATCATTCTCAATGGGGAAAAACTGAGAGCTTTCCCCCTAAGGTCAGGAACACAGCAGGGATGTCCACTATCACCACTGCTATTCAACATAGTATTAGAAGTCCTAGTCACAGCAATCAGACAACAAAAAGAAATCAAAGGCATCCAAATCAGCAAAGAAGTCAAACTCTCACTCTTTGCAGATGATATGATACTTTATGTGGAAAACCCAAAAGACTCCACCCCAAAACTGCTAGAACTCATACAGGAATTCAGTAAAGTGGCAGGATATAAAATCAGTGCACAGAAATCAGTGGCATTCCTATACACCAACAAGAAGACAGAAGAAAGAGAAATTAAGGAGTCGATCCCATTTACAATTGCACCCAAAACCATAAGATACCTAGGAATAAATTTAACCAAAGAGGCAAAGAATCTGTACTCAGAAAACTATAGCATACTCATGAAAGAAATTGAGGAAGACATAAAGAAATGGAAAAACGTTCCATGCTCATGGATTGGAGGAACAAATATTGTGAAGATGTCAATGCTACCTAGAGCAATCTACACATTCAGTGCAATCCCCATCAAAATACCATCCACTTTTTTCAAAGAAATGGAACAAATAATCCTAAAATTTGTATGGAACCAGAAAAGACCCCAAATAGCCAGAGGAATGTTGAAAAAGAAAAGCAAAGCTGGTGGCATCACAATTCCAGACTTCCAGCTCTATTACAAAGCTGTCATCATTAAGACATTATGGTACTGGCACAAAAACAGACACATAGATCAATGGAACAGAATAGAGAGCCCAGAAATGGACCATCAACTCTATGGTCAACTCATCTTCGACAAAGCAGGAAAGAATGTCCAATGGAAAAAAGACAGTCTCTTCAACAAATGGTGTTGGGAAAATTGGATAGCCACATGCAGAAGAATGAAACTGGACCATTTCCTTACACCACACACAAAAGTAGACTCCAAATGGTTGAAAGACCTCAATGTGAGACAGGAGTCCATCAAAATCCTAAAGGAGAACATAGGCAGCAACCTCTTTGACCTCAGCCGTGGCAACTTCTTCCTAGAAACATCGCCAAAGGCAAGGGAAGCAAGGGCAAAAATGAACTCTTGGGACTTCATCAAGATAAAAAGCTTTTGCAAAGCAAAGGAAACAGTCAACAAAACCAAAGACAACCGACAGAATGGGAGAAGATATTTGCAAATGACATATCAGATAAAGGGCTAGTATCCAAAATCTATAAAGAACTTCTTAAACTCAACACCCAATGAAAAAATGATCCAATCAAGAAGTGGGCAGAAGACATGAACAGACCTTTTTCCAAAGAAGACATCTAAATGGCCAACAGACACATGAAAAAGTGCTCAACATCGCTCGGCATCAGGGAAATCCAAATCAAAACCTCAATGAGATACCACCTCACACCAGTCAGAATGGCTAAAATTAACAAGTCAGGAAACGACAGATGTTGGCGGGGATGCGGAGAAAGGGGAACTTCCCCTCCTACACTGTTGGTGGGAATGCAAGCTGGTGCAGCCACTCTGGAAAACAGTATGGAGGTTCTTCAAAAAGTTGAAAATAGAGCTACCATATGATCCAGCAATTGCACTACTGGGTATTTACCCCAAAGATACAAATGTAGGGATCCGAAGGGGTACGTGCACCCCGATGTTTATAACAGCAATGTCCACAATAGCCAAACTGTGGAAAGAGCCAAGATGTCCATCGACAGATGAATGGATAAAGAAGAAGTGGTATATATATACAATGGAATATTATGTAGCCATCAAAAAGAATGAGATCTTGCCATTTGCAATACGCGGATGGAACTGGAGGGTGTTATGCTGAGCAAAATAAGTCAATCATAGAAAGACATGTATCATATGACCTCACTGATATGAGGAATTCTTTTTTATTTTTTTTAAAAGATTTTATTTATTTATTTGACAGAGAGATAGAGAGAACAGGTAGGCAGAGGCAGGCGGAGAGGGAGAGGCAGGCTCCCTGCCGAGCAGGGAGCCCGACGTGGGGCTCAATCCCGGGGACCCTGGGATCATGACCTGAGCCAAAGGCAGCCGCTTAACCGACTGAGCCACCCAGGCACCCCGATAAGAGGAATTCTTAATCTCAGGAAACAAACTGATGGTTGTTGGAGTGGTGGGGGTGGGAGGGATGTGGGGGCTGGGTGATAGACATTGGGGAGGGTATGTGCTATGGTGAGTGCTGTGAATTGTGCAAGACTGTTGAATCACAGATCTGTACCTTTGAAGCAAAAAATACAAAAAATATCCTCTTCTAGAGGATAGCAGGAGGGGAAGAATGAATGGGGGGAAATCGGAGGGGGAGATGAACCATGACAGACTATGGACTCTGAAAAACAAACCGAGGGTTCTAGAGGGGAGGGGGGTGGGAGGATGGGTTAGCCTGGTGATGGGTATTAAAGAGGGCACGTTCTGCATGGAGCACTGGGTGTTATACGCAAATAATGAATCATGGAACACTACATCAAAAACTAACAATGTAATGTATGGTGATTAACATAACATAATTAAAAAAAAAAAAGAATTGTCACAGTATTCACTGACGATGACAGAGTGGATATAGAATGACTCTCGGTCCCACATGATAGAGCTGATGAATTCATTCAACATCAAAACTACCCTACCTGCTGGCTATTATTCTGCAACATAGTAACATTTCTTTGACCAGAAGCCAAAATATACAGATAATGCTCTTATCTAGGTGTTATGAAAAATAAGGTAATTCATGAAAAAAGGTGTTTACCACCACATTTCATATGGTAAACATTTAATAAATATTGGCTGAAATTATTATCCACTTCCCTATTTTCCAGCCTATCACCAAATTCTTCCTATCATCATCATCTCCTCAGTATCATTGACATCTTGTCTCTCCATGCTTGCTGCTATCAGTTACTATAACATCTCTTCTGCACTGCTCCGGAGCCCCTTCATTGCTTATCTGATCATATAATGAACCTGTCTTTCCGCTCCTATCCAACCAAAAACTTAATGGCTTCACTCTTGGGATCAAGATCAAAATCGTTAGCTCGGCCTACAACAGTCCTCCACAGCCCATCCTCTGCTTAAGTCTTCAGCCACCTTGTTATCTATTACTCTTTCCCTTGCTGTCTGTATTCCAATCATGCTTGACTTATTTCAGTTCTTTGAATGAACTTTGCTCCTTCCTGAACTTTGCCCCCCACCATTTGGAAGGCAAGCACCCCTCCTCTTTTGCTGAATTTGCTCCTACTCATTCTTCAAGCTAAAGCATTGCTTCAGGGAAGCCTTTCCAAAATCCCCTGTCCAAATCAAGTTCTCTTGTTATATGCTTAATGGAAAGTTTCTTTCCTTTTATATTTACTAGACATTGTTAGTGTGATCTCAACAAGAGAGAGATTTCTTGTCCATTCTGACACAAATACATGGCAGATTATTCCTTCTTCTTCACTTCGCATTCAAAAGGAAGGGGGCTGTCAATTTAGCACATTGTTTCCTGAAAGATTTCTTGACTACTCAAGAAATAAACATTTTAGTCCCTACAGGATGCATAGCAGAGTAGTGCAGGGAATGTGAACTTTAGAGTTAGACCGTCATTTGGAACTCTGCTCCTGCTCCTGATGAGCTCTATAACCCCAGGAGCCTCAGAACTTTTCCCTATACAATCTGGGCAATGCACATAGTAAGGATTTGCCATTATTTGCGTATCAGGCTGAGTACCTAGTACCTAGATGCTATTATGGGAATTCCTCCTCTCTTCGTTATTACACCCTTCCTTCATTTAAAGTCTGTTTCCAGGCCAATCCTCAGAAATTTTCCCCAAAACACCTCCACCCATGGTTCAACCTCTTGCTTATTTCTGGATGCATGAGTCCCCCTCAAGGATCCCTGTAACTACTCTCTCAAGGCACAGTAATGCTCTGTAGCCCTTAGGCACTTAATAAATACTGGTTATGTGCTGTTTGCATTTCTCAAACCCACCTTATTTGTGCTCAAAGTGCCTTTGATTTGGGAAATCCTCTTTTGGAACCAGGAAAACACTTCAGAAAGTGGCCTTTTAAAAACTGTTCTCAGGGTGCCTGGGTGGCTCAGTAGGTTAAGCGTTTGCTTTTGGCTCAGGTCATGATCCCAGGGTCCTGGGATCGAGCCCTGCATCGGGCTCCCTGCTCCCTCTCCTTCTGCTCCTCCCCCTGCTTGTGCTCTCTCTCTCAAATAAATAAATAAAATCTTTTAAAAAAATTTTTAAAAATGTTCTCTTATGACTTCATACTTTATCTGTCATTGGCACTGGTATCCACACTATTTTTTTTTTTTGTATCAACCTGACATCTTAAAAATAAATGAGAATAACGTTTATAGTAAGTAGAAAGGAGATGAGATGCAGTGTGAAAACAGAAGCTTCCTTTGCTGTTTTTCTGATTTGCTACCCCCAGGATTAACTTCTCCTTAAAAACTTACAAAATAAAGCTCCTGTGCATATCACACATAATCCGTTTGGGCAGGCGCAATAGTGTTAATACGCTGCTGTGTTTGATGGGTCATTTTTCTTGCCTGATCCTTGTTAGAAGCTGTGACTCAGACCCCTGGTCTTGGACCTGGATTCCAAAACAGTGAATGCAGGTAAGTCACATCTCTTCATTTGTAAAGGAGAGCATGCTGCCTCAAGATGCAAGATCCCACAGGGACAGGGATTTTGTTCATTGCCTATCTCCGCTTTTAGAGGGGGGTGGCACTTCATGCCCCCTGGAAAAGGCAGGAAACAGATTCCCTGGGGCCTCCAGGAAGCAACAGCCCTTCTGACACCTTGATTTTAGCCACTTATGACTCCTTTTAAACTTCCTTGTCCAGAATTGTAAAAGAATAGACTGCATTATTTCAAGCCACTAAATTTGTCATCATTTGTCACAGCAACAATAGGAAAGTAATGTCATCCACTGTCTCATTTACCCCACAGAATATGGGGTCATGTGGAGCTTCCTGCATCTCCATCCCAGTTTCCAGCTTTCTGTTGTTGGGTTATCTCAAATTAAATATACTTTAAGATGCAGATGTTAATAATACCCAGCAGATGACATGGAGTGCCGCAGGAACAGATGGGGGAAAAGAAAGAAAAAGAAAAGGACATGAGATCACAAAGAAGGTCTAATTATGGCATTATTACCTATAGCAGTTAGGGCTAGCTGTACCATGGCAGCAGCTGTTGGGGCCAGTACCGGACATTCCTTAGATGGAAAATGTCAAGGGTAACCCAGATACCCAGTGCTAGCTAATTTAGAGGGACTTCTGCTGGAGGATGTCTGGGAAAGAATTTTTTCTTAAAGAGAGATGGGTGAAGAAAGGACCTTTCCTTCTGTTCCTGTTTGGCATGCTTGATGTGAGGGCATGCCACATACAACTCTTGCAGCCATTTTGGGACCATGAGGAAAAGATCAAGAGAATTTTGGAGAGGGCAATCCAGTGTTCTTACAGCACTGAGCCTCTGAATCAGCCATGGGGAATGCACATTTCTAAACTTCATTTTAAATAGGCAATGGAATTTCTATATTAATTTTTAGTCAGAAATTTATCCTATCACTTGTGGTCAAAAGCATTATAACCAAAATGCTACATTAAAAAATAAAGCTTGGGGGCACCTGGATGGCTCAGTTGGTTAAGCCTCTGACTCTTGGTTTTGGCTCAGGTCATGATCTCAGGGTCCTAGAACAGAGCCCTGCATCCGGCTCCACGTGTAGCAGGGAGTTGGCTTCTCTGCCTCTCCCTCTGCTTCTCTCCCTACTCATGTGCTCTCTCTAAAATAATCTTTAAAAAAATAAAAATAAAAAATAAAAATAAAATTGATAACGTTTGGCTTCTAAATCCATCTCAAGTACTTGTTAGTCATCTCAGCTCAGAAGTCAAGTGTTTTCTGAGAACTGACTTTGCACTGCTATATTGGGGGGCATAAAAATGGCCCAGATATGATCCTTGTACTCACGAAACTTATAACCTATCAGGGGAAGAGAAACATTCTGTTTGCAGAGATTCTAGCCACAGAATACACAAATCTTTAAAAAGGGAGGGGGAGGGGAACTCAAAGAGCCAAGAGTTTGGAGAGAGAATGAGCCACTGAAACAGGTATATTGAATACCCAGGTGTACCACAGGCAGGAGGGAGAGAATTTAAACCAACAATAAAGCTGACAAAAATTTCAGTCTGCTTTTTATCATACACGAGCAATTCTAAATAATTTCAATGATCAAATATTCCTCCTGGAAGAAATACTTTTTGAGTCCAAGTTCTAGATAATTCTTTGGTTGCAACTGGGTTTTAGTAATATATACGTTTGCCTTGATATTCGTATCTTTTTATTATTTATACTTTAATAAACATACAGAATTGATTATATGTTCATTTCGAGAGCAAATTTGTTATGATTCAGAACCATCTGCTTTGAGATATCTTCCCCTTGAATGACCTAAGTCAAATCAGATAATTTCTACCTGAGGTCACTACTGTTGTCCCATTTCAGAAACCTAGAAACCTAGGATGACTGGCCTTTGGAAGTTAAATCTGCCTCTTTCTTTAGCATTTATGATTTCCCAAAAATGTAGACCAACAGAATACAGGCAGGTGTGCAAAAACAGATATTTAATCTAGTAGACTCTGTTCAGATCTCTGGTATTAGAAAAAAAAAGACTAACACCTCAGAAGACCACAGGTCACATTTACCCTTCAAGGAGAATCATTTAGCCAATGGTGGATCAATATCTTCTAATAGAGCATTCTGGATGATGGAAATGTTCTGTATCTCTGCTGTATCTTTCCAATATGGTAGCCTCTAGCCACATGTTGTGCAGAGGCATTGGAATTATAACGAGTGTGACTGAGAAACTAGATTTTCTGTTTACTTTTACCTAATTTCTATTTACATTTAATTTATTGAAGAGTACAGAAACAGATCATAGGTCTCCTTAATCTCTTTCACAGATGAATGAATGGATAAAAAAGATGTGGTATATATGTATACAATAGAGTGTTATTCAATCTAAATGGATAAAAAAAATAAGATACATACATATATATGTATATACACATGATAGAATATTATTCAGCTATAAAAAAGGAAATCCTGCCATTTGTGACAACGTGGATAAACCTATAGGTCATTATGCTAAGTGAAATAAGTCAGAGAAAGACAAATACCGTATGATCTCACTTGTATGTGTAATCTAAAACACAACAAAATCAAACTCACAGATACAGAGAACAGATTGGTAGCTGCCAGAAGTTGGGGAATGAAGGAGTGGGGTGCTGGGGAAGGAGTGAAATCAGTGAAGGTGGAAAAAATTTTTAATTACAAAAAAAAAAAGTAAAATGCAAGGGTTTGCAAACTTTGTTGATGCAAGCCTAGCAAAAATTCCCAGTTTCCTTATCAACAAAACTAAAAATACTATTTTAGCTTCCATGAAAGCAGTTTCTGAGAGATGTTGTTTAAAATAATGGTGGGAACACATGTGGACACTTGCCTTTTATTTTTAAATCCTCAGCTCATTTCTTCTTTCTTTCTATGCCTTTTTTTCATACTTGTTCAAACTGAGTGGTATTACTCAGCTCAAACATCACCATCTCTGTAACCAAACCCCGCCCCAGTCAGTGAGGGATAGAAATCCAATTCAAGAAGCTTAAGAGAAAAGTGGAACTGTATTATATGTCCATTAAATTCAAGTGAAATCATGTGGACTCAGCAAAAACAACACAATAACAATGATGGTATAAGAACGGCAACAAACAAGAACTGATATGTTTTGTTTAAATACAAAACAGCCCTTAAACTTAAGTCAAATATCTGAACTCATGCTTCACTGAAGAAAGTATGATCTGTTCTATCCCTTTATCTGGTTGGTGAAGATAATTTTGACTTCATGTAACTTTTGCGTCTCCTGTTGAATTTTGGGCACAGTAAGATGAGTAAGATGTGACTTCAATGTACCCTATTTGATGTAGATAGGAGTTGAAATATACCCAATTTTTTGGGAAATTCTGCTTCATTCTTCCATTTCTTGTGCCCTTTTCTTTCTGAGGTCTCTAAAATCTGTTACTTTCCCCAACATTTCATAAATATTATTTCTGATGTGTTATTAGTTTATTGCCATAGAGATTATGTCCTAATGACTAATTCTAGTGTTTTTTGAAACTTGAAAGCCAGAGACAAGTATATATGGTACATCAACTGTCACTAACAAATCAGAATTTGTGTTCACACATATTTGATTCTTTTTTTTTTTTAAAGATTTTATTTATTTATTTGAGAGAGAGAGAACAGCATGAGAGGGGAGAGGGCCAGAGGGAGAAGCAGGCTCCCCGCCGAGCTGGGAGCCCGATGTGGGACTCCATCCCAGGACTCCAGGATCATGACCTGAGCTGAAGGCAGTCGCCTAACCAACTGAGCCACCCAGGCGCCCCACACATACTTGATTCTATGTGGGTAAACACACACACATAAGTTACTATATTTGTGAACAATGAAAACTCTTTGGGAATAGAACTTGTGAAAAGAGGATCAAAGAAGTTCTTATTGCCATTATTATCATACTGAAGATATAATCATGCATACACAGTATATTATTAATCTAGTAATCTATCAGCTGGAACTTTCCATTAAGTAATCTCTGCATACCAATAGAACAAAGATTAATTATCTGTTGGACTGTGAAAGTCTTTGAAGTGCTAAAAAATTTTTAACACTATATTAAAATACTCATGTATTTTAAAGTATATGAAAATTTTTTCATGAATAAGTAATGTTATGCATGTTATATAAATAACTAATCAAAAAATACTCCAACTATGAGTATTGGTTCCCAAATGCCAGACCTGGGATTAGTGCACTCACTGACAAATCTGTTATCATTCCATGGAAAAGTTAGAAAAATAAGGGCATAAATGATTGTGTTTTATTCTGTAATGACATTTTTCTAGATTTTTGGGGTATTAAAATATCTGTTCTTAAAGTAGGCGAGTTTACACTAGCCACTGAGATTCTTTCAACTCTAGACCAAGAGAATCAGAATGTCTTGGAGGAGCACCTAGAAATTAACATCTTTAACAAGTTTTCTATTGATTCAAATACATCCTAATGTTGAGAACCACTAGTATGGAGTCAAACACACAGACTTTGAATCCAGACACTCAAAAATTTGAAACCTTGCCTTGCTGTTTTCTGAGTGACCTAAGATGCTTTACTTAAAGTCTCTAAGCCTTCATTATCTCACCTATAAATTGGAAGGGCTGTTAGAAGAGAAAATGTTAATCAGTGTGACATTTCCAATAGCACCTGATCTAGAATAGAAACCCAAGGACAAGGGTTTTTTTCCAAACCCTGTAGATATATCTAAGTATCTACCATGCTTTATCTTGCATATGTATGTTTTGATAGACAGAACTGTAAGATGGTCCCCCAAAATTCCTGATCACTGATTATTGAATCAAACACAAATCTAGGTACTACTGTGAAGGACTTTTAGTCCCATATCTGTTGATCTTAAGAAGATTATTCTGGTGGGCCTGGCCTGATCACATGAGCCTTTTATTTTATTTTATTTTATTTTATTTTATTATTTATTTATTTATTGAGAGCAAAGTGGCTTTACTCAGCTACAAGTTGAAAGCTTTTAATGACCAGAAAATGTCCTTAAGTTTGGTTCTTGACTTTCGCAGTTTAAGTTGATCAGAGCATATGTTCTTTTTTTTTTTTTTTTTAAGATTTTACTTATTTTTTTGACAGAGAGAGACATAGCAAGAGCAGGAACACAAGCAGGGGGAGTGGGAGAGGGAGAAGCAGGCTTCCCGCTGAGCAGGGAGCCCGATGTGGGACTCGATCCCAGGACCCTGGGATCATGACCTGAGCCGAAGGCAGACGCTTAACAACTGAGCCACCCAGGTGCCCCATATGTTCTATTTTTATGTTTAGGCTTATACCTGGTGATCTGTGTTAGTTTTACCATTTAATTAGGGTATAACCTTTCTTTTGGGTTAAATAACTTTTATTTCAAAGGTTTTAATGTACTCTAGCTTGTTCCCCTATGAGATGACACCTCGTGACATTTCCTGGATCTTTGTTATGGAGGTTGCTTTCTTTTATTTATTTATTTATTTATTGTTTATTTATTTATTTATTTATCTGAGTATAGTTGACACATGATGTTACATTAGTTTCAGGTTACAACATAGTGATTTGACAAGTTTCTACATTATGCTATGCTCACCCCAAGCGTCCCATTACAGCACTATTATATTATCATTGACTGTATTCCTTCTGCTCTGCTTTTTATTCTTGTGACTTGTTCATTCCCTAAGTGGAGGCCTGTATCTCCTCTCCCCCTCACCCATTTACCCAACCCCTTACTCCCTTCCCTCTGGCAACCATCAGTTTGTTCTCTGTATTTATAGTTCTGATTCTGCTTGATTCATTTTTTTAGGTTCCATTTATGAGTGGGGTCATATGGCACTCGTCTTTCTCTGACTTATGGCATGATATCATCCTTTTTAATGGCTGCATCATATTCCATTGTGTGTGTGTACATACACATACCACATCTTCCTTATTTATCTATTGATGGACTCTTAACTTGTTTCCATGTCTTGACTATTGGAATTAATGCTGCAATAAACATAGAGGTACATATCTCTTTTCGATTTAGTGTTTTTGCTTTCCCCGGGTAAATACCCAATAGAATTACTGGATCATATTGTATTTCTATTTTTAATGTTTTGAGGATCCTCCACACTGTTTTCTACAAGTGGCCATACCAATATATATTCCCATCAATAGTGCACAAGAGTTCCTTTTCTTCCACATCTTCACCAAGCCTTACTCCTTGTTTTTTTGATTCTAGCCATTCTAATAGGTGTGAGGTGATATCTAATAGTGGTTTTGATTTATATTTTCCTGATGATTAGTGATGTTGAGCATCTTTTTACCTGTCTGTTGGCCATCTGTATGTCTTTTTTTTTTTTTTGAAAAATGTCTATTCAGGTCCTTTGCCCATTTTTTAATTGCATTTTTTTTATGTTGAGTGTGTAAGTTGTTAAAATGTCCATATTACCCAAAGCCACCTATAGACTGAATGCAATCCCTATCAAAATACCACTAGCATTTTTCACAAAATTAGAACAATAATCCTAAAATTTGTATGGAATCACAAAATACCCCAGATAGCCAAAGCCATCTTGAGAAAGAAGAAAAAAGCTGGAGGAATCACAAAATCCGGTTACAAGATATACCACAAAGCTGTAGTAGTCAAAACAGTATGGAATTGGCACAAAAATAGACACACAGATCAACAGAACAGAATAGAGACACCAGAAATGAACCCATGATTATATGGTCAATTAATCTATGAGAAAGGTGGTAAGAATATACAATGGGGGAAAAGCCAGTCTCTTCAATACACAGTGCTGGGAAAACCGGACAACTGCATGCAAAAGAATCAAACTGGTTCCTGACGCTTCCTAACACTATACACAAAAATACACTCAAAATGGATTACAGAACTGAGCATGAGACCTGAAACCATAAAAACCCTAGAAGAGAACATAGGCGGTAATTTCTCTGACATGGACCACAGCAACAGTTTTCTAGATATATCTCCTTAGGCAATGGAAACAAAAGCAAAAGTAAACTTTTGGGACCACCTCAAAATAAAAAGCTTCTGCACAACAAAGGCAACCATCAACAAAACAAAAACACAACTTATTTTGTGGGAGAAGATATTTGCAGATGATATATAAGGAACTTAGACAACGCACATGGGCCCTTTAAAAGCACTGGAGGAGTCAGCGAGATGCACTCAGGCAGGCCTGGAAGAAAGTCAACATCCCTGTTGTGAACTGCATGGGGCCACATGGTGTGGCCCTGAGAGTGGCCTGTAGTTGCTAAGATCAGTCCCCAACTGACAGCCCACAAAGGGAACCTCAGTCCTACAAGTGCATGGAAATGAACCTGAAGGAGCTCGGAGGAGATTTTCCCCTAGTTGAGTCCCTGGATGAGGATGCAGCTGGCTGATAGCTTGATCTCAACTCTGCCATACCCTGAGCTGAGAACCCAGTTATGCTGTGTCAGACTTCTGATCTACCCAATACTCAGACAGTGAGTATTGTTATAAGTCTCTGGGTTTGTGACAATTTGTTACACGGCAATAGAAGAAAATATCTACAATGTAATTGTGCTATATGATTACATTTTTATTTTTTTATTTTTTTAAAGATTTTACTTATTTTTTTGACAGAGAGAGACATAGCAAGAGCAGGAACACAAGCAGGGGGAGTGGGAGAGGGAGAAGCAGGCTTCCCGCTGAGCAGGGAGCCCGATGTGGGACTCGATCCCAGGACCCTGGGATCATGACCTGAGCCGAAGGCAGATGCTTAATGACTGAGCCACCCAGGCGCCCCTATATGATTACATTTTTAAAAGGTAACATTATTTGGGCGCCTGGGTGGCTCAGATGGTTAAGCGGGGAGCCTGCTTCTCCCTCTGACCCTTGCCCCTCTCATGCTGTTTCTCTCTCGCTCGCTCTCTAAAAAATAAATAAAATCTTTAAAAAAAAAAAAGGTAACATTATTTGAAGAACAAATTCTTCCTCTTGCCTTTTCTGCCACCCACCTAGGCTTGTATCTATAATACAAATACGAAGTGACAGTTCTTGTCTTCCAAGGGACAAATGGAAGGAAAAACAACGTATCTACTATTGTGACGTATCACGGAGGGCTACATAAATGCACATCTCTTTCACTCCATCTCGTTTAGTTTGTTATAAATGCCCCACAGTGAAATAACCTTCCCATCTTGCTCACAGGCTTAGCTAAGAGTGTAGAAGAAACAGCAACTGAACTTTTAACTTGGAGAAACAGCAATCCCCAAAGGTTTACAACCATGAGGAGCTTTCTCCCCGATTACTGTTGTTGACTTTTTGTTTCCTTAGTCCTTCTCTATTGCTGCGGGGAAGGGATTGGCACTTTCTGCCCTTCTGACCTGGACCAAGATCAAGACTTTCTTTGAAAATCTTCAGGCTTCCGTAATAACAGTAAGCTTTGTATGTTGTTCAAACTCAATCCCAGTTGGTTTGGATTGTTTAAACGAGGAACTTAGGTTAGTAACTGTATCTTTTAATGTGTTTCAAGTAAAAATAAATCATCTTTAGTCTCCCTGAAGTCTGATCTAATAGAAGCCTAACGATCTCTTTCCTTCTTTTTATAGCCTAAAGCGACTCTATGTAGCCATTTCCACTGGTGTAGGAAGCATGTGCATTTCCCACATAGATAACAGCACCTCCCATTTACTGAGCAATTATGTGCCAGACCCCACTGTGGGCACTTTAGATGTATTGATTTAACTCTGATAACATCTCTCTGAGAAAAGTGTCTCAGGTTCTAACCTTGTGCCTCTTATACAATGAGGAAACTCAGAGAGTATTTAAATAAGTTCCCACAAATCACATGGCTAGTAAGTGGAGGGGCTGGGAACCCAGAAATTCTGGCTCTCGAGTTGTGTATTTAGTGCCTTTTCTATTTTGAGATGAGAGGTATTATTCCTCTCAGTCCCCAGATCCACTGCTTGCAAAGTGCAGCATTCAGCAGAAGATGCAGGACCTTCATGTCAGAGCATGTTTTCTCTGCTTGGAGAGGCAAAATGCACAGGTGTGAGACAAGGAAACATCTTTAGAAACGGTGATCGAGTCCAAACCTTTCTCTCTTCTTCACCACTGCTACTGGCAATAAAAATGAAGAATAAGAAAGCCTACTTTAAAGCTTCTGCCTAGAGCCTCGAAAATTCAATAAGGCGCCATAAAACAGACAGTACAATTTAAGAGTTTCTAACAAGACGGAAGCTTTCAGTTCAAGTTATGAGATAAATGGGTCTTGAAAGGTGACTCCCTGGATCCCTGTTCCTTTATCACATGTTCTTGGGTCTAAAACACTCTGTGCTCAGGTTGAAATGAAGGAAGGCACAATCCATTCCTCTCGGTCCTGATGTCACTGATGTCAGGATGTTCAACTGTGTGTTTGTGTGTGTACATATTTAAAAACAAAACAAAGCCATAACATGCACAAAAGGGATTTCTTTTCTGTGAAAAACATATTTTAGGATTACTCAGTTTTCTTCCCACCATGTTCCAAACGAGCTCTGGAAATAGAAAGAGCACAATGTATCTCTCCAGCAATACTGTGTCTCTGAAGCTTGCCTATCTTCAAGTTCTATACATTACATTATACCTTAAATGAGGTAAGGGGGGTGCCTATTTGTAGGAGATCTACAATGAATCATTTCTGATACGAATAATTGCCCTTTAAATGTTCTAAATTAGAAGTGAATATGTGCCACGTTGGTTTAAAGGAACTGCTCAACTCAGGCATCCTCCTCCCTCATGGGAACTCTGCTGATGGATTTCTAACCGCATTCCCTGTGTTCAGCCTCACAACACCTGCTCTTACTCCTTCCCACCACAAGTTCATCCCCTGTGTCACCTCGAGCAGGGTCCATCAACTTGGATTTTAAAAAACCCTGTATTTTCACATTTAGCATTTCTTTCTGTCAAGAATGGAGACAACAAGCCGCAATATTCTTTGTCATAGCGGTAACCTTTGTCACCGAACAAAATCACACTTTCCTATCTAATTATAGCTGCAATAAATATTCCCAACTATCATGTATGCTCACCACCACTCAAAATTATCATAGTTATTAGACTTGTTGCTAGATCTTATTATTTAATACCTTTAATACAGAAGTACATACATAGCTATATCAAAAATTTGTGTTTTTTTCTATATTTGGATCACTGTATTTTAATGTAATTGGTCTCCTTTGAAATTCTAGGTGTCTATTATTATTATTATTATTTTTTAATCCTGAGAAGGGATCTTTTGGCCTTCCCAGACTGCTAAAAGGGAGTCCCTGGCATGCACACACAAGAATTAAGAACCTCCGCTCTGGATCTTTCTAAAATAAAGTTCTCATAATGTTATGCCCTTAAACTTCCTTAATGGTAGCAGGTCATCTGCCTAATAGAGTTCAAATCCTCTGTGGTTCACAGAAGGCCTTCCATGATCTATTCTCCCTCCACTGCCTTGCCACCTGTGTGCTGAGCCTTGTACTCTGCATTTCATCTCTTCCAAACTGTTTCAAGCTCCCAGATGCACTGAACCATCACAACTCTCTTTTGTCTATGGGTGCAGTTCTCTCTGATTAAAAAAGAAGAAGAAAAAAGGCCTCTCCCTAACTGCTAGTAAGTTCCTACTCATTCTGCAAGACCCAGCTCAAGGTCACCCCTCCTTGAGACACTGACATAACATCTCTTCATCCCGTCCAGACTTGGGAGAATCCTGTATTCCTCTGCTCCGCCCCTATTCCTGCCACCTGCATTACAGCACCTGCCACGGGGCATCATGGTTGTGTACGTATAGGTCTCTTTAAGGGGCTGTGAATCGGGAGCTCTTTGAACCATCTGTTTCCCAATGGAGCCCAGCACATTGTAGGCCTTTTATGCACCTGAGCTTGACTACTGTCCACAAGGGATACATGAAAAAATAAATTTCGAGTTGGCCCCAAAGTTGGTTCTATGGCGAGTGTAGGATTCTCAGTTGAGGTAAAGTGGGACTAATTTGTCTTGCTGATAGCTTCTTTGTGAAGCACAACTGTTAAATGCCAAATATGAGTGCTGAATTCTCCCAGCCCCTCTGGGTGGATCAATTTATATCTTCAGAATGCTCCCAAGGAAACTTCTCTGGTAAAAGAGCCACAGTCAACAGCTTAACTCTTTGTGATATCTCCAGGTGGTATCTCCTCCTGAAAAATTACATTCCTCTTTATGTACATAATTTGTTCATCTGCTCATTCACTCAATCAGCAAATATTTCTAAGAGTCTATGACCTGTGCCAGGGACTGTCGGGGGTGGGGGGGAACTCAGCAGTGAATGAGTCAAACCCTGCCCCTGCTCTCACGAAGCTTACGATATAGGGCAGTGCTGTCCACTAGAACTTTCTGTGATGATAGAAATGCATATATGCACTGTCCAATATGGTAACCACTAGCTGTATGTGGAAACAGCCATATGTTGGCAGCGGGCACCATGCTGTCTGCAATGCGTGGTAGAAACGAGTAAGTGAACAAACGCCTAACAACCAGAAAAACAAGAAATCCCCCAGATATTGAGAAATGCCAAGGCTAAGAATTAAGTAGGCCAATGCAGAGTCAATGGGGTATCAGAAAAAGTTTCTTTGAGGAGGTGGCATTTGAGCCGAGAGTTGAATATCAAGAAAGATTCTGTTACGGGAAGACATGGACAAAGAACATTCTAGGCGGAGGGAGCAAACAAGTACAAACCTGTAGGAGAGATGTGCTTTGATTGTTTGAAGGATACAAAGGGCAATGTGCCTCAAGTAGGCCATGAAGTCAGAGGAGGGCTGATGCCACTTTGCAGGGATCTGTAAACCAGTGTAAGGAGTTCAGATTTGTTTTCCAAGAGCAAAGGGAAGTCATTGGAGGGGTTTCAGTAAGAGGACAGCATGATCTTATCCACATTTCATAAAGCTCATGTGATGCCTATGTGAAGAATGGCTTGCAGAGTGGAAGCCAGGAGTCCAGTCAGAATGATCACAGTAACCCAGGTGTGAGGGGATGGCAGTTCTAGATTAGGGTCATGGTTGTGGAGGTAGAGAGGAGTGAATAGAATCAGTATATATTCTACAAGTGAAGTCAACAAAATTTTCTGGACTGATGAAGAGAGGGGATCAAGAGCAACTCTTATATTTGGGGCTTCAGCAATGGCATGGATCATGCTACTGACTGGGATGTGATTGGAGAAGGAGCAGATTGGGGGTGAGAAATGGAGAGTTCAGTTTTGAATATGCCAAGTGTAATACCTATTAGATGTCCAAGTGGAAATGTGATGTCTGGCGTTCTGAGGAAATGTCAGGACTGGGAATGTGGATCTGGGACTTAACTATTAGGGATGGTTTTTGAAGCTGAAGGGATTCAAAAAGAAGAGAAAGCTTTTTGTGCAACACGCCTAAGAAATTTACGCAGGTGTACGCAACCCCAAAGCTGGTGATCTTCCTTCCCATGGTTCCATGACTGTGCTTGAGAACTACCTGACTTTGGCTTTATCCCTTCTTACTCTTGTTTATTTCTCTAATGTTCCCTAAAAAGAGTCTTTTAACTCTTTTTTTTTTTTTTTTTAATCGGAAAGTACTCTTTTCTGAAACTGGTTTTGCCTTCTGCTCTAAGACAGGCAAGTATTCAATTTGATTTGGGCAAAAAAAATCCAAACACTTGGATTAGCTACATTCCTGCTGACTCTACTTTCACTGCGAATTCTATTTAATAAACCTCCAGCAACTCTGGATGTAAGAAACAAAGAGATGGTAGATGATTTATTTATCCCTGCTGATCAATTAGAAACATGCCTCCAGCCCAGTATGGTCATCTCCAAAACCCCCTTTTCTGTTTTCTGCAGAGCGTGTTCTCCATTTCACTTTGTATCCGCACCAGTGATTCACTGGATCCATGCAGACACTCCTAATGAGCCCCCACTGCCAAGGCACATGTGGGGGACTTCAGCAGGACTCAGCATGTAGGTTTCCATGGTACCTGCTCCCTCTTCTGTGTGTCTATGTGTGTGTACAATCTCATCAGCATTTTCCTGCCTTACGCTTGGCTGAAAAGTAGTCTACAAATCTTTATAGAGCAACACATGGATGCTGACCCTTTCTTAAACAGTCAGCATTTTCTCAGGTTAGAGGATCTAATTAACTCACTTTGAACTCTCATCAGGGTTTTGGATTAATTCAAAAATACATTTAAAATCAGCAGTTCAAGCAATTTTTCTCTAGCTCAAGGCAGATGAGAAGTAGAGAAGGATCACTTGCTTTTAACTCTTGCCTTTCCTAAAGTGTACGTGTTAGATGATTACTTTTTTTTTTTAATTCTCAACAATGTAATCTCCAAACCCAACACACTGGATCTGTTTTTCTTTATACCTTCTTTTCTTTTTGGCATTTATCATCCCCGCACATCAAGTGCTTGTATCAATTAGGAAAGACATCTGGCAGGACTTTTGGACATTTTTCCTCCATTAGGCTATGGCAGAATGTGCTAGAGAAAGGGAGCCGTTGCTTGCCCAGCCATTGGTAATGCCACAACAAGAGCCATTTGTTTTAATTAGCTCTGTCAGAGGTTCCTAGCATCCTTCCAGATGTGTGGGCAAGATGGAAAATAAACTCAGTATTCCACACTCTTAAAAATCAATTGCTCAAAATAAATCCCTGCAAAGCCCAGCTGCTGCCTGCCTCCATACATTCCCATTCACACCCGGGCTTAGGTTTCTGGACTTACTTACTTAACTGTCCTGCCTTGGTGTCTCAACTTTCATTTCTAATTGCCACCACTTCAGACAATTTCAGGAAGAAACTTTCATCTTGTTGCTTTTTCCTCTGTAATTCCCTGGATCCATTAGCTCTGTGTGTCTCTTTACCGTAATGCAGAATGCATTTGTTGGAACTGGCTGGGTCTTGTTTACCCCAGTGAACTCGGAACGGCTTAAGGGCAATTACTGTCTCATTCACTTTTATAATCACAGAATCTGCTGTCATATATACCTAAGGCACTATATCGTTGAATTAACAAAAGGTCTTTCTTAACCATTTCAGATAAAAAACCAATGATATTCTCTCCTCAAAAAATTGACCACATATCTGTAGAGACAAAATTCTGCCTATCATTTTAAGGAGTTAGGGACTTTGATCTATAGATGTGAACTCAGCTTGCTCGGTCTACCTAGAGGGTGAAGTCTTAGGTGGTGAAATACTTGGATCCAAAATAGGTGGAGTTCATGGGAAATCTGGTTTTAAAAAAATGCTCTCTCCTTGTTTCCTGTTCTATAATGACACCAAAGGACTCATACCACCTAGGTCTACTACAGACAAATTCTGATAGTCAAGCCAAGTGAACAAGGAACCCAAGAACATTTGTTATGTTGGCTTATGAAGGACTGCACAAAGTAGGATGGTAAATATAGGGTCCCACCAGGAACACTTGTTATGTTGGCTTATGAAGGACTGCACAAAGAAGGATGGTAAATATAGGGTCCCACCTTACAAGTGAACAAGGAACCCAGGAACATTTGTTATGTTGGCTTATGAAGGACTGCACAAAGTAGGATGAATATAGGATCCCATGGCCATGGCAATCGGATCGTACCTGATGCTAACAGTGAATCACTGGCTGAGTCACAGTATTAAATCACACTAATTTCGCACCTTTAGTTCAGCTCACTGGGTCATTTCTAATGCACTGAATACTATCTGGTTTAACAGTTTATTTGGAATTTCACTTTTTCCTTTCACTTTAACAGCAGCTTTAAGCTTTCTTTCATTGAGTTTGCTAACTATCTGATGAGATTTCCTCCAAAGTTTTAACACTGATCACCTTGTGTGTCAAAATAGCTAAAAATGTTAATTAAATTTGTTCTGGTGCTCTTTGGCATGTATGACCACACAGATGTGGAAACTACTTTTTTGGGTCTCAGGAGTTTAGAGTAGGGCTTGCCATTCTTTTCACAAGTGAGAGCAACCTTCTAATGTCATGAATATCCCTTTACTAAGGGTTTATGAGTCCTGTTTTGTTTTGTTTTCCTCCCATGGGTAGTATTGGGGCTTCTTCTGCCCTAATTCTCTTTAATGCTCTATTGAGTATGGTTTGTTGTTTTCATCTAAGAAGGACTAGATGGACATCATACTTTCCAACAGACCTCAAAACTGTTTTTATAACTTTAGGAATGTATTCCCCCTTTTTTTCTTCTCCTCCCTGTCTGTGTTGCTTTTTTTTTTTTTTTTTAAGATTTTATTTATTTATTTGACAGAGAGAGAGAGAGAGCACAAGTAGGCAGAGTGGCAGGCAGAGGGAGAGGAAGAAGCAGGCTCTCTACTGAGCAGGGAGCCGGACATGGGGCTCGATCCCAGGACCCCAGGATCATGACCTGAGCTGAAGGCAGCTGCCCAACCGACTGAGCCACCCAGGCACCCATGTTGCTTTTTTAAATTAATTTATTTTTTAATACTCATTCATCTTAATACTTTTCTTCAGTTTTCTTCGGCCTTTTCAAAATCGGAGTTTCCCACATTCTTCCCCGGACTATCATTTCAAGTATTTTTGGAATCTAGTAAATCAGGGTAGAGGACTTCCCCAAACCTTTCACTTTTCCCTTGAAAAAGTAAAATGGCTTCTTCCTCAGGGACCATCACTGTTGTCTCATTCCAGATGATCTTCGTAACACAAGCTCACTGTAGGTGATTTGACAAGTCTTTCAGTTCACGCTTCCTGGGTATCAATGTTAACTATAATCCACTGTGGATTTCTACTAGAAATTTCACTTTTTAATTTTTTTTATTTTTTGCATTTCTTGGATGAACTTGTGTGCCCTGTCTGATCTGCTTGTGTGTCTACTTTCTTGAAAGTGATAGTAATTTACAAAATCTCCACACTTCTTTAGTACCCGTTAAACAACATCCAACAGGATCTCTCAAGCCTCGCCACAGAATATCCCACATCCCACAGCACACAGCCCACACGGTAACAAGAAATACCTAGGCCATATGCCTTCGAGCCTGTTCCTATTGTTCTTGAGGTATGGCTGTTGCTGAAAAATTCCATTTAAAATTTTTTTCTCCATTTATATACTCCATACACTATGTTTCAATTGTATTTCACCAGTTTAGGTTTTTTCTTATCCTGATGTAACCTCTGTCATAGAATTTTATTTCTATCACTACCACTATTTTTAAATTGTACAGTATCCTTTCCCTCTCTCCCATTCTGTTTACACTGTTGCTATGAGAAGGATACATTATTTACTCTTAGAACTGGGATGACAACTCTGTGAAACACACAATTTCACAAGTGTGGTTTTCAAGGCCTAGAACTGCATTTCCATCTGTTTTAAAATAATGGTCTTTGAATCCTCTGAAAATGTAGCTTTCCACCTTCTCATCCCCTGTCATGCTACACAGTGCATGCACCTTTTTCACACTTTTCATCATTTTTTGTTGTTGTTACATACTTGCCAGAAAGACACTGTGGTTGAGGGTAGCCACATTTAAAAGGCATGGGTCTAGCAGAGCCCCCTATTGTTGTCTTACTGACAGTCACTGTCTCCTTTAAGCTCCTTGGTCCCTTCCAATTTCACCTCAAATGGTTTTCCATTTTTTCTTCATTTCCGGTTGCCTTCCGGGGCATGCTGGAATGAAAGCACTCGGCGAAGATGAGTCAGAATCTCTGGCCCAGCTCCCACAGGGCCTCCCTAGAAAGAATGATGAAGGCACTGACCTAGTAATATGCCACCCATCACATCTGAAGAAGATTGCATATGTGCTTTCAACTGAATTGACTTTCCCAGATGTGTGAATAGGGGCCAATCTTTGGATGTCCACACTTTCTTGTTGGGACTCATTCAGGCAATAATAGTTCATGCCAGAATTCAGCATCATACTTACAATTTACCAGGACAGGGCACGGTAGTTCCTTGATGTGACAGTGATCAGAAATAATAAGCAGAAGGGATGATCCTACCCTGGACGAATCCAGAAGAGGAAAACAGAGACACCTTTACTTCTTTTCGAATGCAGAAGGTTAAGAGTTCAGGAGGTAACATCAGGTGAAGTGAATGACTGAGAACTCCAGTATAATTATTCCTCCATAATGATGCTTCTGGAGAACGCTTGGCTACCACATACAGTATCATGAATTTGGCATGCTTTAACGGCCCGTTATTTTTGGCAAGGTGGCATTTTAAGTTTTTGTTCCCTAATTGCAGAATGGACAAGCGCAGTGTTTAACTCCTGTGGATGCAGGATTATTTTTATTCTCTAGCACCTCCCAATGTCACACTAGAAAAAGGTACAACATTTTCTGGGCACTCCTCCTACAGAGGGTCTAAAATATCCACATGGGGTAGCATTCCTACTGCTTTCAGGAGCATCTGAAACAATCCACCGGGATAGTCAGCAGGAGTCACTTGGGGCAAAATGTGTTCTTTTTCCCTGTCCTCAGCATTCAGGCCGTTTTTAAAGTTAAAGCCCTGTGCAGAGAGAGGGGCCATGCCAAGACTTTAGTTTCATATATTGCGACAGCCTGGTGTTTTTCTGATCTCACTTATCCTGAGAAAGCTGTCAGGGATGGCCCCTGCAGAGACAGCTGACCTAAATTATGACTTCTTTCAGGGAAGGGAAACCCCTTTAGGACAAACAGGAAGTGATCTTTCAGCATAATGTATTCCCAATGGGAGCAAGTAAACAGTTTACTGTTCAGTTCAAAGCAGTGAATTCAAGACACATAAGTTAGTTTTGGCTCAATGTGACCCTAAAATCAAGTCAAATGGAATGAGTTTACAATTCAGAGCCTTAAGATTCTGTTTGGCTGAACACTGGGGTTGAAGTGTTGAATTCCATCTCATCTTAGTTATTATTTTTTCTTTAGCCACTTCCAAAATACTGCTAAATTCTGGAAATAAAGAAAAGTGCTAAATTGGTTTTCAGATCCATGAGCAGGCTTTCTTGGTGCAAAAATAATCCCCTGAGGTATACTGTTAAGTGAAAAATAACTTTTAAGTGTATACATACAACTGAAAGAAATTTTTCTCCATCTAACTGAGATCTTGAGAAATTCAGATTTGGCTTCATAATTTATTTGACTTTGCTCTGCCAATTAATAGTGAAACTTACCTAGTTTTATTACCTTTAGAGCTAGTTAAACACAGTTCACTGATTAAGTAGCATCATCATCTACCATCATAAAGGAAAGGGATCTTGCCCTTTACTTCATTAACTAAGACCCCTCACGTAGTTAAGAAGCTGACAATAAAATGTGCATCTGTCATCTAGTTCATAGTGGGGACACACTGTGAAACATCAGGTGGGCTGTTCTTGCCATTGTTTTCACTAGTATGCATAGATAACAATCTTCACAGAATCAAGATACACTGCAGTCACTCTGTCCTCCAATCTACAGTCGTATCACTCCTGTAGAAGAAATACTTGTCTGATAAGTTTTGTTTCTTCAATCTAATGCCAGCTAGATAACAAAACATCTTTTCTTATTAGAAGGGTCCCGACCAATTACATGCAGGATACAAAGTGAGAGTTTGGCAGCTGAATTTCCTCTGTTCTACCTAGTTGCCTTCCGTTTTGATCAAAGATTGGTGTAGAATATATGGGGGCAGAGTCTGGTGGATGGGTTATTGAGTAAATTCTGATTAGGGTTTTGGAACCCAGAAGCCCATTCCAAGTCACTCCAGTCCTGGGAACCAGGAGCCCAGACTGTGATAGGTGGTGTGGTCTGACAATGCCTGGGTGTCGTCTGACAATGCCTGGGTGTCCTCCAAAGTAAGCCCAATGTAGGGTTATAGGTCTATAACCAACTCAAAAGTCACTGTGCCTTCTGATTCCATTTATAAAGCTGAGGATAACAAACACAGAAATAGATGAGAAAAAGCCATCATTCTCCCTCAGGTCTTTTATTTTTGTTTTATTAAGGTCATTTTAAGCTTCACTCTATCTCACCAAACCCAAGATTTCTGGTATCTCATACTTCTAATATCAGAAGTTTCAATATTCCTACTGATCCAAATTCATTCTGAACAGGCATGCTGAGTTACTTCTAAATGTCTTTGTACCATACAATGTCCATTAAGGTGTGTGTTGGGGGTGGGGTGGGGGGAGCCAGGCACAAAAGGGGCATTGTAAGAAATGAAACCAAACATTCTCCTCTCCTCTTTTCCCCTGTAAAAACATCAAGTCCCTAACCCTGAAAGATTAGTCTTTTTGAAGTTGAACCAAAGCAAAAAAAAAAAAAAAAAGAAAGAAAGAAAAAGGCGGGGGGCATTCTAAATGGAAGGGGGAAGGTACTGTTAATCCCCACGTGTCCAGGCAGCTATCTCAATTTCTAACCCAAGAGGGAGGATGAGTGAGACACATGGCATCTATTGTGTGGTGACAGCAACTTGAAACTTAATCACTTCTATTTTGCTGTTGCTGTTCAGTTGGCAGGGGTATATGTGAAAGAGGTGGGAGCTGCCCAGGATGGTTTTGCAGAACCATAAAGAACAAAGGAAATACCTTTGGGATGGCTCTTGGGCCACAGAGCAGGTATCAGGTCTTGGGTTGCCCCCCTGTGGTTGCCATGCCAATACAGATGGCAGAACTGAGCAGTAGGGGGAGGGGCGAGTGGAAAAAAAAAATGCGATCTTTTTTCTTACTATTACCATTTTCCTTTTCTGTGTTCTAGCCATACTGGCCTTCTCGTAGTTCCCAAATGTGCCATGTTTCTTTCTTGCTTTTGTTCTTTACACAAGCTGTCCCCTGTGCTTACAACACCTTCTCATCCACCCATTTGCCTAATTTTTTTTTAAAGATTTTATTTGAGAGAGAGAGAGAGAGAAAGAGAGCATGAGCAGGGAGGCGCAGAGGGAGAGGAAAGAGAGAATCTGAAGCCAACCCCTCACTGAGTGTGAAGCCCAACGCGGGGCTTGATCCCACAACCATAAGATCACGACCTGAGCCGAGATCAAGAGTCTGACGCTTAACCGACTGAGCCACCCAGGTGCCCCACCTAGTTAATTCTTACCCATCCTTCAGAGTTCATTTTGACATCATTTCATCAAGGAAGCATTCCTTGACTCTATTTACTAGGTAATTTCATGTACTGCACACTATAAGCAATCATCAGTTGCTAAAAATACTTCTTTAGATTGAAACTGGAGCCAGGGTTTTAGTTTTTGAACTTTAAAGAGGAATGTCAGTCTCCAGGAAACTAATACAAGGGACCACATTTCTTTTTAATGAGAGCTCTCAGAGGAAACGAAAACCAACTTTTTAGACACACAACATAATTATCCTACATTCACGTTTTCACTAAAACTTGGCCCGGTATGTTGATCATTTTTCTCCTTTGATTCTTTTCTCCTTCTATTACATATGTCTATTCTTTAGGAACCTCATTAGGTTCTTTTGTCCTCTACCATACCTCAAATATAACAGGCATCAATGAATGAATCAAATGAAATTTTTACCTTTAAACATTATTAAAATATAAGTCTAAATTTCAGTGAATTACAAAATAAATAAAAGACATAGCTCTACTTTAAATTATCTTTCATTCTTGACCTCTCTTTTATCTCTCACATTATTTGAATAATCTCAAATCTGCTTTTGAGTTGAAGAGCACACTGAGCACCTATATACCTTTATCTATCTACATATATTCTTTAGAACTCTTTGAATACAAGTTGCAGATATCATGACACCTCATCCCTAAATACTTCAGCATGTACCTTGTTTACATTGAACACAAACATCCTCCTATACAACCACAATACCCATATCACGACTAAGAATTTAACACTGAAAAGTGTGATTTAATATGCAGTCCATATTCGAGTTTTCCAAAAATGTCTTTAATAACTGTTGTTGTTGGATCCAGGACTCAATCAAAAATTAATGACTGCATTTGGTTGCCAAGTCTCTCCAGTGTCTTTTAATCTAGAACAGGTCCACTGCCTTGTATATTTCTCTTTTTCTGGTCATTCATTACACTGACATTTTTAAAGCGTCCTGCAGTCTGATATCTTGTGTGATTTTCCACAGTTTGCTTCGTGTGATTGTAGCTTCAAGGCTAGATTCAGTGTGAACTTTTTTAATCCTTTGAGTCTTGCTTTTTTTCCCACTTGACAGTATATCCTGGAAATCACTGTATCACAGTTCAGGACATTTTCCTCATTCTGTGTGTCTTTATGTGTATAGTACTTTGCTGTGCAAAGGTCACTCAAGCATTCTTCTGTGGACGGACATTTGTGTTGTTTCCAGTATCTCATTACAACCAACAGTGGTGCAATAAAGAAATTTGTGTATATGTTTGTTTGTATTTGTTAAGGTGTAATTCCAGGGTAAATTACTAAAATTGAAATTGCTGGGTCAAAGGGTAAATGAATACTTATGTTGTGTAGATAGAATTAAATTCCCCTCCATAGGTGTGGTTCCATCTTGCACTCCTACTGACAATATAGACTCTTGTTAATAGAGCGTGTTGCCAATCTTTGGAGTTTTTATCAATCTGATGGATGAGAAGTAGATCTCACTATAGTTTGATTTACATTATTCTTTTGGAAAAAATTTGGTATCTTTTTATTTGAGAGACTATTTGCATTATATTTTCTGTCAACTGTGTCTTTTTCCCATTTATTATCAGGTTTTTGGTATTTCTTTTCCTATCATTTTTAAGAAGTTCTTTATTAGGAAGATTAGCCCTTTATCTGTGTTATATTTGCAGGTATCTTCTCCAAATTTTTTTATTTGATTTCAAATCTCGTTTTTTTTATGCAACACGTTTTTTACTTTTATATACTGAAATTTATAAGCTTCTTTATTTAACTGCATCTTGCTTGAGTCATAACAAAAAGGCTTTTCATATAGGGATCATATAAGAATTCACCCACGTTTTCGTCTAGTAGTTGTGTGGTTTCATTTTTTTTTTACACCTGACCTCTGACCCATTTGAAGTTTACTCTGCTACATGGTGTGAGGTATGGATTCAATTTTTTGTTTTCCCAACACTATTTATTAAAAAGACTATCTTTACCCCCAGTGACTAGAGATATCACTTTTTCATATACTGTATTTCCATATGTGTGTTTGTTTCTTGATTTTCTATTCCATTCTTTGGTTTGTGTGTCTATTTATACGCCACGTTGTTTTAAATACAGAAGTTTATAGTTTGCTTTAATATCCGGTAGGGTCAGTCCTTCCATTACTGCTGGTCTTTTTCAGCATTTTCTTAGCTATTATATATGTTAATTTTTCCATAAGAACTTAGCATTAACTTGTCTATTGCCAGGAAGAACAAAACGTATTGTTTTGGAAAGTATTGCTTTTCTGTGTTAACTTGTTCACTTCGACTTTGTGTCTTTTATGAGCGCTTTGAAGTTTTCCTCATTGTTTTGGCACATTTCTTGAAGTTTCTCCTTCCATTATTCTTTCTAATAGCTTTTGTTTGTATGCATGAAAGCTAATAACATTTATGTTTGTTTTATATTCTGATACCTTACTGGATTCTTTTATGATTTCCCTTGTCTTCATTATGGAGACTCTAAGACTTTTTTAGATATCATATTAATAAATACAGATAATTTTTATTTCTTTCCCAATTCTTATGACTGTATATTTACTCTTGCTTGATCTCATTGGCTAATACATCCAGTGCAATATTTAACAGTAGTAGGGTATTCTTGATGTTAATGTGAACACCTCATATTTCCTTAGTGGTACTGGATTTGGCATATATATTTACACACATACATGTACATACATGTAATATGTGTATGTACATATGTATTTATACACATGCATACATATGTGGGTCTACATATGAGAAGGGAGAGAGAGAAGAGAAAAAGAAGAGTCATACTGAAGAAGGATCCATTAATTTCTATTTTCATTTCTCTTTTAACTCAGGAATGGGTGGAAAATTTTAATAAATGCCTTTTGAATGGAGGTAATTATATGATTTTTCTCCTTAGATCTATGGCTATGGTAAATTTTATTAGTGGATTTCCTTTCCTGAACCATCTTGAATTTCTGGGATAAAACTTTCTTGGTTGTAAAAAAATTTTTAGGTGCTATTAGGTTTTATTTATGATATTTGCATTTATATTCATATGTGAGACCAAACTATTGCTTTCCCTGTTGTACTGTCTTTGTAATATCTAGAAATTGATGCTATACTTACTTCATAAGAATACTTTGGGCCCATTTGCTGTTTGTATTTCTGGGCTGTGAAACAATATAGATACATTTGGGATGATCAAGCCTTTGAAGGTTTAGTAGAATTTGCTTGTGAAAATAGCTAAAGGAGCATTTTTTTGTGAGGTACTTTGATAACCACTTCTATTTTATGGAAATTGGCCTTTTTTTTTTTTTAATCTCTCAAGGTCAATTTTGGCAAATTGTATTATTTTAGGCAATTATCCATTTCAGCTGGATTCTTAATCTATTTGCATAGAGTAGTGCAAAATATCTTAATTTTAAAATTTTCTTGATTTCAAGGTGTTTACCATTGCCATTATTAAAGAGTGTCCCCATTATCATGACACTTAGAATTTTATCTCACATTTGTTCTCCGTTCTCAATAGATAAAACCAAAGCTTTCCTTGTGAACACAGGCTAAGCAAAAAGAAAGCCAATGAACCAGAGTTGTGTTAATTCACTAAAGACTTCTGTCATATCTTCATTTTGAATGAAATATTCATCTGTCACACTGAGGAGCAGGTTTTGGGTAGATCCCTGGATACAGCTTCCTTTGGCCTCATAAAAATATATCATAAGAGGGAGCCTGGGTGGCTCAGTTGGTTAAGCGACTGCCTTCGGCTCAGGTCATGATCCTGGAGTCCCAGGATCGAGTCCCACATCAGGCTCCCTGCTCGGCAGGGAGTCTGCTTCTCCCTCTCCCACTCCCCGTTTGTGTTCCCTCTCTCGCTGTGTCTTTCTCTGTCAAATAAATAAATAAAATCTTAAAAAATATATATATATATATATCATAAGAGAGGTAAAGAAATTCTGAAGACATTACCAACCACATATATACTGCAGATCTTCCTAGTATCCCTTTTTAAAATTGTGGTAAAATATACATAACCTAAAATTTATCTTTCTAACCATTTTACAGTATACACTTCAATGGCATTAAGTACAATCACACTGTTCTACAACCATCACTAACATCCATCTCTAGAACTTCTTTCATCTTTCCAAACTAAAATCCTGTACTCAATAAAATTTAGTAAGTCTCCATTCCCCCCTCTCTACCCCCTGCCCCTGGTAATCACTATTCTACTCTTTTCCTATGTGACTTTGACAACTCTAAGTACTTTATATAAATAGAATCATATAATATTTGAGCTTTTGGGTTGGCTTATTTCATGTAGCACAACGTCTTCAAGGTTCATCCACATGGGAGCATGTGTCAGAATGTCATTCATTTTTTTTTTTTAAAGATTTTATTTATTTATTTGAGAGAGAGAGAGAGAGAGCACATGAGATGGGGGAGGGTCAGAGGGAGAAGCAGACTCCCTGCCGAGCAGCGAGCCCGATGCGGGACTCGATCCCGGGACTCCAGGATCATGACCTGAGCCAAAGGCAGTCGCTTAACCAACTGAGCCACCCAGGCGCCCCAGAATGTCATTCATTTTTAAGGCTGAATAATATTCCATTGTATGCATTTACCACATTGTGTTTATCCATTCATCTGTCCACGGATACCTGAGTTGCTTCCACCTTTTGCTATTATGAATAATCCTGCTATGAACATAGCGGCACAAATACCTGTTTAAAGTCCTGTTTTCAATTCTTTTGAGTATATACACAGAGTGGAATTGGTGAATCATATGGCAATTCAATTTTTAATTTTCTGAGGCACCATCATACTGCTCTCCACAGCAGCGGTATCATTTTATATTTCCATCAACCGTGGAAAGGGTGCCAATTTCTCTATATCTCACCAACCCTTTTTATCTTCTGGATTTTTGTGTTGTTTTGTTTTTTTAATAATAGTCATCCTGGTGGGTATGAAAGGGTATCTCATTGTGGAACATGATTTTTGTGCTTCTGTTGTTATATGTCAGTATTCTATTATTGTTATATTCCATTATGTTGTAAGCACAAGATTCAGATGCAATCAACTGAACCGAATGGGGCCACTATGTGCCAGATATTGTGTGAGATACTCTTACAAAGATTTTCATATTCAGCACATATAGAAAACCCAGCTAGTTTACTTCTTATGTAAATAAATCAAAGAAACTTTCCAAAGTGTGCCCAAGGAGACCTGGATAAAGCAGCCTTGACAGATCTCTGCTCTGCTAGGTTTTCTGGTCTCCTTAAATAAATTGCTTAACCTTCTAAATAAGAAAGGAGAGGGAAAGGGACATAAAAAATATGGGACAAACAGAAAACAAATAGTATGATGGCATATTTAAACCCTAAGATGCACATAAGTATATAAAATATAAACAGACAAAAATGTAAGGGCTAATTTAAAGAGTACCCTGAATCAGAAAAAAGCAAGCAAGCAAGCAAATAACAAACCACCAAAAAATTCCCCCAAGGAACCAAGAAAGAACTATATGCTGATTATAAAAAACATTATCATAAATATAAGAATATAAAAGGTTTCAAATAGAAAGGTGGAAAATATATATTTATAAACATGAAGCAAAGAAAGATATGCTAATATCAGACAGGACAGGCTTTAAAGGAAGAAGCATTATTAGAAATAAAGAAGGTTATTTCAAAATAACCAAAGATCAGTTCACATAGCATTAAGGTGCATATACTTAATTATAAAGCCTTAATTTATAAAGCAAAAATCGATAGACCCAAAAAAAGAAATTCCATAATAGTGAAAAATTATAACATATCTTTCTCCTGATAAAATACGTGGGAAAAATATCATCAAGTAATGGAAAACAACTAACAGACTTGACCTAACTGACATACAGAGAACTCTACACCCAAAAATTGTTAAACATATATTCTTTCTAAATGCTAAAAAGAATATCTGACAAAATTGTTCATATTCTGGGCCATAAAACAAGTCTTAAAAAGTTTTAAAAAATGAAATCAAGTAAAAAGCTTTTGCCCAGGGAAGGAAACTATCAACAAAACAGAAAGGTAACCTACTGAATGGAGAAGATGTTGCAAATGACATACTGATAAGGAGTCAATATCCAAAATATACAAAGAATTTACACAACTCAGCACCAGAAAAACAATCTGGCTAAAAAATGGGCAGAGGATCTGAATAGACATTTTTCCAAAGAAGACATACAGATGCCAACAGACACACGAAGAGATTCTCAACATCGGTTGGCATCAGGGAAATGCAAATCAAAACCACAATGAGATATTACCTCATACCTTCCAGAAAGGCTAGAATCAAAAAGCCGAGAAATAACAAGTATTGGCAAAGATATGGAGAAAAAGAAACTCTTGTGGGGAGTCTGCTTCTCCCTCTCCTCCCTGCTCATGCTCTCTGTCTCTCTCTCTCAAATAAATAAATAAAATCTTAAAAAAAAAAAAAGAAAAAGAAAAAGAAACTCTTGTGTACTGTTAGGAATGAAATTGGTGCAGACACTATGGAAAACAGAGGAGAGTTTCTTCAAAAAATTAAAAATAGAATAACCATATGATCCAGTGATTCCACTACTGGCTATCAAGGAAAATAAAAACTACTTCACTAATGTGTACCCCTATATATACAATAGCCAACATACAAAAGCAACCCAAGTGTCCATCAATAGATGAATACATAAAGATGAGGTATCTGCGCGCGCGCGCGCGCGCGCACACACACACACACACACACACACAAAATATATAATGGGTTATTACTGAGCAGTAGAAAAGAATGAGATCTTGCCAGATATGGATGGATCTAGCAGGTATTACATCAAGTGAAATAAGTCAGTCAGAGAAAGACAAATACCACATGATTTCATTTATACATGGAATCTAAAAAACAAATGAATGGGGGCACCTGGGTGGCTCAGTCCGTAAAGCATCTGCCTTTGGCTCAGGTCATGGTCCCAGGGTCCTGGGATTGAGCCCCACATTTGGTTCCCCATTCAGCGGGAAGCCTGCTTCTCCCTCTCCCACTCCCCCTGCTTGTGTTCCCTCTCTCGCTGTGTCTCTCTCTGTCAAATAAATAAATAAAATCTTTAAAAAAAAAAAAAAGAAGAAATAGACCCATAAATACAGAGAACAAACTGATGGTTGCCAGTGGGGAGGCGGAGAGGGATGGGGCTAGGCAAAATGGTTAAAGCAGAGTGGGAGAAACAGGTTTGCAGTGACGGAATAATAAGTCATGGCATTGAAAGACAAGGCATAGGGAATATAGTCAATAGTATTGTAATACTGTTGTATGGTGAAAGATCGTAGCTACTACACTTGTGGTAAGCACAACATAATGTATAAACTTGTCCAATCACTATGATGTACACCTGAAACTAAGGTAACATTGTGTGTCAATAATACTTCAATTTTTGAAAAAATTAAATAAGTAAGGGGCGCCTGGGTGGCTCAGTTGGTTAAGCGACTGCCTTCGCCTCAGGTCATGATCCTGGAGTCCCGGGATGGAGTCCTGCATCGGGCTCCCTGCTCAGCGGGGAGTGGGCTTCTCTCTCTGACCCTCCCCCTTCTCATGCTTACTCATTCGCTCTCTCTCAAATAAATAAAATCTTTAAAATAAATAAATAAATAAGTAAAAGGGGGACATGAACTCATGCAGAATTTTTTTTCCAATCAAGTGAAATTACAATAGATTTCAATAATGAAAAGATAAGTGAATAATATTCAATGTTTGAAAGCTGAACAATACACTTCTGAAGAACTCGAGTCAAATATAAAATCAAAATGAAATTATAAAATATTTTAGGATGAATTATAATGAAATCATAATATAATGTGAAGGATATATTTAAAGCTTAGAGAGAAAATTTACAGCCTTGGTTGAATATATTAGAAAAGAAAAAAGCCTGAAAATTGATGATCCAAACTTCTATCTCAAGAAGCTGAAAAAAGAATAAATGAAATCAAATAAAATAAAGAAGATAATAAAGATAAGAACAGAGATTAATGAAATAAACAAACATAAAGTAGAATAAAGAAGCCAAAAGGTGGCTTTTCAGAAAGTAATAAAATAAGGTCGAGGGGTGGGTGGAGGGCATGCACAAGCCCAAAACCAATGTTGTAAATGTAAAAGTGGTCATTATTCTACAACCAATAAACACTGAAAACACAAAAAGAGTATATTGTGATCATTTTTATGCCAATAAACTTGAAAATTCAGATGCAAAGGGCAAGTTTCTAGAAAAATAAAACACCAAAGATGATACAAGAAAAACAGTAAAATATCAAAATCCTTCATCTTTCTTAAGAAATGAAAGCCATAATTTAAAACCCCCTTACAAAGAAAACTACTGGCCTAGATGAAAATTTTTGCCAATATTTAAGGAAAACATGACGCCAATCTTAACCAAATACTTCTGGAGGACAGAAATGGAGCATGTCTTCCAAATTATTATGACAACAACCAAACCTGATACTGAATACTGATAAGAACCCTATGAGAAAGATAAATTACAAGCTAATGGCTTTCAAAATCTTAGCTTAAAACATGCTAAATAAAAATTAAGTAAATCTAAGCCCAGCGATATATAAAAAGGATTACAACCAAGTCATATTTATTTTAGGAACGTAAGGATGATTTAAGATTTAAAATTGGATTATTTTGCAACATTAAAAAAAGGTGAGTGATAAAATTCATATGATTATCTCAAAAATGCATATAAAGAACTAGGAATAAGAATATCTTTAATAGGATAAGGTGTAACTAAAAAAAAAACCAAAAAACAAAAACCTATAGGAAATATATTCTTAATGGTAAATACTAGAAGCTTCCTTCTAGAGTCCTGGCATAAGAACAAGATGTCTGTTACCACCACTTCTATTCAATATTTTATTGAAGACCCTGGACAATGTAATAAAGCAAGAAAATAAAATAAAAAGAATGGAAAGGAACAAATAAAACTGTCTTTTAACTAAAAATGCAGAAGGATTATAGCAAATACAAAAGAATCTACAAGTTTTTAGAATTAATAAATGAAATTATTCGGGTCATTGACTAAAATGTCAATATACAAAAAAATCAATTTATTTCTATACATCACTGACACAAAATGAAAGTTTTATAAGTTCCTGTTTTAATCAAAAATCTTCAAATATCTAGTAATATTTTTAACAAAAGAAGTAAAAGAAGCGCAAGTACCCAGAAAACTACAAAAATGTTTAAAGGTTTTTAAAGAATTAAATAATGGGGGGGATTTATACCAGATCCATGGATTGGAATATTAATATTGTAAAGATGTCATATCTTTGAAATTAATCTATAGATTAAAATGAAACGTACTCTGATTATAGAATTTTTTGGAAATTCAAAGACCCAAGAATAGCCAATATAATCATAATCTGGAAGACTTAACCACATTTCAAGAATTAGTACAGAGCTAGAGTGTGTCAATACAGAGTGTGCAGAGACAGACAAATAGAACAATGCAACAGAATAGTAGGTGTAGAAACAGACCCACACATATATGGACAATTGATTAATGACTAAGGTTTTACTGCAGAACTTTGGGGGAGGGATGGTCTTTTAAAGAAATGGAACCAAATTAGTTGCATACTCATGTGGAAAAAAATAAGACTCCTACTTAACACCATACACAATTTATTTCACATGCATTGTTGATCTAAATATGAAAGGTAAAATAAAGCTTCTAGAGCAAACTAGTAGGCAATACTTTTGCAATCTTGAGATAGGCAAATATGTTTTAAAGGGGGTAAATAACACTAATCCAAACAGAAAAGATTGATAGATTAGACAACATGAAGAGTTTGTGCTTATCCAGACAGTTTTGTGAAAATGAAAAGCAAAGTCACAGGACAACTAATTTGCAATACATAGTAACAACAATGAGTTCACATTCAGAATAGATAAAAGAACTAGCCAAAAAACATATGAAGAAGTATTCAACCTCATTAGTCACGAGGAAAATGCAAATTAAAACCAGAATGAGATAAAAACATCTATTCGCCAATCTGGATAAAATTAAAATAACTGTCAAGACCAAATGTTGGTGGAGGAGATAATCAAGCGGAATTCTCATACATGCTGGTGAGACTATATAATAGCAAAACTTAGGAATACTGTTTATCAGTATCTATTAAACTTGAAAATACCCATATTCTATAAAACAGTAAATGCACTCCTAACACATGCCCAACAGAAAGAGGTGAAAGACTGTTCGTAGCAACATCTTCACAGTAGCCAAAAACCCCCAAATACTTGTAAGAGCTGGAATAAAGACATTGTGTTATTTTAATTAAAAAAAAAAACAAAAACACAACACTTGACAACAACAAAAATAAAAGAACTGCTGCTGCATACAATCACATGGGTATTTCTCACAAACTTATTTTTTTTTATTCTTATGTTAATCCCCATACATTACATCATTAGTTTTCGATGAAGTGTTCCATGATTCATTGTTTGTGCACAACACCCAGTGCTCCATGCAGAATGTGCCCTCCTCAATACCCACCACCAGGCTAACCCATCCTCCCAACACCCTCCCCTCTAGAACCCTGTTTGTTTTTCAGAGTCCATCGTCTCTCATGGTTCGTCTACCCCTCCGATTTCCCCCGCTTCATTCTTCCCCTCCCGCTACCTTCTTCTTCTTTTTTTTTTCTTAACATATATTGCATTATTTGTTTCAGAGGTACAGATCTGAGAGTCAACAGTCTTGCACAATTCACAGCGCTTACCAGAGCACATACCCTCCCCAGTGTCTATCACCCAGTCACCCCATCCCTCCCACCCCACCCCCCACTCCAACAACACTCAGTTTGTTTCCTGCGATTAAGAATTCCTCATATCATCTCACAAACTTAATCTTAAGTAAAAGAATCTAGACCAAAAAATTAATATTGTACCTCTCAATTTATATAAAATTCAAAATCAGGTAAAACAAGCATATAGTGTTTGAAGTCAGGATAATGATTATCCTTGGTGAAGGACTTGTGACTGGGGTGGTATATAACAAGGTTTTGGGGGGGTGCTGGTAATGTTCTATTTATTGGGAAAATTTATTAGGCTATACAGTTATAATCTGCACTTTTAATATACACATGTACTTCAATAAAAAATTTATTCCAAATGATTGACAATATGCATTCAAGTGTGAAGTAATATGAAATGTGACATAATTTTGAGCAATTGGTAGGGATGGTCTATTTTACCTTAGTATTAGGAACATATGTATTGGAATGGCCCATGCGTTGTTACTGGCATGGTCTAGAAATTTACAACTGAATAGTCACAGTTTTAAAACGTTGAAAATGTTGAATGATGTTCAACTCTTCAAATCCAAGTGCAGACAAATAAGACAATTATCATAAAAGAGAATGCAAAAGTTGAAAAGTCTGACAATGTTTAGGACAAAGAATTTGAGGTCAAAGAGTTAGGGGAACGATACTGTCATCTTACAAAGTGGGGAGTCAAGAGATGAAGGTTCAAGAATGTCTTTTGAAGATGCACAGGTGGCTAGTGAACAAACTAAAAAACAGTTGTTTAACTGTAGGAGAAGGAGAGAGAAAGAGGGAAGGGGAGCTGATTTCAGTGAGCCAAGATCTTGTATGTCATAGCAGAAAAAAATGCATAATATCAAAAATTGATAAATCAAGAGGTAGCAATCCAAGCATCTTATTTAGAGAAAAAGAGTCAACAGCCAAAAATAACCTAAAAGCAACTAGTCTATAGTTGTTGCCTTCTAGAGGTTGGCATAGGATGTGAGTAGAGCAGAGACTGCTGCTTTTCATTATAAAGTAACAGTATAAATATAAAACTATTAAAGCAAACTTGCAAAAGAATAAAGTGGAAGGAATCACTCTACCCAAAATCAAGTCTTACTGGATAGCTACATTAACCAAGACAGCGTTGTATTTGTAGAGGACTGTGCACATAGATTAATGAAACTGAATAGAGAATACACAAACAGTCCACACAAATACATCCAACTGCCTTTTGGAAAGGGTGCAAAAGCAATTCATCAGGAAGAATAGTTTTCTCAAGAGATAATACTAGGACAATTGGAATCCACAGACAAAATGAGTAAGTAAATAGTTTAACTTTGACCTAAACCTTACACTTCATACAAAAATAACTCAAAATAGATCACAGGCCTAAATGTAAACCATAAAACATCAAAGTTTTAGAAAAGAAAACGGAGAAAAATCTTTGAAATCTAAGGATGGGCAAAGAATTCTTAGTCTTGACATAAAAAGCATGGTCCATGAAAGAAAAAAAATCATTTGAGGACCTTATCAAAATTTTAAAAAAATTTTGTTCTGCACAAGAACCCGTTAACAAGTCAAAAAGACAAGATACAAAATTGGAGAAAATATTTGTAAACCTCATATCCAGCAAAAGACAATTAACTGGAACATGCAAAGAACTCTCAAAACTCAATGGTAAAAAAAAAAAAAACAAAAAAAACAACAACTAAACAATCCAATTAGATTGGCAAAAGGCATGGACAGACATCGCACAGAAGAAAAATACAGATGGCAAATAAGCATATGAAAAGATGTTCAACATCATCAGACATTAGAAAAACACAAATGAAAACCCCAATAAGCTATTACTATACGCCTGTTGGAAAGGCTAAAATACAAAATAGTGGCAGCACTAAATGCTGGTGAGGATGGAGAGAAACCTTAGTCACTCATATATTGCTGGTGGGAACATAAAATCGTAGTCACTCTAGGAACCACTGTGGGAGTTTATTACAAAAGTAAAGATTGACTACCATATAACCCAACAATTGCACTCTTGAGCAGTTATCCTAGAAAAATGAAAACTTATGTTCACATAAAATCTGTGCATGAATGTTCATAGCAACTTTACTCACAACAGACCCAAGTGGACATGACCCAAGTGTCTTTGAGTAAGTGAATTGTTAAACTGTGGACGATGATCCAACAATAAAAAGAAACACATTTTTGATACATGCAGCAATTTGGAAGAGTCTCCAGGGGATGATGCTGAGTTAAGAAAAAGCCAGTCCCCCAAAGTTACATACTGCATGATTTCATTTATATTAAACATTCAGAAAGACAACAATTTAGAGATGGGGAATGGATTAGTTACTGCTAGGGGCAGGGAAGGGGAGGTGTGGGACGGAGATCACAAAGAATCCTTGTAATGGGACTCTTCTGTATCTTGACTGTAGTGTAGACACATGAACATACATGGGATAAAATTCTATAAAATGAAATACACACACACGCACGCACGAGTACAAATAAACCTTGGGCGATCTGAATGAGATTAGTGAATTGCCCAGTGTCAATTTCCTGGCTACGATATTACACTATGGTCTTACAAGATGTTACTACTGGGGCAAACTGTTTAAAGGATGCATAAGACCTCTCCCTTTTTCTCACAAGTATATGTAAGATTATATTTATCTCAAAATAAAAAAGTTAAAAAAAACATTTTTTTTTTTAAATTTTAAGTAGGCTCCATGTCCAACCTGAGGCTTGAACTCCCAACCCTGAGATCAAGAGTCACATGTTCTACCAACTGAGCCAGCCAGGTGCCCCAAAATAGAATTCTAAAAGTTTTAATCAAGGGGCGCCTGGGTGGCTCAGTCGATTAAGCGTCTGCCTTCGGCTCAGGTCATGATCCCAGGGCCCTGGGATCGAGTCCCTCATTGGGCTCCTTGCTCAGCAGGGAGTCTGCTTCTCCCTCTCCCTCTGCCGCTCCCCCTGCTTATGCTCTCTGTCAAATAAAAGTTTTAATCAAATCAACACAAAAATGTCTCAATAATCTCACAGGAAAAAATATGTATATACATCTATGTATATGTACACAGAAAGATAGATATAGATACCTCACACACACATTAGGACAGAGAGGCAAAATATGAAGAACTGAGCCATTATCAGGTTCTGGAAATGAAAGAACAAATTGAATATAATAATATCAGAGAAGTAGAAGTACCAGCTAAGACTGAACCTGAAGGGCTCCTGGGTGGCTCAGTCAGTTGAGTCCAACTCTTGATTTCGGCTCAGGTCATGATCTCAGGGTTGTGAGATCCAGCCCGACATCTGGCTCTGTGCTCAGCACAGAGTCTGCTTGTCCCTCTCCCTCTGCTCCTCACCCCCCACCCCACGGTGCATGTGCACGTGCACTCTCTCTCAAATAAATAAATAAATACAATCTTAGGGGGAAAAAAGGCTGAACCTGAGATTTAAACAAGGAGGAAGCAAGCTTTTCCTAACCAGGGATGAAAATCCAGGGAAGGCATTTATCACGGTGCCTTCTTGAACAGAATACATCACCAGCCAAAATACACAGCAGAGTGTAGTTGTTGAGCATGAGTTCTAAAACGGACTTCCTGAGGCCGGACATCAACTCTGCCAGTTATGAGCAGTCCTGACTCTGGGAAAGTTCCTGAAACATCTGCATGCCTCAGTTTACTCTTAATACATGGGTCCCAGAAGGTTATCATGAAGACTAGAGAGGGTAATGTATATAAAAATCGTAGAAATTTGCCTGGGATTCAGTCAGTCTTAGCTAGTTGTGTCATTGCCTGACCAGAGAGGGCATTTACCATATATGATAACAGAAGCTATCATTTTTTTTTTTTAAAGATTTTATTTATTTACTTGAGAGAGAGAATGAGACAGAGAGAGAGAGCACGAAATGGGGGAGGGTCAGAGGGAGAAGCAGGCTCCCCGCCAAGCAGGGAGCCTGATGCGGGACTCGATCCCGGGACTCCAGGATCATGATCTGAGCCGAAGGCAGTCGCTTAACCAACTGAGCCACCCAGGCGCCCTCATTTTTCTATTTTTTATTGATCATTTACTGGGTTTTGAAGCTTGCACTCTCTGAGCTCATCCCACAGTGCCTAAAGGGAATTGCTACCTATCCACCTCTGATTTCTAAAGCCATTTATTTGAAAGCAAGCCAATGCAGCAGACTGCTTACCCATCCAGGTACACACAATCCTACTTGGAGAGAAAAACTGGTTCATCAATACATCTCACTAGAACCAGTCCCCCTTCTCCTGGCTCTCATTTCCAACAAATCTTTGTTTTAGCCCAGCGCAAACCAGAGGTAATTCTGCAGTTTCTTCACCCTCTTGGCACCAAGCAATCTGCTTATTCTTTGCCACAGCATAAATGCAACACTCATTCCTCAAAGGGAAGCTCTAATCATCATTTCCTAGCCCTGCTGACAAATTTTTTCCTTATTTTGCAACCCCATTCACTGATGAAGATTGACAGACGGTAATGATCGAGACGGATGGCAGCCGAGAGAATTCCACTCTGTGAGAGCATGAGCTTTACTGGCAAGAATACATGATTCATGGAAAAAAAGAAATACGTATGTTTTTTTAATTTACGGGCATGAGCTATAAGAGACTCGTTATCTTCTAATGAACCATAATATGAGCACTCCCAGGGAAAATACTCTGTTGGCAGTACAGGCACATCTCTTCTTTAATAAGTACAAGCACGGACTTGGCAGCCATCACTTTGGCATATCACACAGAACACGTAGCCATGGAAACACCAAAAAACCACACAGAGGGAACATCAGAATACAGTCCGTCGTGTGGCTCCCGTTAACGTCGCTAAAAGAGATTTTGTCATAGGCAATGGTTGCCCTCTCTGTCAGTAACTTCAAAAAATTTAGGCATGTGAGTTTATCGTTTCTACTTTCCCTTAATGAAATCCCCTTAGAAACCTACCATTCACACACTTAACTGTTCGGAGCCTCCTTTTTTTGTTAATATTAACAAATGTCTTTTTTTTTTAATGTAAATACTAATTTTTTAATGATTTGAAAACCTATTTACGCATGAACTTTAAAACTTTGAGGATTTTTTTTCACATTTTTTTTATTCTTATGTTAATCCCCTACATTACATCATTAGTTTTAGATGAAGTGTTCCATGATTCATTGTTTGTGCATAACACCCAGTGCTCCATGCAGAAAGTGCCCTCCTCAATACCCATCACCAGGCTAACCCATCCTCCCACCCCCCTCCCCTCTAGAACCCTCAGTTTGTTTTTCAGAGTCCATCGTCTCTCATGGTTCGTCTACCGCTCCGATTTCCCCCGCTTCATTCTTCCCCCTCCTGCTACCTTCTTCTTTTTTTTTTTTCTTAACATATATTGCATTATTTGTTTCAGAGGTACAGATCTGAGAGTCAACAGTCTTGCACAATTCACAGCGCTTACCAGAGCACATACCCTCCCCAGTGTCTATCACCCAGTCACCCCATCCCTCCCACCCCACCCCCCACTCCAATTAACAAATGTCATCTTTGGAGATGACCGGTTCCATATGTTTAGTGCTTGCTGTGCATGTGGTTCTATCACTTTTTCAATTTGATTTCTTAAATCCAACCCCCTTTAAGAGTTCTGGGTTCCAGAATTTGGCTCAAAGAGCCACCTCCATCTTCTTTATACTCCCCGGAATGTATCGGCCTGCTGTGTGTTCAGTCCTCACCTTCTCAAGTCAAGCATACATCCATCCCCTGATCATTTTAGGTCACCCCTACTGAACCTCCTCCATACTCTCCTTTCTTTTTTTTTTTTTTTTAAAGATTTATTTATTTGACAGAGAGAGACACAGAGAGAGGGGGAACACAAGCAGGGGGAGTGGGAGAGGGAGAAGCAGGCTTCCCGCAGAGCAGAGAACCCGATGCGGGGCTCAATCCCAGGACCCTGGGATCATGACCTGAGCCAAAGGCAGACGCTTAACCAACTGAGCCACCCAGGCGCCCCACTCTCCTTTCTTTTTGAATAAGGTCAGGCACCAGAAACATACATTGGACAAGAGCATAGAATGATTAGACACATAATCTGAACCAGATTTTCAATTTTTCTTTCTGGAACTTTTCCTGAAGTTTATCAGCTTTGCAGAGACATGGATGAGTGGGAAAGCACCACTGCCTACAGAACACTACACTTTGGGCAACAGTCAACAATCTCTTCAAGATGCAATAATCCTCTTCCTGGAACGGTTTTCTGCAAACGTATTACCTTTCCCCATGAAAGCACATCTACCATGTCTTACCGGGTCTTTTTGAAATGGTTCTTATTATTGTGGCAACTCATTCCCTGGATAAGATTAGCATCATCTCTAAATAGAAAGACTGGAACTTTCCTCTTTTAAAAGGATCACTTAAGCGTATCCTTATTTACTTTTCTCCATCTATCTTTTCATCATTCTCTTTTGCTTTGAAGTTAGTCTTCTATCCAGTTCTTTCTACCCAATTTCCTATCCAAGTTCTATAGTCATCTTTTCTTAAAGTATGAAAATTAATCAAAAGATATTTTTGAAGCCTAGGTATCAAGAAAGATTGGCTCTGTATGGCACATCTACACAATTCCTTTGTATTACATAGGTACTAAGATAATGTATACAAAAATTAATAGTAAGGCATGATCTTTCTGGTATATTGTTAGTTAGAAAAGGTTATAAAAGTCTATGCATATCATCCCACTAAAAAAAATAAAGCATGTGCCTAAGAAAATGCTGGAAGAACATCCATCAAATAACAGTAGTTATTTCTGAGTGGAAATATGGCCAATATCCATCCATAAATCAAATAAAAATAGGTTGAAATCAGTACTGTTTTAAATATGTATTTTAAAAATATGCATCTTAAATAAAAATATCTAACTAATCAGATTTTAAAGGTCATCTAGCCTTATTCTTACAAAGTTCTTAATGTTGTAAGCTATGATATCATCATTGTTATGTGTTGGTATGTTATCCTAATCTCCCGGGGACTAAAATAAATAGGTAGATTCAAGTTTTATTTGCAAAATAATTTTTTATGCACAAAATAAACTATATTTACAAAGGAAACTTATTATATTTAAGTACTAAAATATCAAATTTTGTTGTTAAAATATTAAAATAAATTGCTAATAGAATAAAATAGTCAAGCTTTTATTAATACATTAAATATCAATATCGGTGTCTATTAACTATGGTAATTTCAAACTAGTGATGAATGTATTATGTTAAGATATCTCTAACACCTGTAGAGTGATAAGAAAATATCTGAATTTCATTGGTGACAAAGTCATAGATATTGCTAACACTACTGTGGTTTGTTGTCTACATTTATAATCGGAGAAACTGATACATTTCAGTTAGGGGTTAGTGAATATGAAGATATATATATTTTTTCCTATCCAAGTTCAAAGACCTATGAATTTAATCCTTGAATGCTTTGGGAGTCTATGGATTCCAAGTAAAGAACTCCTGAACTATAGCAAGACAAAAACATTCTCATAAAGAGAAAGTAAAAAAATACTTACAGAAATCAGCTTATTATTAATAAAAAAAGATTGTTTAATGTGTTCTATATATTCATAAATTTCTAATGCCAAAGATACAGAAAATTCAGTATTGAATAAAAACTACATATTGAAAGATGACCAAAGTATAAAATCATACCAAATTAATATATTTAAATTATATCAATAAAAAGTTCAAGATTTACCCATTCAAAATTCTACTACTACATGAAGATATGATAAAGGAAGAAAAATAACATAATAAAGTTTAGACTATTTAAGCTTAAGAAATAAAATAAGAAAACCAATAGAATTTTCAATACATGTAATCCTGAGAACAGTCCTTCAGGCATTATAAAGTCTTTATGAACCAAAGTATATAAGGATGCATTTTAAGAGACCTTCAGCAAGAAACCACATTAAGTCACTTCAGACCCTTACAGAGCTATGAGTTGAAATGTCAGTATTATAGATATTGATCATAAATAATAGACAACTGAATTCAGAAAATAATCTTTAGAAGGAAAATCAGAGTAGATTTAGGGCTATGGCATTGCTTTAGTGAGTCATTCTTATCATCTGAGTCATGTACCAGGATATACACTCTTGACTATAAGGAGCTACTCTAGGGGTCTCCATACCTGAAATGACATTTTTTTAAGCTTTCTTTAAAGACAAGAATGTCTGATTCCCTTTCCCTTTATACTGACTTGCATACCTATAAATAGAGTGTAAGATCTCTTAGGACACAGAAACTAAATGTTAATGAGCGTTCACGGTGGTTATTTTAGGCCCAAGAGATGGATTTCTTATTTTTGATTATAGTTTCTAAAGTTTACTCAACGAACATATACTTCTTTTAGAGTTATTAAAATTATTTAAAAATAATTTACCATCAATTCATTTTTAGAGATGACAGAGACATCTATTCGGTAATAGTTCTATTTTTCCCTTATGACAAAATCCTCAATTTTAATGCTGCTTAGAGATTGCCCAAATAGCATACAGGTTTTTCTTGGCTAATCAGGCTAAATGGCATTTTAAGAACACTAAACATTATTTTAGTACAGACAAGATTATTCATTTTGGAATCCAGCGTGACACCACTAGCTTGGACGTAAAGAATAAATGTATTAAGTTGTAATAGCAAATTCGTGAATTCAATACCCAGGAAACAGTCAATGCTATTTGGTAGTTCTACCTGCATTACAGAGACTGAATGAATATCAAGCTATTTTTTTCCTGAGACTTTAATTCTTGCATTTATTATGCTGATATTGACATGAAACTTCTGAAAAGAAATTACGCAGGCACAGAGTATATTTACTGGTCACCGATGAAATTACAGGAGTCAGATGGTGAATCGCTGAACTCCTGCGGTTTTCGGATTTCAGCATCTCGGCATTCTTTCCTAGATTATATCTGGGGCTCCTACTACTCCCCACTGCTGCAAACTCATTAAGTCATATGGTCTCATTAAATGTCTGGAAGTTTAACACAATTTTAACATTAGAATTCTCACTTTACAGCTGAAAAAAACAAGACAGCTAACAAGAACTTGGGAGAAATGCTCACTTATTCTTTCAACTCAGACATATACACTGAATGCCAACCAAATTATTAAGTACTAGAAATAGAAAGCTGTGCAGGACCGACACAGTCTTTGCCCTTTCAAAGCCTGAAATCAGATGTCCACAGTAGTAAGAGAGCAGAATTATGTCAATGTGATTTGAGTCTGAATTTTGGCTCCACCTCATATATCTCTCTAAATTTTTCTAAGCTTCAATTTCTTCATTTATAAACACGGGATAGTGATAACTCCTATGTGAAGTTGCTGTGAAAAATCATACAACATATCTGAAGTACCAAGTGAAGTATTCAGTACAATAATGGTACTTAAGAAAAGTCAGATTCCTGGCACAAAGTAGATACTTAAAAAAGCATACTCACTATTGTTATTTTTGTGGTTGTTGGCATTTTTAATAAATTTTTAAAAGTATCATGTTAAGTTATATTCAACTAGGGCCTTGGCATTTCCAGTTGGCATCATGGGGGATTTACACACTCTATTTTCACATGTAAAAACTTGATGGTCAAGGTTGGAGACACTGTGTTAATCCCCCCCTAAATGTGTTTAGCCAGCTTCTTTCATAAAATCTATTTCATGAACCATAACTGGAAAACCACTGAAATTTGACACTTGCTACTTATTGACAGTAGATGGAAGATAGTAGGACCCACCTTTGATGTATTTACTAATATCAGGGTTTTAAAACATAGATATCAGGTTACAAATCCACCATTAACTTCAGCATATTACTGAAATACAGTCTAAATATTGCAGAAGTGAACAAGCTAATATGACAGAAGAAGAGTAAAATTGTAAAAGTGAGGAAGACAGTTATTCTAAGTCTATATAAATGTAAATAATATTTTATTAACAAGGGATGATATAAAAGTATGCATAATGAAAAGATCCGGACCCATAGGTTGCAAAAGCAATCTCCTGTGTCCAATTAACCTTGAGTCTGAAAACATAAGCATTCCTTTTTTTTTTCTACCACACCACTGTGTGGGCATGTATGTGCTCATATGCTTTAAATTTGTTTTATGGCAGTTTTTCTGCGATAATTTCTACTATAAGCTTCAGCCTTTTGCCAGCAGATTTTGAAGTAATGAAGCATTTTATTTTCTTATGAGAAAAGGCATGCTAGATTGCTTAGCCATCAATTCTGTATCATTAAATCCCATCAAGGATGAATGTACCTCTAACTTTTTTTTGACTTGACGAAAGACTTAAATTGTGTAGGTTTTGGAAAATATTTGTTGATTAGAGGAAAACAATTTCTTGAGTGTGGAACCAGGTCCATGGCTATTTATACCTCAAGGGTTCTCAGTATATAGTCATTAACTGTATTTCCAGAATATGTAAGGAAGTAACCGTCCCCCCTCTCAGAAGCATTTTACATATTTGGATTAAATGTAACCTTTTTGAATTATAGTCTATTACGTCCTGGACTCCATCTACCTATCAATTCATCATAGTCTCATTTACCTTGATTAAAACCCCCTGCTTCACTTAGTGCCAATTATTGATCATAAGCAGAGTTAAACAATCAGATCTATTTCCTTCGGATGCTTTGAGCACCCATCTGATATTCAGTGATGAGTCATCTCCCCATCTCAAGCAAGTTGGGGCTTCCAGTCTCTGGAGTAAGAAGGGGCTGAAGAAAAGGGGTCCTAGACTGCTGTACAGCCAAAGAGCCAGAATGAGTTGTTCTAAGAATCAGGTTGTACCGAGAGCAAGGGTCCCTGGGACACAGCTGACTTTACTATCTTCAAAGCAGTAACTCTACAGTTGACCTTCCTCTTCCTTCCTCACGGTGGTCATGCCCCAGCTCTGCTTGGAATAGTAGTGATCCAGTCAGCATTCAGCTTGGTCAGTAAGTCTGACTCATTGGCAAACTGATAGAAGGTTTGGTGAGAGCTTCATGTTTACAGAGATCATTTATCAACTGAATGTATTTCACTAACATGAGCTTATTCACAAGAGGCAGCAACCCTCACTGTTCTAGCCCATTGACTGAAACATAGGGAAAAGAAAGATACATATATCATTCTACGTATTTAGATGATTTTATACTGGGTCACCTGTATATAGGATTCACAAGTGGGGTCTTGGAGATATAAGGATAAGTGGTATATGGGGGTGCAGTGTGCACTGGTTTGCTTGAGTTGGTTTTCAGTGGAAGAGCTGACTGTGCATCTATTCCCAACTCTGCACTCAGTGAGGTAACCTTCATAGCTTGAAACTGGCCGCGATGGAGTCTTGACATCATGGAAATTAACAATGCTACCAATCAGAGCATCTGTGTATTTCTGTTTTCAGAGAGCTGTTGTGTTAAATAAATATCAGCACACCACTCAGTGTGTGTCTGTATGCATGTGCATGGACATACATTCTGGAAATTTAATTTCTGGGAAATTAACCAAAATAACTTTAAAGACTGCTCTAGCTCACCCAGGCATTGAAAAAATGATCATATAGATGTTTTAATAGCTATGAACCTCAACTCTATTTCCTATTTCCTTTTACTTATTCATTTTTGTATAGAGGCAAGTTGTTAACAGTGGACGAATCTCAACCTGTTGAGAATTCAGCCCAATTCTTTACTTTAGTAGGCCAACCCTTCTTTTGAACTTAACTAGAGTTATTCCAAAGCTTTTACTTTTAAGCTCATTTATTTTTTTTTTTAAAGATTTTTATTTATTTGACAGAGAGAGACAACACAAGCAGGGGAAGTGGGAGAGGGAGAAGCAGGCCTCCCGCGGAGCAGAGAGCCCGATGCGGGGCTCGATCCCAGGACCCTGGGATCATGACCTGAGCTGAAGGCAGACGCTTAACGACTGAGCCACCCAGGCGCCCCAAGCTCATTTAGTTTCCTTGATTAGTAGAAACTTGGTTAACAACCACTCAGCTAACTGCACCCATCAAGTAACAGGCAATTCATAGAGTGTAGACCGATCAGGAAGAGAAAGGTGAAACCTTTACTTGAAAACGTCACAATCTAACAAAAAAACAGTAACAACAGCAAGCCAGAAACTACTGTAAGAGACTTAGTATATTTCTAGAACAGGCGCTAAGAGACACAAATTTGCCGATTCCTATATTGCATAAAAACATAATACAAAATTTTACTCTTTCATCAAATTTTATGGAGGTCCATTATAGTTAGGATCTCTTCAAGAAAAAACTCACAGCCTCTACCCTTGAAGAACTCAACATCTACTGGAGGTCAGATCATAAACTATATTGCAATATTTTTTACACAGAGATAAGGAGATGTTTTATAAAGAATCTATTTTAATTATATTTATTCTCTCCCATGTTAAAACTCAACTTGGTGATGCAAATATGAGCTTTTTAGCAATCTGGGGATTTTGTTTTTCAGTTTTAGTAAGAGACAAAACCAAAATTATCACCAACCCTAACTTTGTGGTCTGGGAAGGGTGGGTTTCAGACTGGATTTTTAGTCCCCAGCTTCTAAGCAGTTAAGGGGTTTCCCCCTTTTGCCACATCACATTTTCACAAAAATGGACATTAATTTATTAACCCTTAGTTGGTTGGAGGAGTCAGCTAAATATAATACCTTATTCCCTAACCAAACCAGCAACCTGAAGAGTAGCTATAATTGGTTCTTATCTAGATGACAGAAAGCAATTTCGGTGACTGCTTTACTTAATTAGGATGCATGAAGCATGGACCTCCAGGTCACATCTCTGTAAATTATGCCTCTTCAATTTGCTTGAAGAAGCACTTATGTCTCAGGCACCTTGACACAGTTTTCAGTAAGACCATAGCAACTCGGGGCAACCACATTTCACTTATTTTGTGGATATATTATCTGCACTGCCTTCTGGTTTTTCCACAGAGCCCTGTTCATTTAATTATTTATTTCTACTTGCTGGGCATTAACTGGAAAATTATCAGTGAAATGACTTCATTACACATTTGTTGGCACAGTATGTTGGAAGGAATGGGTGAATCCACAAGGGAACTCCCTCAATTTACTTTGCCTGAGGAGAGCTCTTCAAAACAGAAGTTGCTGGCCCCTTGCCCAGATGAAGAGGTGTTTTGAAAGAAGGCTAAGTTTGCATTTGTCTGAGGCAAAGTAGCTGCCTACCTTTCGGAAGCCACTTAGGGCACCACGGGGAACTGGACAACTCCTCTGTACCACGGGGATGGCACCGGGTGGGTCAGTAGGAGTTGAAGACCAATAGATACTTAAATACGCATAAGGACACATTCCAAAGACAAACACAAATTGGCCATTTTTAAAGTATGCCAAATTTAGGACAACCCACTCCAATGTGACTGCAAGCATTTATTAAGCATCGACGAAGGCAAGAAGCCATAGCAAGAAATATCAGACCTAGTTGCTATACTCAGATAACTCGTGACCAATAACAGTAGCAACAGCAGAAGCATCAGCAATAACACAAAACTTTAAAAAGCATCCCGTGTGACAAGATATACCATATTATGTATAACTCCACATTTACTTCCTTTTCTCTTAAGGTGTCGAGAGTTAACCGTACCTTGAACATCCAGCCTTGATCAATTCTTATTATGATTATTTCCAACTTCTGAGAGTGAGAAGAGTTTCAACACCTGGATACTTAGGTATTCAAGACTAGACTAATTTAACCAATTAGTAGCCACTGCCTCAACCTCAGAGTAAGTCTTGGTATCCTGGGATGTATCATGTTTAAAGTCTGAATATATAATACAAATCCAGTGCTTTGACTGGATTTTTAATTTTGCTGGGCGGAATCCAAGAGTTTCCCAAAAGTCAGTGCGGCGTTGTGTGTTCACGAACATTTGTATGTGCACATGTGTGTGCAGGTAGTGTCTGGCTTCAAATGGGACAAGCTATACATCCGTGTTTGTGCGCATGCGAACCCATCCGCTGAGCACAACTCTTCCAGTGTGGAGTTACAAGACTGTACTTCTCGTTTATTCAAATCTTGCCATTTAGCTGACCGTGTGCTGTGTGGTTCACTTCGTTTCTCAGCTAACAGCGTGCAGAACTTTGGTACAATGCCGCCGGCCCTCGCAGAAACCTCTCAGTGAAATTTATCACATCAGATCTGATCAGTAATGCACAAGAGCCCATAATACAAGCCAACCTGCTTGGGCGCCTGGGTGACTCAGTCGGTTAAGCGACTGCCTTCGGCTCAGGTCATGATCCCGGAGTCCTGGGATCGAGTCCCACATCGGGCTCCCGGCTCAGCGGGGAGCCTGCTTCTCCCTCTGACCCTATCCCCTCTCATGATGTTTCTCTCTCTCTATCTCTCTCTCTCTCAAATAAATAAATAAAAATAAAATCTTTAAAAAAAAAAAACAAGCCAACCTGCTATTCTTCCCTCCTGCCCACTCACCATTCCACCCAGTGTGGATGCCACAGGAGAATCCTAATCAAGAGACACCTGATAATAACATCAGTGCTTCTAGAAAATGGCATTTATGTATTCAAATAAATGGTGCAGTCTATCATTCTTGCAGCTAAAGCTCTTGCATG
>NW_023270615.1:8017312-8167631 GCF_011800145.1 Mirounga leonina | reverse complement strand
ACTGATTACAAGGGAACAGAGGTCTAAGAATTGATTTTAATGACCCTCCTCAATTTTCAACAGTCTTAGACAGCTTAGCAAGATAAAAGCTGGAGTGACAAAGTATAAAGTGTTTTCAAACAGATTTGCATTGTTCAGGGCCATGGGTCATTTTATTTTTGGGGGAGTTGGAAGAGAAGTGCATCTTAGTGTATATTAGGATTTGAGAACACTTACCTGCTAACAAATGTAGTTCTGGAGAATGATAGATTTTGAAGAAATCTGAGATGCCTCTTGTCTTCAAGTTCAGATTCCAATTTTACAGATAAAAAATTAGAAGTTCAGAGAGGGGAGATAATTTATTCAATGTCATAAAGCAAGTAAATAAAGGGGCACCTGAACTCATTTCTACTAGCCTTCAGTCCAGCAATTTTTTGCATTACATTATGTTTATCATATACCTGCCTCAACGATTCCCCTCCCCTCCCCACATTCCTTCCTCCCTCTCTCCTTCCCTCCCTTCTTGTCTTTCTGATACCCCTCCCTCCTCGCTCTCTTGCTTCTTTCTCTTTCATCTACCTAACCATCCATCTATTTAACAATTATTTGTTGAGTATCTATTATGTGCCAGGCATAGCGTTAGGGACTAGGGATTCGGTGGGTTCCTGAATGGGCACATGGACATGTCAGGAAAAGCCTTCCAAGGAAGCCCCATTTACAGTGAGACCTGAAGAAAGCCTGTCATGGAATGGGAGACTATAACATTCTGGGCAGAGGAAATGGTTTGTGCTGATGTCCCACGGCAGAAACATGCTCAAAGAGGCCATTAGGGGGATCTCGGCAGAACTGACACACCAGGCAAAGGCAAAAGATTATTTTTTGACTCTGGCCTCAAAGTTGTGGCCCCAGTCCCAAGCCCCACATTCCCTCTAGAATATTTTCATTCCTGTATAGTGTTTAAATCTTGACCTAATCAATCAGGGAAAAAGATGCTGGTACTGTAACCATGCACGGTGGTCTTTTTCTTACCCACATGTCCCTGCACCCTTGTGCAAGCCTGTGTGGTCAGTGTGGTATACGGATTATGGACTCTGACATCAGAGAAGTCAGAGAATCTAATTCAAACTCTGAACTTCCTGGAGCTTTGGTCTTGAGCAAATCTTTCTATGGCTAAGCTTCAGCTTTCTCATGTGCAGAATTAAAATTCAAAACTATCATCCAGGAGGTAGGAAACAAGCAGGTTATACATGTGAAGAGCCCAGCACAGTGCCAGGCGTATTAAGAACTCAACAAACACCCAAAACATTCAATGAGTGGGTCAAAAGGTATATAATATTTTTAAAGTAAACGTTTTAAATCATACTATCAGTAGATGCTCTTTAATGATACAGTGGGTTTACAGAAATGTAAATCTATATCCTCTAACTAGATATTGCCAGGGATGACAGAATGTTCTATTTCAAGAGAACATACTGGGCCTGGAAATGCCAGATGTGGACACATAAGTAGGAAACATGGATGAGCCTCTTGGGCCATAGGTATGGTCAACTCTGTTCAAGACTGTTCTCACTAACACAGATACACAAAAAACAGACCCCAGCCCTCAGCATTCATGAGTAAGACTCGTCAACACTAGAAATGGAATGAAAAGCACTAAACTCCATCTCAGTTTTGTCTTCTGTAAATGGGGATAGTACTTCACAGGGTGGCTTTGGATTAAATGAGAATATATAGAACATATTAGTATATCTTGTACCTGGAGCATCATATGTGATAAGCGGATATTACACTTTTTTTTTAAGATTTTATTTATTTATTTGAGAGAGAGAGCATGAGAGGGGGGAGGGTCAGAGAGAGAGGCAGACTCCCCGCTGAGCAGGGAGCCCAACATGGGACTCGATCCCGGGACTCCAGGATCATGACCTGAGCCGAAGGCAGTCACTTAACCAACTGAGCCACCCAGGCGCCCGCGGATATTACACTTTTTTATTCAGGGCATATGAAGGTCCTATTTCAAAGTGGGATGTTTGAAATGCTAATACTTGATAATTTGATTTTAACGGTAATAACAAAAAAGTGGCCAAACTTTTTTCTTTGTCCAATCCATCTCATGGAGGTTATGAGAATTCTTTTTTTTGCCTTCATTTTCAAGGAAGGGGAAAAGAGAGCAAGAGCCCCTGTGTAGGGAAGAGAAAGCCTGTGCCTGTTTCAGACAAGAGTTTTAAGGCTTCTCAGTCTGCTTTCAGTGATATACAAACAAGTTTACTGCTTGAGTAAAAGCAAAAGACAAATTCTTCATGTCTTTCTGCAGAAGCACATCCTGGCAGCCAGAGCTGGAGTTTTTTGTTTTTGTTTTTTTTTTTTATTTATTTGACAGAGAGACACAGCGAGAGAGGGAACACAAGCAGGGGGAGTGGGAGAGGGAGAAGCAGGCTTCCCCCAGAGCAGGGAGCCCGATGTGGGGCTTGATCCCAGGACCCTGGGATCATGATCTGAGCCGAAGGCAGATGCTTAACAACTGAGCCACCCAGGTGCCCCCAGAGCTGGAGTTCTTCATGAGAAACAGTTTATCCCAAAGCATATACTATTTCTCAGTTTATTTTAAAGATGAACGTTAGTGAACGAAGCTTTCTCTCTAAAAGAAGCTTTGGAATGCATCACTGTCCATCAGCCTGGTAATGCTGCCTGTACCTTCTCAGCAGGACTAGCCCCTAGGCATTAACAGTCACAGCTGGGGCTTCGAGAGGTTTTTCCAAGCTTTCTATAAAACATTTTGATTTCAGGGTGGCATTTTATAAACTGGAGTTATTCACAAAGAGTAGCATATGTCCCTGAATACAGTCTTTAAAACTTGCTCTTGATGTGGAATTTTAGAAGTCACCATTAGGGAACCATCAGGGTAGTAACTGATTCAGAAAGAATCACCAAGGGATGCTAAAGCTAGTATAAGTTTTTCGTAACAGGGTATTTTTACATAGTTGCAAAGTGAAGCAGAGGAGAACAGGAGAAACCTAGAAGGTACCACTTTAATCCAGATGAAAATTAGCACCTGCAATGAGAAAGAGACATCAGGTGCCTCCAGATGTGATGCACTGGTATGAACCCAGTGATACTTCTGTGGCAAAAACACATAACCTGAATGCCATCCTGAGACGAGAGCAGACTGACTCAAATATTGAGAGAGTCGCTAAAATAACTGGCCTGTGCTCTTCAAAACTGTCAAGGTCATGAAGGACAAGGGAATTAGGTAATATTGTATTTGTTCTAATTTCCTGAATTAGATCCTTGCACTCCTGTTACGAAAGAGAACATTCCCATTTGGGGGAAATACACCAAAGTAGTAAAGGGTAAAGATGGATCTGTAATGCTATGGGGTAACATTATTCCAATTTTAGAGCTCAGGAAACAGGATCGAAAGACAATTTTTAGTTGTCTGGCTTTGTCTTTTCCCTACTTATTTCCTAAAGTACGTACCTTAGAATGCTGAGGAGGTTATTTGGGGAAAAAAAGGGGGGGGTTGGGGGGGAGAGAATACGATGATCAAATACACTGAGGACAGACTGCATTAAATGAAATTAGGCTAGCTTCTACTGTGCTATTTTATGTTGCTATTCTTCGATATGCATGTAACTATGCAGCATTCCCTACTTAATGTGCACCATGCCATTCAACAGCTACTTTCAGAAAAATGTTGCTATTTTATGTAATTTTGTCTTGACACTCAGATAGATAATATTTGCTTGAAGAATGGGATGTGCCTTATGCTTCAGTCTCCTTCATGTCTTTGAGCCCATAGTGGGTATTCAAGAACTATCCCATGATCACTGGCAGGGCACAGGCAACCTCCTATAAGGTCTTCTTTCTTCTTACGGTATCCCTTAGTTCTCCCTGAATTTTCATTCCTCCAATTTCCTGTATCCAAGCTAATATTTACATGAAAACTAACTGCCCTTTGAATGTCCTGAAGCTGACTTGTAAACATTAATAGAAACTCCAGCCTTCCGACAGCCTTTGATTACATTTGTGTAACTCTTCATCCTCCTCTTACCCAGGTAAGGGTCAATTTTTGCAAACAGCAGAGTCCTTAAAGGGTTTTCAATGAGAGAGGAAAAATTTAATTTAAATAAGCATTACATACCTGGCAGTTGGGAAAAATGAAAGGGCCATAAGCAGTACATCAGGAAGCACCACGGTGTGTTAAATTATAGGTAATAAAATCATAGTGTCATAAAGAAAACCACTGCACAGACTTTGAAATGACTTTTCTAAACTGCAAGAGTTGCATTAATTTGTATTGCCCAGGATTACATGTGAGCATGACTGCATTTGGTGGAGAGCAGACACTGTCTGCCAACTTATTGCAGTTTTATAAGAAACAGAAATTTTTATATCTTTGCAAAACAGATCTTGAGCTTTAGCACACAAATGTAAGAAGGCACGCATTGCTGCATTTTTCAGACTAAAGTGATGTCTGACACAGTCCCCCCCACCCCCAATCCTTTAATAGCTAACCTCTCTGCAGAGAGCCTCAAACCTTGCTACATCCCAATTTTGATAGGGGGTGATTGTCACACAACTGGTATATTTTGGATAGAAGATGGAACGTGGGGGCAGTTTCTGGGGAGAAGAGATGAAGGAGTTCAGAAGAGGTGAGTGACTATATTGAAGGTTACTTTATGAAGTCTTAGCTACCACAGCAAGGAGAAAGAAATGTCTACTGGCTATCTTCAATGCAGAGCTAGCTCCTCAGTACCTAATGCATGTAAGTTGCCGTGCTGGGTGCTGTGGGAGGGAAGGTTAGTGCCCAGATGTACGGCCTTTTGCCATCTTCTTTTTATAAGCCACTATTTTGATCTTGCCTCCATTTGCTGCACAGACATCTGGACTATCATTTATTCTCTTATTCTCTTACACCTGTTACAATCTTCCATCACTCTATTACAGTGGTTCTTAGAAGTGTGGTCCCTTGGAGTAGCAACATCAGCATCAGCTGGAAATCTGTTAGCAGAGGAAATTGTCTGGCCTCACTGCAGATCTACAGAATCAGTATCTTTGGCAGGAGGTGGTTAGGGAGGTGAAGTGAGCAGCATTCTGTGTTGTAACAAGCCCTCCAATGGATTCCAACGCATACTACAGTCAGAACCACGGCCCTCTTGGAAACCACATTCACAAAGTTCAGTAATGACTTCTGATTCACCAAATCTAGTGGTCTTTCCTCCGACTGGATCCTTCTCTACCTCTGTAAGCACCACACGCAGTCCACATTTCACATTACTGCTTGAGACTTCCTCCTCCTCTGTTTCCTGTGGTTTTGTACTACCCTGACTCTCTTCACCTCCCATCGTTCCTTGATCTCTTTCATTGACTCTTTTTTTTCCCCATTATCTGGCATTCTCTCCAGTTAAATCTCCCCTCCTTTCACTTTCTACAATCTCCCATGAGGACCTGAGTCATCTCGATGATCTCAAGTATTTATTTAATTACAGGAGTTTTAGAATTGTGTTTTTTATCCAAGTCTCTGTATTATTCTTCAAGTTTGTGTTCCAAATCGCTTGCAGGGAAATGTCATCCCCATGTCCCATGGCCTCTTGAAAGGAAGACATGGAAACCCAAACACCCCGTCCTCACCACCCCCAAAGCAGCTGCTCTTCAGCTCTCCTAGTTCCCTCTCAACTCTCAGACAACACTTAGAGACTCAGACTCATTCCATGGTTTTAATTCACTCCAGGACTGAGTATTCACCAAGTCTTGTTGAGCCTCTGTACATTCTTTCCGCCACATTGGCATTTCCGCCACTTTCTCAGTAGACCAAACTTCTAGTCTTTTTTCACTTGGTTTTTCTTTTCTAGAAATTGCTACTAAGTTAATTTTCTCAATGCTATTAAGATAGTTATTTCTCAATAATGTATCATTATAAAGCCATTCAATGATTCTGTGATATCTGCCACTGCCTTCCACATAAAATCCTCATTCATTATCTTGACACATGGCATTATTTATTATATGACTCCTAACTTTCTTTCCAGGCTTAGTTCATACCACTCCTTGTTATATTCCAGCCAAGCTGGGAGACTCTCCATTGAAGAGTCTCTAGGCTTACTATTTTTATATTTCTGTAACTGTACCTTTTAACACTCTCACCCAACATGAAGTATCATCTCAGTCCTCTTCCATGTCTCCTTCCTAGGTGTCCCCCACCTGGACATTATCTTTCCCCTATTTTCACCTCCTTTATACTTCCCTCATGGCAGGTGACACATCTGAAGTTTACTATAGTAACACATACAATGCCTTCTCTTCTTGGCCAGATTGTAGCATCCTTGAAGATAGATACTGAGCTGGCCTTTAAGGTTTTCTTCCTCACTTCAGTAACTAGTGCACAATTTGTCATGGGAAAGATGTTTAATAAATATTTGCGTGCTGAGTTCTGGGGACAATGAATAGCTAATAGTCCATAAAATCAGGAGTTCTAAAATCAAATAATTGGGGGAAATCTGACAAACAAAAATAAACCGCGTTCTTGTCTGTACAACTTTCTAGGTCTTTCCACTTACTAATGTGTGACTTTCCAGAATGGTCTGCAGCCCAAGGTATTTCCTACATTTCTATTTGCACAACACTCTTTTATCACTGAGCATCTGTAGGAATAGCATTGCTGACGAACTCATGCTGGGGAACACTGGAAGCTTTTAAATAAGAAACTAAAGGCAATTTTAATATTCACGACCTCCAAAATGGAAGAAAAACAAATTAGCTAGCCCGCAAAATGGCAAGAAAGGGGGCACTTCCATTTCAAGCATCCAAAATATCATCTCCTTCACAATGTCCTCTCCCAAGAGGATTTCCCAGACTACCAGTTATTTGTTGCCTGTTTTTAGCTCCATCCCCCACCACCTACCACCCACCCCTCTTTTCTATTCTCACTTTGTGAGACACTTTTTTTCTGGAGGCATCTTCTTAATCCCAGTGAGTTGGAAAAGAGAAGATTAACTACACACTCACAACTCTCAGGCCCTTATAATTTAAAATGGATTTACCACAACTTCAAAGTGTTGCTAAAGCAACATATATGTTAAATCGATATTTGCATGTGGGCACAGAATAAGAAACTGATTAGAATGGAATGAATATTCCATCTGGACTTTGATATTTCATAGTTGTGGTCCATTTTTTTTTTTGCCATGACATTTACTTAAGAAATGTTCAAGATAATAATTGAAAATAATAAGCACCAAATACCGCATGAGTTCCACCCATATGCCAAAATAATCTTACCCTTGTAAACCTTAAGAATTGCCCCTCATTGTATCTTGAACAGAAAATACAAGCTGCATTTGCAATGTTTTTGAGGATGAATTCCTCAGGACTGTTCCTTTAGGGAAAGAAAAGAGAGAGTGTGTGTGTGTATGTTTGTGTAAAATAAATTTAATAAAATGTTTTTCCAATAGATGGAGAGGGTCACAAATTAATTCCATATATGGATATCTCCCTGGCAACTTGGAATCAAGATAATTGGATTAGTAGGAATTACTATATACTGACTAGGTAGATATATAAATAGGTTATACTCTTTGATCATTCATGGACCTTTATTTTTATATTATCCCAGTTCTTGTTGGTTTTCTTCTATACATTCAAAGGCTCTAGTCTGAACTGATCATCAGGTAAGAACATTTTAATAATTCTTTTTTCTGAAATTCTTATGAAATATTTTACTTGAATGTGTCAGAATCAAGATCCTTCATTAAGAATTTAGACGTGACACAAATAGGATTAAAAAGAATTCAACTGATGGGTTGATATCGTGCAGGGATTGAAATATTCTGGTAGAAAGGAAACTGTCCCAAACTGCTACAACTTTGATTATCCTCTAGATAAGATAAACACTGCTCATTTGATTATTTCACTTGAAAAATATCTGAAGAAGATGCAACCTGGTCTGCTGGTTCACCACATGCAAGAAGTCCTTCTTTCATGATCAGAGAAGGCTAGCAATGGTTCAATCCAATGGTTCAATCTACCGCACAGTCAGAATTATACAACTGCAAGTTTATACATATGCAATCACCATAGAAAAATCTCTGCCTTCAAAATGCAAGCCTACTAGTTGCATCCTTCTAGAAGAAAAGCATGTTAAGGGCAGAGAATTTGACTCTCTCATTCACCAGTGATTCACCAATGCTTTATATTGTGCCTGGCGAGGTAGGTGCTTAAAAAGTCTGTTGAACAAATGAATGATTCCATCTTTTCTACTCTGCTCATATCATTATTCAACTCTAATAAATATTTAATCTAAGATGATATTGATACTTCAAAAAACAAAGGAGAAGAGTAGTATTTTCATCATGCCATCCCCCATGTAGCTGAGATCAATGTTCTACTCAAAACGGGTGCTTGATATATTTTTTAAACGAAAGGATAGCTAAAACTATCTTTTAACTTTTTAGAGCATTTAGTTTTGAATTACCTAGGTCATTTTATGCCAAAGAAATAAGTGACTCAACTGCTCAAGAGGTTGGCCTTCACTTAGGAGCATGGAAAATGGCCTCAAATCCTCGTGTCTTTAGCTCACTCACGGCCATTTACAAAGTACCCAACCCTTCCCCAGCAGGCCTGCTGGGCAGTGCATGCTTTCGGCAACAATCCTGTGATTCACGTCTACCATATAAATCAGGAGAATACCTATTTGTTTCTGTTTCCTCTCTAGGTACTTTGTTCATCGCTCCAGCCAAGGCGGCCAGCCTTGTCTCACTTCCCTCATTTGGTTCTGTGATTTGAATACTGTGTTTTACTTGTGTTTAGAATCTGAGCCTTGCCCTAAAAAGGATGTGAACAGTTGCAGACAATCAAACTCGTGCATAGAAACTGGAGGTGACCAAAAAGCAGTGTCTAATTCTTGAGACTGCCTCAGAGAGCAAAACTCTCACTTTGGTGCTGATATGGGAGGAATGGGAAGATGGATTTCCGTGGGGGTATGAAATAACTGAAGGGACTGGAAATCACTCATTGCTAATGTAAAAAGGACATAGGATTTTCCATCAGGAGCCCGAGCCCTGGCTCCATTCCTGCCTGCATTAGCCATTATGAGATGAAAGCAGATGGAAATTATTCATTCCCTCCAAACTCACGTTCTTAAAATGCCATCTTATGAAACAGCTTCGCCACAATCTTTCACTTCCATGGTAAATAGGACGAATGTGTCTTCCTCCAGAGCAGTCTGAGGATCCTCACTTTCTTTACCGTATCTTTGCTGCACTAACATTTTCGGCACCATCCTTGGTCATGTGTCACAGGCATTATAGGTGACTCCATCTCTTATTCCAGAAATCAATGCTGCCCCGTAGGTTAACTAACTAAAATTTAAATTAAAAATAATAAGTGACTCCAGCTCACTTATCTTTTTATCCCAAAGCACGCTCTGAGTCCTCCCACCCCAAGGCCATTCTGACCTGCCTTAGCGGCTCGATCCTCTGCAGACACACAGCTCCTGTTTTGGACTCAATGATAACCACGTCAGTCGAAACACTCGGAGTCATGGCCATAGAGTTAAGAACCCATCTTTCGGCACATGAGAAAACTATCTAATAATGCTCTGACATTGTCCGTATCTGAAATGTAGGTTTTAGTCCCTAAAACAAGAAATCAAACCAGAAATTAACCAACTCCTGTTTGGTTCATGAGAAGAAGGGGAAAGGGTGTCTCCAAGGAGCCCACGTCAGTAAGGGGGCATGTGTGTTGCTAGGGTTTGGGAGGGGAAGGGAAGAAATGGCCAAATAAGAAGGTTCTTAAAGAGACTGACACCTTGCCTGGTCATTATGGGTACCCAGCACTGGCTGTGTTGGGCTACACTCTTTGAAGGCAGAGGAGGCACTGAGGTATGATGGGTGAAAAAAAAAAAAGTTCTAGAGTCCCAGGGGCAAAGATTAAAGTTTCATTTCCTTCACTTTCCAGCTCTATGAGTCTGGGCAAGTTACCTCACTCTCTGAGGCTCAGTTCCCTCATCTGTGACCCTGGGGTTAATAACAACCTCTCTTCAAATCTTTTACACAACATTGTGCCTATAATCAGCAATACAATGTACCATACACTTAAAATTTTGTTAAGTGTGGATCTCATGTTAAGTGCTCTTGTCACAATCAAAAAAAACCAAAACAAAACACAAAACCCAACTAAACAAAAAAACACTCCAGGTTATTTTGAGATTTAAATAAAATAACACAAAGTGGAATAACAACTGGGGTTGGAACACAAAAGGTGCTCAAAAGCTTTATTAATTGTATTCCACAAAGTCCCCCCTCAGCACCACACACATAATAGGAAACAACGCAGACAGGAAATTGTTCTATGGGGATTGTGACTTTTTCATCATTGTTTTGCTGGCATGGAGCATGGTGCTTGGGACCTAAGAAGCTCTCGACTAAAATTTATGCATATGAATGAAATGTGTCAAATATTTTTTATGAGACTCATGTAGGTCTCACAAAACACACCTTAGTAACAGAGAATTTTAAAAATAAATAGAAATAAAGTACAATTTGTACCTTTAAGAAGGGCAGTGATAAGGTACAATGTTGCTTACAGAAAAGGAAGCGTTTCTCAGATGCGTCCTGGAGTCCCTGCCATGTCAGACAGGAAAAACAGGAAAACCACAGTAAAGGAGGAAGAAAAAAAGGACACATAGAAAACAAAAGACATATCTTGGGTTATTAAAATGTAATTATTACTGTATAATTCAATAGGAAAAATTATGTCTTATTTGACATCAGGTATATTTTACCACACAGAAAGTCCTATCTTAACATACTACTTGTTGACCAGAAGGTGTCACTTTCTTAAAACACACTTCTGTTTACATATCATACCCAAGTGTATCCACAACTCTGATGTACACGGATTATTCAGACTTTTTTTTTTTACTCGTCTGCACTTGCAAATAGGCCCATGCCAACAGAACACAGGTCGGCCGCCATACTGAAAGAACTAATATGAACTCAAAGTTGGTCTTCACAGAAGAGGGAGGGCTTCAGAAAAATGTTTAATTCCGTGAGGGCACTGATAAGATGGGATGGGGAAAGGCCTAGTGTGTTGACTGAACAGCAATGACCATTGAAGAAATGGACTTCATCTCATGAGAAATGAGTCTCTCACATCCATAGGCTTTAGTATCCTTATCTATAAAACAAGAGATTTAGACTCGGCCAGTGCTTTGCAAACTGTCTCTACTGGTCCCTAGGGAGTTTCGGTATGGTGGGGGTATGACTGGGCTGGGCTTTGGGACTCTTCTTCAATCTGGGTAGCTTCTTTTTTTTTTTTTTTTATCTGTTTTAATTATCAGCTTGCTATAGAAGACTTTCTTTGAACAAAGTATTTTACTATAAAAAATCTGCTAGGTTGGTGGGCTAAGCAAATTAATTGGTTTGCATTCATTCAGCAGGCCTTTAGCCTCAGAGACTAAAAATGTTTAAGTGCTTTGCAGTTTACTAAATGCACTAAATCACACGCACAGTCTTGCTTCAACATTGCTGTGAGGTCGATGTTACCATTCCCCTCCATTTTGAAGATTAGGAAGCTAAGGCTTGTTGAGGTCAACCACAGACCTAAAGATACACAGGTAGTTAGTCACAGAGCTGACACAAGAGCACAAGTATTCTGGTCCCAAGGGCAGTGTCCCTCCCTTGGACTGCCTCACCCACGTAGGGGACGCTCCCACTCAGATGGTACTATACCTCAGAGGGGAGAAAGGGGAGAGAGGCAGACTGTTTAGTCTTATTCTGCATTGCGAATATGCCCTAAGTATCGAGGCCAATATGTTATTTGGCTGTTTCTTTTCTCTGTCACCATGGATTATCGCAGAACACACAGGTTGGGTGTTCACTTCCATCATCATTATCTAGGGGATAGGAGGAAAAACTTAATTATCATTTAATTTCATCCCCATTAGTATTCAGGTCTAGCATGTCCTACCTGATTCTGTACTACTTCTCCTAATCAAATGTATGCCTGACCTTGGAATAACCAAGTCAGAAGGAGAAGAAAGCTGGGCAAGGTGAAAGAGAAAGTATGGAGGTAGCACAATGTTGTCATTGGTAGTTGGTTCTGTATCATGGGCAGAGTGAAAATTTAGGGCACAGTGTAGCTTCATGTTAAAGAAGCATGTTAATATGTTTGTTGCACTTATTATTATTCCCATTTCATAGCAGGGAAATGAAATGACTTTAAAAAAAACTTGGCCAGGGGCACCTGGGTGGCTCAGTCTGTTGAGTGTCTGCCTCTTGGTTTGGGCTCAGGTCATGATTTCAGGGTTGTGAGATCAAGCCCCGTGTTGGGCTCCATACTAAGCATGGAGTCTGCTTGAGATTCTCTCTCTCTCCCTCTCCCTCTGCTCACCCCCCGCCCCCCACACACACTCTCTCTCTCTCCCCCTCTCCCTCTCTAGAATAAAAAAAATCTTTAAAAACAACAAAACAAAACGAAACAAAAAAACACCCCAAACTTTGGACCAAAGTCACACGGGTAGTAAATAGCAGATGAAGGATGCATAGTCTCATCCAAGTAGATGTTTAATATGAAGTTAAAATTAAGCTACAGTAAAGAGGCATGAGCTCCTTAATCCAAATCAAGCAAAATTGAAAGTATTGTACTTAGAACCCAGATCTATTCCTTGGACACCCATAGGGATGAATCTTGGAATAGCAGCTGGGCTTCGGGTAGTAATTCTTAGGAGCCAATAGTAGCTGCCTGAATTGCCATGTTAAGAAAGGATTCTGAGGTCTTGACCCACACCAGTATGAAAAAGTGCCATGTTCGATTAGTTATGTCTAAGGAGTGTGCAAGAGGGAGCGGGGACATGAGTGCTCCATATTTCATGAACTTTACTCTACCTACTGAAATCAGAAAATAACTAATGCTCGTTGCAAATACTTTACAGCAATTCTTAACCATGACAGTCATACTAAGAGCTTTCTTCTACTTCTATTCACTAGCCGAACCAAAAACTGTAACTATCTAGACAATCCTATAATTCCAAGTATCTAGGAGTTTTCTGCCAATGGCCAAGGTACCATCATCTGCTTTCTTCAGTACACAAGCAAAACACAACTCATTTTCACCAGATAAAATAAACTTCCCGTAAGTCCACATGAGACATTATTTATCTTTTTGACCGAAATGACCATCAGCAGCTCTATTTTCATGGCAAAACAAAAACAAAACGACAAAACATTTACACCCACCCAAAGTGGTTTTGGTAACTCTCTTGGCACCAATGGTGCACAAGAAATTCTATCATCTGCAAACCAATGTGACTCTTTCATAGAATCACGCTAGAGGAAAAAAAAAATTTGAGCAGAGAGAGGAGGAGGAAGTTGTCGGCCTAGCAGTAGATGTTTAGAATCTTGCCATTAACAACCTGAAGGGACTTCAGGATCATTAATTTCAAGTCCCTGCCGAAGAAAAGTGTGATGGCAGGCTGAGGCACAATGCCCTCAGCAGACGTCTGTGCAAGCCTGGGTCTCTCACGCTAACTCATTCTGCCTGATTATCTTCACGTACACAGAGCTGCCCAGCTCATTTCCCATCACATTCATTTAAGTGCTTCTTAAGTCACAGAGATTTTGAAGAAGACGTGTCCCCGAAGTGACAAGATTTATTGCTAAATACCCACGCAGAGTTTGTGGCCTTGAGAATGGAAGGCCCGCTCTCAAGGTTATGGGGGCAGAGGATGAGCACCGACTTGTTTACTGTGTATGAAACACAAGATGATAAAAGAGGTACAGACGCCGTAATTCCACAGCCCAATTTTGACCAATGTGTGTTATTTTTCGGCTCTGCTGGAGATTAGCGAGGTCTTCTGACAATGTGGAAACATTTTAAAATTTCTGTTTAAGTATCGCATTGCTTCTCAGTGACAGGGACTTGGCGACCGAAGGTCCTTTCTAGTATCTATTCTGCCTCCTTACACTCCCCAGTCAGGATGCCCCCAGCAGACGTGAGCCAGACTAAGCTACATCATGATGGACATCTGTCCAGCAGTCCACCCCCACCATGGGGTAGAACTACAAAAATCATTAATACAGAATATTGGCCAAACCTCACAAAATGGGGTGAAGGCTCGTCAGACACTGGAGTGAGAGAGCTTCCAGCCAACTCAAGAGCTTCAGAGTCAAAGAGAACTTGTGGAAGAATCGCTGAATTTTAGAGCTGGAAGAGGCCTTACAGTGGTGGCATTAAAACCCTTAAGTTCACTTAGTGGGCTTAAATCTTAGCTCTGGGCCAATGCTGTGCTGTCCACGTTGACATACGTATGCCTTTAGCATGCTCTGAGCCCTGAACCCCGACTGGCTGTTACAATCTCCAGCAGCCGCTTCAGGTCAGAGATGAGGAACTTAGTCAAAAAAGGTGAAGCGGCGGGGCGCCTGGGTGGCTCAGTTGGTTAAGCGACTGCCTTCGGCTCAGGTCATGATCCTGGAGTCCCTGGATTGAGTCCCGCATCGGGCTCCCTGCTCGGCAGGGAGCCTGCTTCTCCCTCTGACCCTCCCCCCTCTCATGTGCTCTCTGTCTCTCTCATTCTCTCTGTCTCAAATAAATAAATAAAAATCTTTAAAAAAAAAAAAAAAAAAAGGTGAAGCGGCTTGACCAAGACAACCCAGTCAGTTGTATGGAGGCTAAGTGAACAGAATGGTTCTCAGGAGGGGCAGTAGCCTGCTTTATGGACTGGCTTGAGACGTTTCCCCCATTCAGCGTTCTGCATCTTTGGTTATTCAGGATGCCTGCTAGGAAACTCTATTCCCTCTTGTAGGAGGCCACACAGCAGCAATGTTCTTTCATAGCACAAACTCATCAAGTCCACAGAAGTAGTTTATTCCGCCCATGAGGCAGACTGAGGTAGTTGTGAAATAAAATGGAATTTAATTCAGCTCAGGGGTGGGGTAAGTCCATATAGTAGCACTAGGTACGATGTTGCTTTTTTATTTTCATGTTATGCTTTCTCTGAAACCATCCATTCTATCCATTTATTCATCAAACATTCATTGAGTGTCTCCTCTGAGGCTAACACTGTGCTAGATCTTATGAGTAATAAAAGGATATATTCCCTTGATATCTCCATGGTCCCAGTAATAAAATAGCTCACAATCTTACTAGTGGAAATGCTCAAAGGTCTCACTGGTAGATCTGCAGCAGCAGGGACTGGGAGTGGGGCAAGTAAACCCACCTCCATCAGTGACTTTGGGAAAGCCCCTTAACCTCCTCAGCCCCCACCTCTATTCTATAAAATGAGGATAATAACAGCATCTTCTAATGATTTCTTATACAGTTATTGTGATGATTTTAAAAAAATGATACACATACAGCATAACACACAATGCTTGGCAGCTAGCAAGCACTCAATAAACATTAGCTATATTTGTATCTCAAGTAGTGAGTTGAGAATACATTTGGAGATTCCAATTCAGCTGAAACCTAAGTGAGGAGGTGAGGCATTGTTTAATTACACTGATTAGGTTGTACTTCAACTACCTGGGAGGGAGCCTGAAAATCTGCTATTGCAGGTGGTGGGTTGAACAGAATTACATTTGAAGAAACTTAATCAGGCAAGTGGATGGATTGGAGAGCACAGAGAATAAAGTCAAGGAGACTAGTTATAAAAATAATAATCTTGGCAAGAGTTAGTGGGAACTTAAGGTAAAGTCAATGCAAAAGATATAGAAGATAACAAAGAGGCAGTCTAAGGATAATTAGACACCACTGGTGATGGAGAATAAAATAGAGAAAATTAGAGGTGTCTGCAAGATTTAAAATATAGCACCTAGAAAAGGAGACAATTCAGGATGAGCAAGAGAATCAAGAGGGGGAAAGACAAGGTTTCCAATTTCCTATTTTTCAGCATGTGTTTATATATCCAGGATTTGTGAGTGGCCAAATAATGTTGCACACGCACCCTTTCTTATATCTAAATGAAACATTTTTCCAAAAGCGCAGCTTTAGCTGGATCAGAATTCAAATGCATGCCTGCCCAGGCACTATCAGCTACAGCTTTGCGGTACTGGCCTGATACAGTACAGACCACCCAGCCTTGCTGCGTGCTCCCTTAAAGGAACTGATGATGTCGAAGGAAGTCGTGAGAGTTCAGATCTTCGCACCAATTTCTTGAAGACAGTTTCACATGTATTGGTGCTGCCACAGTTCAAGGTGAGTGTGTCCTTCTGATTCACAAATGAATGTTGATTGGAATGAGTGATTTGGAAGTAATCCAGAATAGTTTCTGTTCCCAACAGAGAACAAGAGTTGAAGGAGAGTACCTCTTTCCCAACCTCTTCTCAACCCAGCATCTAAAAATCCACTCCTTTTCCCATATACCATTTAAAGAAATAACCCTTATAGCTTTATCAGTCATGCATTGAGAGCCTACTGTATGCCAGGCATTGTATAAAGCACTCCAGATCACATCTCCTCTTATTTCCTTAGTTTACCTATCAGGAAATTATCCCCATTTTACAGAAGAATGGACTGAGACCTATATAAGCAAACTTGTCCATGGCTGCTCAAGTAGCTAGCGGCAGAGCCACGATTCAAATCAAGTTCAAAGGAGTCTTAGAAGAACTTATGTTGGGGGTGAAATTTTTTGCAGACTATAAAATTGAGACTAGAACTGCGGAAGAATATATTATGTTCCAGTGTTTACAAAGTACTCATTAGCTGTGAATGGAAATTAACATCAATCCCAGTGTGTGGCCTCTTGCAATTTTTTCACATGTTCAAAGGAAATCTAATTTTATTAGTTTCCAAACTTCAGAATAGCATGATTATCTGACTCTAATTCTTAGGATGCAGCGCAAAGACACAGATAATTAGGTACTCTTCACAGAGATGAAGATGAAGCTTGTGGTCTAGTCAGTGGGTCACACTGAATTTTTCCTTTCCAGGAGCAGTTAATGGGCATACGTTTGGACTGAGTTTGATCTCTCAAAATTCACATGTTGAAGTCCTAACTCTTCGTACCACAGAATGTGACTACATCTGGAGATAGGGTCTTACAGAGATAAGGTAAAATGAGGTCATGAGGGCGGGCCCTACTTCAATATGGACGCTGTCTTGACAAGAAGAAGAAATTCGGACAGAGGCACAGAAGGAAGACCATGTGAAGACCTGGAGAGAAGGCCATCTACAAGAAAGGAAAGAGGCCTCAGAAGAAACCAACCCTGCCAACACCTTGACCTTAGACATCTATCCTCCAGAAGAGGAGACAGTACATTTCTGTTGTTTAAGCCACTCCATCTGTGATACTTTGTTATGGCAGCCCTAGCAAACTTAAGGGCTGCTTGGAGTCATCCACACTCCAGAACCTGGGCTCCCTTGTGAGGAAAATCATATCAGCATATTGATTGAGATGGATAAAATGCTGAGAAGAAATGCTTTGGAGGCCCCAGAGTGTTCTCTTTTAGGTTTCAAAAAAAAAAAAAAAACAGAGGAAGGGGACAAAAGACTCGAGCTGCAGTGACACTGTCATTTTAAGCCTCCCGACACCCACATGATGAGCTCATGAGGCCCTTTACAGAGACTGGGTTTCCATGCCCTTCTCGGTGCTTCTGCACCTGAGCAGGGGGTCCCTGCCACTTTCCCCCTTCCTCTAAAGGGTGGGAGGCTGTCAACCCTTCCCCTCTGCACCTTCCCCTGAAAATCTCTCATGACACTTTCCGTTCCATTGAGTCTCCTCTTGCACAGAATGGAGGCTGGCCTCAGCCTGATGGTTGTCCTCCCCTTCTGCTTTTGTATGTGAAGCTACTCAGATAATGAAGTGCCCCCACAGGCTCAGCTAAACTACTGTTTAGTTATATTGATGCAGTCTCCTGGATTTAATGCATTTGCTGTCCCTACGTCTCGCTGCTGGATCTCTACTTTTGTTCCCAGGTTTTTGAGAGGTATGCCATTTTTTTTCTAACAGACCTAACATACTAAAGGCAATAATTTCTATTTATGGAGTTTCTATGGTGTGGCCAGCACTTCGTATTATTAGCTCTAATCCTCAAACCTATCCTGAAGGTTAAATACGAACACTTCCATTTTATGGATGAGAAATATAAGACTTTAAAGAGGCCATAAAGGAGGTGATGTCTGAACAAAGTCCTTTACAGTAAAACCCAGCTTTTTCTCACCTGACCCATGTTTTCTAATTGTTGTCATTCCCATGTCACTGCCACGACACTGATCATACCTGCCTACTGTCCGTACTTTTATTTATTTAACATTTTTCTTCAGAGTTTTACCTTAATGTCATTTTAAGCAATATGCAATAACTGTATTTTTATTTATTTATATATATTTTTAAAGATTTATTTATTTGAGAGAGCGAGAATGAGAGAGAGAGAGAGTACATGAGAGGGGGGAGGGTTAGAGGGAGAAGCAGGCTCCTTGCCGAGCAGGGAGCCCGATGCGGGACTCGATCCAGGGACTCCAGGATCATGACCTGAGCCGAAGGCAGTCGCTTAACCAACTGAGCCACCCAGGTGCCCGCAATAACTGTATTTTTATATAGCTTAATGCAATAGCTATAGCCCTTAAATATTCATTAAAATGAATTCAACATTACATTTCACACGAATAGGCACTAAAACAAATAAGCACATTAGTCGAATAAAATATGAACATCCTTGTAGAATCTAAAATTGTCCTGTGTCACCCCTGGTATAGACACCATACTCTTTGAAACACTGCAATGCAAACCGATATCACTTATGAACAGAATGAACCTAGGGCAGGGCCTAGCACAAGCCTTGATGTTTTCCCAGAAGCTGCTAGCCATATGTTTTAAGCAAGTTGTACAGCTACCTGGCAGTATCTTAAAATCTAGAGCTTTGCCTGATGGGTATTGCAGACTTACACTTTTTTATTTTTATTTTTTTAACTAGGCTTCACGCCCAGTGCAGAGCCCAAAGCAGAACTTGAACTCATGACCCTGAGATCAAGACCTGCGTGGAGATCAAGAGTCGGAGGCTTAACTGACTGAGCCACCCAGGCTCCCTGACTCTTACTATTTTTGGAGTAATCGGCTCCACTCTCATCTCCTGCTGTCGATTCTGCAGCCCCACAGTCCCTGTTGATACTGATATGGGGATCAGGAAACCAAAGGAGGGACAGACGCCTAGTTGTAGAGCAACTGGCTTTATAGGCCGATTAAGTGCAAGCAGTTTTTGGAGAGGTCAGCCTCCTGTCAGACAAAGGGAACAGATTTCAGGCAAGTGGGATACAGTTGGTCCACCTGCTGAATCTTGTGCCCGTTTCCCAAAATACCTCCCTCTCCGCCTGTCGTTGAAGTCTGAAGTTCTGCTGTAATAATACATTTCTATGCCGTGTGTGGGAAATTTCAAGAGCCGTGTATTAGCTTATAAGTAACCTGCAGGAAAAAGAACACTCTAAGTCCTTATTTCCTATACTCTGCTAGTGGCTTTGGGTGGCAGGAGGGAACTTGTGAACAGAAGGGCTGGACTAGGCTTGGGGGATGGGTATGTTAAAGGCTAATGAAAACAGAGTAGGAGCCTGTTGAAGAGAAGTGCCTCCCTCCCTCCCTCCAGGCTCCTGGACAGAGTTCCTCCCTTTCCCCACCATCCCCCTGATCTGGGGTTTTCCTGTGTTGTCACAGGACCCCCACCAGGACCAGGAGCTGCTCTAACAGGGTCCAGGCACCCTGCTTGCAAGGGGAGTATATACAGTCCGTGCAAACAAGTCAGCGTGGTCTATTTTTAAAAAGGAATACAATCTTAGACCACATTAACACGAGAGCGGTTTCCGGATCAAGGGAGCTAACATTCTCCCTGTGTTGGACCCTAGTCAGAGCAAATGTGTGGTGCTGGGTCCTGGCATCACGCTTCAAGCATACTGCCTGTGAAAGTTAATTTTATGGCCGCTTGGCGAGACAAGGGCATCCAGTTACTGCATCAAACAGTAAGTCGGGTGTGGCCGTGAAGGTATTTTGTAGATGTGCTGAACACCTACCATCGGTTGACTTTCAGCAGTTTACCATCAATAATTCAGGGGAAGGGCGGGGCAGGGGGGCTCCTCCAATCAAGCGAAGGCCTGAAGAGCAAAAAACGTGTTTCCCAGGCAGAAGAAATTCTGCCTCAAGTTCTGCCTGAGTTCCCAGCCTGCCAGGGCCTGCTCTACAGATTTTGGACTTGGCAGCCAGAGATAATACCATAAACCAATTCCTTAAAATAAAAAATTAAAAAAAACAAAAACAAAAACCCAACATCTATCCCATTGGGTTCTGCTTCTCTGGAGAACTGTGACAGATCCGCGGCCCATCTGGAGCCTGTGTGCAGAAAGACAGCCCAGGGCAAGGGGTCTGGAAAGCAGGGGGCCTGGAAACTCCAGTACTACACGTACTTCATCGGGAAGGAGGAGTCCGAGTGTGATCAGACAGCTGTCTGCGTACTTCTAAAAGGCTGAAATGTGGAAGAGGGATCAAATTTGTTCTGTGTTGCCCCAGAAACCAGAATTTTGGCTCTAAGGTTAGAGGTAACAGCAGGCAAATTTGGGATCAATAGACACAAGAGTCCGCTAACCTTTTGAGCTGCGTCAGCTCCCAAGGGATGGGATTTCCCACAGAACTGTGATATGTGGAGGAAAATGAGAATAAGGAGTCCGTGACTAGGTGAGAGGAAAGAGCTCGGATTCAGCATGGATTCATTTACCAAGGGCTTCCTGTGTGTCAGGCACTGTGCTCAGTACTTCACACATTCGATTTCACCACATCATCCTTCTAACTCCTAGGGTGGCCTTAGCGTATCCTCACTTTAAAGACAGGAAAAATATCACCGGGGAGGGTATGTACTATGGGGAGTGCTGTGAATTGTGTAAGACTGATGAATCACAGACCTGTACCCCTGAAACAAATAATATGTTCATAAAAAATTTAAAAAAACAAATTAAAAAAAAAAGGAAAAATAAGGCTCTTGGAAATCCAGTAACTGGTCCAAAGTCATCCACCAAGTAGAGAAGCAGTAGGTTTCAAACCAAGGTCCACCTGACTCCCAAGGCTTCCCTGTGTGGAAACACTGAGCTTCCCTGTTACAGTAGGACTCCAGATCGCATGCGTGAGCCACAGGCCGTTGTCTTTTCAACCCTTAGCACATGCATCCTAACTAGACATTCAGCGGCCTTCAGTCCAATGGGGTGAGGAGAATTTCTCTGCGATATAGCCATGCCTTAGTTGCCAAAGCAGTGAAAGTGAAAGAAATATATTCTTTCATTAAACAAGTACCAGTTGGCCACAGGCACTAGTTATCTAGAAATGCAGCTACAGACAACACAGGCATGACCTCGATCCCATCAAGAAACTCACATCCAGCAGGAAAGGCAAATATTAAATTAAAATGTATTAAGTATTTAATTACAAATGTCATCAATGCTGAGAAGGAGAAGAAATGCATACTCTGAGAATGAGTAAAAAGTGGATCTTCTTCCTAACTGGAGGGTTAGGGAAGACCCTCAATAAGGGGGTGCCAGGGTGGGAGCTGAAGTAGGCGCATGCTTAGCCTGGGGGGCAGTGCAGAGCAAGGGCCTGAAATAGGAAACAAGTCAGAGCACAGCAAGAGCTCAAACACGACCAGTGTGGCTGACTTTTTCTTAACAAAAAAGGCAGGGGACCACTTCCACAGAATATGGAACTGTTTTAAATGAGTGAGTAAGGACAGAGATAACTTTGTGGCTTGGGACACCCCAGTCATAGTCAAGTGCAGCTGTGTCTGAGGCTTGGGTAGTGTGTAGAAAAAGTCAACAGGGCAGACTGGAGAGATCACCATCCCTAGGAAGTCCTCCCTGCAAGGTGGGCCCCCCCTTGCTGGCATCAGGAAACTTGGACATTCAGAAGGTTCCCACCATTCCCACGACCAGTAAGAGTGGCTCAGTGTGCCTAAACTGTCTGTGGGAGCACTATGGTTTATGCTGAGCACCTGCGTTCTTTCGGTTGTCTGGAATGGGGTAGGCAGAGGATGCCTACATGACCAACCCCTGATAAAAACCCTGAGCACTGAGCACCTAATGAGCCTTCCTGGTAGACACCGTTTCATACATATGGTCACACCTCTGACAGAGGGATCAACACACGCTGTGTGACTCTCCAGGGAGGGCTCGGGAAGCTTGAACTTGGTCTCTTACAGACTTCATCCCACGCATCTTTGTTCTATGGCTGAGTTGGCTTTGTGTCCTTTCTTTGTAATAAATCTTACCATGAGTACAACTGTATGAATTCTGTGAGTGTTGCTAGGGAATCACCAGCGTGGCGGGAGGTTGGTCTTGGGAACCCCTGACACAGGGTGTGACCTTGCTGACTCCCCCAAAGTGGCCATGGAATCAGAAGTTCCCCTCTGACGGCACAATTCCTTATTGAGGTGGGCTGAAACGGTCTCCTTGCTTCTGGGGACCTCCAGCCTCTGTAGCTACTTCACTACTTTAAGGTCTAGAAATATCTGCAGTGATCCACAGCTGTGCAATGAAAATTTAAAGACAAACACCAACTTTCAGGGAAGATCCATAATAAATACTAAACAACCACCTGCAATCCCTAGTCCCATAGTCCTGGATTTGCCAGGAACATGCCACCTTACCATTGGGAGCTCAGAAAGCCAATTTTGTAATGCTCTATAGCTTTAATCTATCTGCCCTTCATTAAAATACAGGATGTACCAATGAGTCTAATAAGGTGGTCTTAAGGGCATTTCATTTTTATATCTTTATATTTAGCTTGGCAATGTTACTGTCTTAATAGCTTCTTTTTTTATGCTTTCAACTTCTTATTCAAGACCAAGGAAAATTAGTCATTTCTTGCACTTTACATTCTGCTAATTGCAAGATCTAGCAATATAAACATACTAGAAACCACACAAAAGCAAATTTTATAAAATATAAGCCACTTCACTACAGCCGGGGGAAAATGCTTAAAGCTGTTGATTTTGCTTACCAAATACTTTTATTTGAGTAAACGAAAATTCAATATACTTACTCTTACATTCCCAGAAAAAAAAAAACAGCAGTAAAATATTGACGAGGTAAGAACTGGCAAGGAAGACAAATCTTACTTTCTAAAGTAAACAATCAAACAACACTACTGCTATTCTATCTCTGGAATCCAGCCATTCTGGCCACATCTTCAAAGCAGGTTCACATTCCTATCATAGGACTTACCCTCCTCCCATAAACTGCCACGTGGTAGAGTCCTAAAGCTCTTAAATCTGGTATCTCGGGGAGCCTGGTTCCTATGGAGATTCGCACTGACGCTGATCAATAAAATGTCCTCACCTTTGCTGAGTACAGTCAGAATTCTTTTATAAAATCAATAAATATTTACCTGGTACCCACTTCATGCAAGGCATGCACTGTGCCCTGAAGGTGACATAGTCCTTGATATCTACACACTGTCAGCCCTAGATATGTGATCACATGTTTCAATACAATAAAACAATAGAAAAGATGGTGTTGTTAAATATCAAATGCAGACTAATAGTATGAACTTAGAAAGGAAAGAACCGGGGCGCCTGGGTGGCTCAGTCGTTAAGCGTCTGCCTTCGGCTCAGGTCATGATCCCAGGGTCCTGGGATCGAGCCCCACATCGGGCTCCCTGCTCTGCGGGAAGCCTGCTTCTCCCTCTCCCACTCCCCTGGCTTGTGTTCTTTCTCTCGCTGTGTCTCTCTCTGTCAGATAAATAAATAAAATCTTTAAAAAAAAAAAAAAAAAGAAAGGAAAGAACCCTCTGCGGATATAAAAGTCTTTCCAGGAAGAATCAAAACTGAAATATGCTTTGAGGTAGGAGAACATCTGTGATAGAGGTGATTATGTACGTAAGTGCACATTCTGGAGACAATGAGTAGACTGGGGTGGCTGAGGGGAGAGCGTGTTTAAAGAAACTATGCAGAGGCACCTAGGTGCCTCAGTCGGTGAAGCCTCCAACTCTTGATTTTGGCTCGGGTCATGACCTCAGGGTCGTGAGATCAGGCCCTGCCTTGGGCTCTGTGCTGGGCATGGATCCAGCTTGAGATTCTCTCTCTCCCTCTCCCTCTACCCCTCCCCACCCCAGTAGCTCTTCCTCTCTTCAATGAATGAATGAGTGAATGAATGAATGAAATAATGTAACATAAGAATGGACAGGTACACTGGAGCCAGCCTGACAACAGCCTAGAATGCAGTCTAGAAAGGTTGGCATTCCATGTGCAAGCAATAGTGGACCACCTAAGGTATCTGCGGAGCAGAGAACTTCTGCATTCAAGGTGACACTTGTGGATGCTTAATTTGGGGGTGTGGCATTAAAAAAAAAGGACAAAATGGAAGACAGGTGCGGAGGAGGTCCTAAGTCATTGAAATGAAGATCTGGAAAAGTCCTGGATTGGGGAGAGCTGGAAAGCATGCCTACGGAAATGAGAAGAGCTCAAATTGGGATGAAAAAAGGAAAAAAAGACATAGACATGATAGGCCAAATGAGGAAATAACCAATAAGCAGTGGGAACTCTTATGATATGGAGCCCCCATAAAAGAAGCTTTAAAAAGTTGGGTTTAATACTCCCATATGGGCTGCACTTCTAATTCATAATCTTTACCATAATTGCAACAAAATAAGGATAATTACTGATTTGTTATTCTTTTCTCTCTTTTTTTTAAGATTTTATTTATTTATTTGACAGAGAGAGTAAGAGAGCACAGGCAGGGGGAGAGGGAGAAGCAGGTTCCCTGCTAACCAGGGAGCCCGATGCGATGCGGCTCGGCTGGATCCCAGGACCCTGAGATCATGACCTGAGCCTAAGGCAGATGCTTACCCACTTAAATGACTGAACCAGCCAGGCGCCCCTATTGTTATTCTTTTCTAACCCATAAACTTTTACAGGCTGGGACTGTGTCTCAAGTGCCTGGGGGTAGGGCATGACATATTGTAATTGTTCAAAAACTAGAGTTAATATGTAGGCATATTAGAAAGAGAAAATAATTTGAGAAAAAAATATCTGGGCGATCTAGTTTTAAACGAAGAGAATTAGAGGCCAATGACCAGTACGAGTTGCTTGCTTATAAACATGCTTTCCTATAATTAGGTGACAGGGCTTGTAAGCAGTTTATATACAGATCTTTCAGAATATTTTGTGGGTGTCACTTGTCCAAATCCCTGTAATGATGAACCATGCTATAAAACTGACTTTTATTGGAAAAGGTAATAGTCACTGAAGATTCTCAAAGCTAATGGATGGAGAAAACATGTTCAAGGGGGCATATCAAGTAAGGGTGATTTTTTTCACGCTCAATTATTGAAAATGCCTCTAACTGGCTTAAAGTTCTGTTAGCATTATATTTCTTTGAGGCCCCATTCCCTCTTAAGCCTCTGTAGCTTTGAAATCATTCTGCATACAAGGACAAAATTAATCCTTCTTAAATACCACTTTGATGAGGGAGTGAATGAATGAATGAGAGCTCAGAATCCTGGGAGATTTTAGAAACCATCTGTGCTGTTTCTAACTGGCTAAGTAATATGGTCAAATCACAATCGCAGAAATCTGTGACTCAGTTGTTCACCCTGCATTTCTCAACAATGGGGCCACTAACATGTTCTGAAGACTTCGAGGGCATATCATTAAGTAAATTTGTTTTTTAAAAAAAATTGTAAGTATCTATTGATGCTCATAGGAAAAAATTCACTTACCTAAAAAGCATTCACTTACGGTCTCCACTACCTAAAGTAATCCTGGAACCCAGGAGATGGAGCAAAGTAGCCAAAATTCATAGAACATGTTTGTGACAGGCATGCCGGGAAGAGTAAGGAAGCATACTTGGAAGTGGCCTATTAAGGAAGAGATCACAAATTCAAGGGCAGACACACAAAATAACCCAGGACAGGAGGCTGGAATTTAAGTGCAGAGAAACTACCGCATACTCATCAATTATTTTCAAAAATAATCAGTTGTGTGTACAATGGTGACTGCCCCACCCCCCAGCCACCCCAAAGTATAGGGCTTTGTTTCAAAGGGACAGTTTCATGCATTTAAGAACTGTTCCTACCCACGTGTTTAAAGTTAGAGGCAGTAAACTATGACACCTTCAAGTTATAAAACTCGGTCTTCTGGGAAAAAAAAAAAATTCATTCAAGCGAAATATTTTATATCCTGCTGACAGCAATATCTAAACAAGACTTGACTTTGTAACCTCTATTATTAAAATTTTGGAAAACCTGCCTAGGACAGAGCTTGACACTTGCGAAACGTTAGGTTGCCCGAGAAACTAACATACGGTCTGATTTTCATACCAAGAAATGCAATCCTAAGAGATAAATTCCAGGCACTTTCCAAGAAATTGCCCATTAACGTGAGACCCTGAATTGTAACAAACTCTATGACGCAGGCCTTCCTGGTCATAAATAATGGATTCTAAAACTGTTTTGTAAAGGGGGTCTTGGCAGATGGGGTGCAGACTTTGAGGTGTGCTAATACCGTATTGTGACAGGAACAGAGAGGGCCTCCGACAGCCTGATACGCAGAGCAGGGTCACATTTCAGGCTGTTGTTTAATTAACAACTCGGAGTTTTGGCATTATAGACACACACCGATGAATCATCGCTGACTAGCAGTGAAGGCTGTTGCATGTGAAATTACCTTTTTTTTTTTTTTCCTAAAGTGGGAAATCATGGCTGAACACAATTTATTCTTTGGACCACTCTTTCTTACGTGGTCCATCTGAAAGGTTTCCACCCTGCCGATCCCTCCTGGTCCCTGTTCCCCCTTTTCATCCCCTCTCTTTACAGTATCCAGTCTTTGCTCACCTGGCTGTATCCAAAAGCTAACTCCTGCAATCCACCCAATTCACAGTGTTGTACCGATAAAATATGGAGAAGGTCTGTCTCCTTCAGTGATTTTAGGGATTGGTGCTATGGTGCCATATTTCGACCCATGAAGGCATTCAAGCTATTCTGTCAGCCCTTGAAATCCCCACAGACAAGAGCACTCTGAAGACAGACAAGAATATACCCCCAAGGCCCGAGACCTGACAGTAAATGTCTGCAGAAGTCAAGGAAGCCTTTCAATGGTTTGAGACAAAAAGGAGGCGATGAATCTCTAGGTTGCTTATACTGTGAATAGTATTTTTAAAATAATATTTATTTTCTTTTTGACTATCAAAGTAGCAGATGTCTTTTGTAGAACATTTGGAATCCAGATCAGTGCCAAGTGAAAGTAAAATCGCACGTATTGGAGGATCAAGAGATAATCACTGTTGACATCTGAGTACATAACCATCTAGTCTTTTATCACTGAAAACATCTCAGCGGTGTTTCTTCATTTTAGGGCTTACGTTGAAGTGTAGAAATTAGCAGGCACAGAGCCAAGATTCTATTATGTTTCATAAAAACGTGGATAGGTAAAAGCTTTGGTCGTTACTCTTCAAGCTGGCATTAGTCATCATTTCCCAGAAAGAAATGGCCCTAATGTAATAATGAGGAGCGTGGGCTTGTGGGGCCAAACTGCTAGGGTTGGAATACCAGCAAATGAATTAATTTCTGTGTACTTCATTTTCCTCATAAATAAAATGGAGAGGGCAACAAGAGTGTTACGGAATGATTATGAGAACCAACTGAGTTAATATGTAAAGTACTTAGGACAGTCATGAGCACCAAGTAAGTGGTCAACTAACACTTGCAATCATAAAGACCATGGGACTTGGTAATGGCATATTTATTCACTGCCAAGGGCTCATACTGGGGGCCACCTTTATAGATGATTTTCAAAGTCCTGGAGACATCAGTGACCACATATTAAGATTCCCATATTCCAGTCCCATCCCTGCTGCAAGTAGTTATGTGACCCTGATAAATCACTGCAGTCCTTTGGATCCTTGCTTCATCATTGGGAAAATGAAGGCGCTAGGCTACACTGGTGGATCTGAATCATTTTGAGGAGACTAGAAACTCCTTTGACAAAGCATTCTGTTTAGGACTTTAGATGTCCACCGACCCCTGGAAGATCAAAGGTCTCTTCTAGGGGCCTCAGATGAAACAACCTTATGTTATATGATCTCTGATGGGTCCTGAAGCTCTGATATTCTGTGGCGGTCGGTTCCATAAAAAGGTCCCACTCTTATGATTTCTGACCCCTGACTATTGTAGAAACAAGAAAAAGGTGAAAGGTAAAAGGTAAATTCAGGAAGCAACTCTTCCTCTCTGAAGATTTTTCTGGTTTCTGCCTTATTGGAGATTGTTAAGAGTTTCCTAATTAAATCTCTGGCACATACTTTCAATTCCTGGTACACTCAGGATCTGGGAATCTAATACCTTATTTATATGCTAATTTGGTACAGAGAACTGTGGTCTTTCTCAATCCCAAAGGCACAAGAGGTATTCAGCCCTTATGCTTTGCTGCACCCACTGGAGCCTAAGGCAGCCTGTGCAAAGTGCTCTGCAGAACAAGGCCTGGCCCAAAGCACTACCATGGAACCAGATGGCAGTGGGATCTGGGAATGCTGCTGACTACCAACATGACACCCTACACAAATAATGTGGGCCTCCAGAGACCATCTACAGCTATGGGCTAAAGTGTGGTGCAGGGCTCACTGCCCCCAAATCATCTGGGGTATAGGCTCAAGATGATGATTGCCAAGCAGGACATCTAGACACCATTCTACATTAATGGCCGTGCTAGGGTTGGGCTCCCTTAATAGATGTGTTCTAGCAAATCACCCCAGATGTGCTGATGAGAACTTATGAGAGCAGAGCCTGGGAATCTGCATTTTCAAACGCATCGCCGGATTCTCTTGTATGTTGAAGTTGAGATCCTCTGGCATAGAAAAACTTATTTGTGAGCATACAGAGGAAGAAGATTTTTCTTAAGAATACCCAGTATTTAAGAACCGATATTACTGCTTCCACGGGGCGGGAGAATAGGAATCCATCTCTCAAGACTCTAAGAGAGAGATCACTAAGGAAGCACAGAGAAGCTCCCAGGGCTTTGGTTACCTCTGCAAATTCAGGCTAATATTCCCTACCTTAAGAGTAGTTGAGGATAGGGCACCTGGGTGGCTCAGTTGGTTAAGCAACTGCCTTCGGCTCAGGTCATGATCCTGGAGTCCTGGGATCGAGTCCCGCGTCGGGCTCCCTGCTCAGCGGGGAGTCTGCTTCTCCCTCTGACCCTCCCCCCCTCATGCTCCATCTCATTCTCTCTCTCAAATAAATAAATAAAATCTTCAAAAAAAAAAAAAAGAGTAGTTGAGGATATTAGAGCAGTTGAGTACATAATTCCCCTTAGACTAGTTAAATAAATCTGACACAACCTCACAGTAGAAAAGCATGCAGCCCTATAAAAGAATGAGGGGACAGTTTATATATTTGTATCAAAAACTAAGATATCTTATGTGAGAAATGCAAAGTACAGAGCAGGATATATAGAACTTATATGCTCTTTCCCATAAGAAAGGCAGGGGAATATGTACTTGCATTTATACATTAAGAAAGTAATAAAAATGGTTAGCAGCAGGGATCACAGGGTGGGAACAGGTGGGTAGATAGGAACAGGAGGATCCCAAATTAATTTTTTTAAAAGCATGCCCTTTAGTCTCTTCCTGTAACATAAATTCATTCTAATCAAAGAAAAAGTGAATTTAAAGCCACCAGCCTAGCAATTTAAAATGCCAAGTTATCATTCTTCTGTTTTAGATTTTAATGGGTGTTGAGCATGACATTATTCTATTTCGCTCTAACTGTTGCCAAAACTCTCATCAGCCAAATCAACTTGCAAATTAAGGGGGGACAGATCTGGATGAGGAGGTATTATTAAAATGTATTAGTTATTTGTTCCTGAAATGGGAGGGGGAAATGTCCTAGATCAGCAGAAAACAAACAGGAGAAGTCTGTAACCTACAGGTGAGCTTATTTGTGCAGTGGGATTTCTCCATCGATTGTGAGGCACTTTGTCTACCCATCAGGTCATGAATGATGCATGGTACTACAAGAGGTTCAGCTACAAAGCTCTCCTCTGCTGATTGAAACAAAGAAAACTGGGAGAAAAGCACGAACAGGTCTTTACTTTGCTTTTCCTCCGCACCAGCTTATGGAACAAACCCACTACAATTTCTGTAAGCTTTGTTCCCTGGATTCTCTTGGGCCAGATTTCTTATCAGATGTATTTTCTTTAAAAAAAAAAAAATCAAAACAACACAAAACCAGAGCAAGATATTTTAGAAGAACAACATTTGCAGAACTCTAAGTTGCCGAATGGTCCCTGCCAACAACAACATATTCACTTAAAAAAAAAATGCTGACGTTTGCAAAGGGAGAGAGGATAAGAAGAGATATGCAAATCTGGAATTATCTTTGCAGTCTAGTTACTACCTCTTTGTAACACAAATGTAAGTCTTTGTCTCTATAGTTAGAATAAACAGAAATCTCATTTTCCCCGATCCTGGAGAAGGGCTAGAGATTTTTCCAACTCAGCTGATCAGCTTTTAAAATACAGACTTTTATATATACCAAGACCATAACTGTTGCTTTAAAAGATTTCTCTTCAGCTCTAAAATTGATGTAACTCTATGTTGGTGAGGGTCCAGAGAAAAAGTTGAATGGGCAAGGTAGGACCTCGGAGAGGGTAATGGAATCTAGGTCAGCTTCAGTAGGAGAGACAGTGGGACTCGTGAATGTTCTTTACTTTGGGGGGAGTCAGAGACCCCCTTGATTGTGTCCCAGTATTTTTTCCTTTCAGCAGGAGAACCTCATCCCTGCACCTGCCTGCTTAGAAGGTTCAGTAGTTTTGTAGATAATTTTGCTGTATGTGAGTTTGGACCAGTAAGATAAGAGTATCAGTAATGCAGGCCATTTCTGGGCCATCTCCTTGCCTTGGACTACCTGTTTCTCCCTTCCTTGGAAAGAGACAACATTCAAAGCCATGTTTTGAGGATAGCAGAACTGTTTGCTTGTCTTGAACTATTACATGAAAGAGAAATATACCTTATGCCTTAACTAAAAAAGATGGCTTGATACAGGAGAGCATTTTAGGAAATGAGCTTAGCTATGGGTAATCAACAATGAATCAAGTAAAAGGTGAGAGATTATTAGAAAGTTGAATCCACAGGAATATGATGATGAAAATGAAATGAGTGATATTAAACTACTCAGGAAAACCTCTCTTCGGAAATTGACTATAGGGAACTGTAACCGAGACTCTACATCCATTGTTTATAGGTTCCTAATTAAGCAAGACCAAATTAGTGCATTATAGCTACAGCTTTATCCATAGAGTCTGTGCTATAGGGATGAGAGATGCAAATCAGGGCTTATCTGTAAGAAAATGGGCTTTAGCACCATAATGACCAGGGCTTGACTCCAACTCTGCCACTTACTTAAAATGAAAGATGTTGGGAGATTCATTTAACTCCTCTGAACCTATAATGCAAGGGGAGACACAGATACCTGCCTGTTGCAAAGGACGTGGCTTAGAGCTTCTAGCAGTGGACCTCATTCATACCAAGGAAATCAATAAATGTCAGGTGTATTTATCTGTCTTCTATTCCTTTGAGGAATATCACAGACATCTTAGTGCCAGGAAAGAAAAAAAAACAGAGGTAAGGGGAAAGAGTAAGAAATGGAATTTGAATGTTTTTAGTACTGGATCTCTTGATTGGGTAAGGCTAACCTCTTAATTAGGTTAAGTAATCCTCAGGACTCTAAGACGTAATTTCAGAGAGAAACTGAGTGAAACTACTATCACAGAATACATGCCTATCTGATTTCTTTATAGAGGGAAACCCGAACATTTCAGATCTAGTTTCCAGCAGTTTATGGAATGCCTTCATTTAGGACAACCTTTTACATCATTCTAGATTTCTCTATTTGCTATTATAGCTGGTGAGTATCAGGACCACATTTTGCTTTCAGATCATCAGTTAATTTTTTTTAAGTTAAGGTAGTTAAATTTACCATTAGTTCTACAAAGCATTTTACCAAGTATTTGCCCATTTCTCGTCCCCACCCCCCCAGACTATGTCTGTCCATCCATCTCTTCAAAGGCTAATACTTATTAAGAACCTACCATGCGCCAGACTCCCTTCTAAGGCATTTAATGTATATTAACTCATTTAAACCTCACATTAACCCTTGGGGGAAGGTGCCATTATTATCCCATTCTGCAGATGAGGAGCCACAGGTGATAGCTGGATTCACCTGTTGCCCAAGATCACACAGGTCGTTGAGTGGCAGAGCCAAGAACAAGACACAGGCAGGATTACTCCAGAGCCCATGCACTTAACACGGTCTCTTCAAAGTCTCATGATACGTTGCAAAAACTAAAACTATACACAGCATTAGGTACAGAAACCAGAGAAAACAAAACTATGAACAGAAGACCAAACAGGGAAAGCCGAGTAACAAGGATGAGGATGGAGGGTGGCAGAGAGGTGACACCCAACAGCCAAAAATGTAAGCTTAATGCAAGATCCTGAATTGGGGCCAAAATCATACCTCTGAACTTCTCGGGAGGTTGAGGCAAAAAGGAAAACAGGATTTAGGGTGTGGTTTTCACTATATGGCAAAGGGAAGACTACTATTTTTTTTTTAAAGATTTTATTTATTTATTTGACAGAGAGAGAGAGAGAACACAAGTAGGCAGAGGGAGAGGGAGAAGCAGGCTCCCAGCAGAGCAGGGAGCCCGATGCGGGACTCGATCCCAGGACCCTGGGATCATGACCTGAGCCGAAGGCAGCTGCTTAACCGACTGAGGCACCCAGGTGCCCAAGACTACTAGTTTTGAAGAAGAAACCTACTATATGACTGTATTCCCAGCCCTTCAGTTAGTTTCCCTGTGCTGAGCTTGAGGATGTAGGGAGGTCTCATGAGTGAGGAGCCAGCCCCTGATACTATCCCCCAGCTACTTCAGTTGTGCCGGCCAGAGATGTAGCTTCAACTAATGCCCCTATTCCAACAAGCCCATTTATGTTTTCTTGGTAACAAGTTGTCATGCCTTTTCCCATTCCACTCCACAGACGTTCAATGAACATTAAACCAATTTGTTTAGCAAATCTTATTTCTTCTGTCACATAATATTAAAGCGCGGAGTTTTGCTTTTCAAACTAGTAGCTTATATATAGCAGGAACTCCATGATATGCATGAATGAAATATTATTCAGGTTTTTTTTAAAACCCAGAAAAAATATTGCTGAGATAATGCTGAAAAAGTAATGCTTAATTTTCTAGTGATACAAAGACGTTTATGATTATCTTGATGTTATTTCCCTAAGTAGCTATTAGAAAGCTGGAAAATCACTGATCAAAGGAAAAGAATATGCATCTATCATGTAACACTGTTCTAATTTAACCTTTCTTTGCTAGACCTGTTTTCCTTTTCTGTAAAAATGAATCTTTTGATTGTATTAAATCAGAGCTTTTACAAGAATAACTTTAAAATCTACACAAATAGATTTTCTCTATCCAACAGAGAGCCCAGTAGCAGCATGATTACGGTTAACAATATAATTCAACAGCCTGCAATTAATTCTATTTTCGTAGCTATCCAAACAGGTAAGGTGTATATGGTTAGCTGTTAAATTATTGTCTAAATATTACACGGTATTTTCCTAGGCATGAGGTAAGCAATCTGTGCAGTGGACTCTTGCAGCTTTTACTCTAACTGGTATGTGAATAAGCCATTTAGGAGGAGAGAGTTTCCTGGCATGGATATTTATTTACTCCTGTTCATATAAATTTTTTGCATGTGTTTTTTTTTTTTTAAGATTTTATTTATTTATTTGAGAGAGAGAGAATGAGAGACAGAGAGCATGAGAGCGAGGAGGGTCAGAGGGAGAAGCAGACCCCCTGCCGAGCAGGGAGCCCGATGTGGGACTCGATCCCGGGACTCCAGGATCATGACCTGAGCCGAAGGCAGTCGCTTAACCAACTGAGCCACCCAGGCGCCCCTATTTTTGCATGTGTTTTAAAGATTTTTTAAAGTTTATTTGAGAGAGCGCGTGTGTGCACAAGCAGGGGGAGCAGGAGAAGCAGGCTCCCTGCTGAGCAAGGAGCCCGATGTGGGGCTCCATCCCAGGACCCCGGCATCATGACCTAAGCCAAAGGTAGAAGATTTAACCAAATGAGCCACCCGGGTGCCCCTTTTTGTGTGTTTTAAAGTAGCAGTGAATGTGGCTTTTGGTCACACCACTATTGGACTTTGGGTAGTTGTGAGTTTGGGTGTTTCTCGACCCTGTGATGTCACTGACAAACACTGGCAGCAGGCTCCAGCATCAGATTACCTGTTTCAAAATCCTGCTTCCCCTCCTCAGCAAGTGACTGACCATCTTCCTGCTCCAGTGTCTTCAGAGCTAAAATGGTAACAACGTAACTTTCTCCGTCACAGGGTTGTAAGGATTAAAGGAGAGGATACTTACTCTAAGACACATTAAAAGAGATGACACTTGTTCTAAGACACATTGTATGTCTTAGAATAAAGTCATAGTAGTCATAGTCACAGAATAGTACAGAGAGTCTCAGTTATTACTCTTGTCATTATCACTAAAAAAAAAAGGCAGAGACTTGCCGAGTTCTGGATAGAATTCAGAAGGACATCATTGTGGTCATTTAAAACTAACCATTACCAGGGAGAGGCTAACTGGAAATGACCTATTTAATTCAGGAAAACACACTTTGCTATAAATAGTGGGGCTAAAAAGTTTGAATGATCCGGGAAAAATGAAATTTTACGTCAAAAAACTAAGTTTTAGTCCCATCAGTGTGCTGATTCTTAGAATGAGTTTCTAAGGATACATGGCTCTACTGTTTTTATTTTGTTTTGTTTTTGGTTTTGGTGGATGGGAATGTAGCTAAGTTCCCTAACAAATTCGCATGATACGTCATAGTGCTATTATTCGGATAGCCATTTTGGCAAAAAATACCTATTTTTGCAAAGGTTTATCTCAATGTTTTGATATTTGAATAATTCACTTCTGAAGAACCAATCTTGTACTCATCCTCAGATTTCTTCAATTCTTGATTCAGCTAACTCAATCAGATTATCATTTGTTTTGTGGCTTTGCACAAGATTCGGGCCATCCCCCAACATTGCCATCAGTGAAATTCCACATACGAAAGGATTTTCAATTTCACTTAATCAGTTTTCATTACATTTTCGTCAGTGTTTAAAGAGACAAGACATCAAGTGGGAAGGTTGTTTGAATGGGGGCTAATTTTATAAGTGGTCAATTCATTTGAAATACTTGCATGATATGGTCATCTTTGCTTTCCCTGTGCAACATTGTTCCCATAGAGATTTGGATAAGACATGCTTAGGAAAAAACCACCCCCTCTCCTATACCATTTGATAGATTTAAGTATACATCTGTTTTATCTTTAAAAATCTACAAGACTTCCACGTGATGAGCCCAGCTAATGCTTCAAAAAGCCATCTAGTAAGCGACTTGTGTGTCATAAGTAAACCATAAGTCATAGGTGTAACTAAAATAATTTTTTATGGGGCGCCTGGGTGGCTCAGTCGTTGGGCGTCTGCCTTTGGCTCAGGTCACAATCCCAGGGTCCTGAGATCGAGCCCCGCATTAGGCTCCCTGTTCCGTGGGAAGCCTGCTTCTCCCTCTCCCACTCCCCCTGCTTGTGTTCCCTCTCTCACTGTGTCTCTCTCTGTCAAATAAATAAATAAAATCTTAAAAAAAAAATTTTGTGCGCTTTAAGGAAAACTATAATTCTTTTGGCTTAAGTTTTATAACTGGATCTCTCAGAATAGAAACATTGTATGCTATTTTTAGTTGTGATGTTCAACTGAATGGAGAGTCTTAAGAGGACATATTAACTAGCAACAAGATAAGTTGTCTCTATAATGTAAAACTAAAGAGGACACAGATGAAAATCACCAGCCACAGTAAAAGGAATGAAGCTTTAGCCTCAATCCTTCATTTTGGTTTTTGTTTTATTGTTTTTTTTTTTTTAAAGATTTTATTTATTTATTTGAGACAGAGAGAATGAGAGAGACAGAGAGCACATGAGAGGGGAGAGGGTCAGAGGGAGAAGCAGACTCCCCACTGAGCAGGGAGCCCGATGCGGGACTTGATCCAGGGACTCCAGAATCATGACCTGAGCCGAAGGCAGTCGCTTAACCAACTGAGCCACCCAGGCACCCCTGTTTTATTGTTTAACTGAGATACTGAGGTAGGGAAACCAAAGGACTCCATAAAAATCTGCTTTTTGCTCCTTTTCCTGCTTCCATTCTCGCTAAGGCACCCCACTTTACACATGGCTCAGAATGCAAATTGAGTATGTCCTCCTTGTAAGGGACAAGGAGTTAATTATTTTTTTTAGGGTAGATGACATCTAAGGAAGGACCAGGTGAGAATGAAGCTATCGTAGGCATATTCCAGAGCACGGCGCTAGACAGCTCAACACCAAGGCCCCCTTGCTCCAAGGAATGACACCTGGGCCCTCATCTTTGTTCTAACCAGTTCCTCGAAGCCTGAGGGGACACGTACACCAGACCACGATCCTCAATACAAAACTCCGGACTCCGAACAAAGATGAGACTCCCTTCTTTCCTTTCTGAGTCTCGCAGACACTCCGTCTGTCCCTGCACTCTCTATATACCTTCATTAAACGGCTTTCACCTGCTGCTGGCTCGCATTTGAGTTCTATCCTGAGCGCAACCAGGGACCCTCTTGGCTGATCCTGCAGGACCCCTTCTGGGTCCTTGGACCCATTCTGCCAGCATCAGTATCACTTATATACAATAAAGTGCCAACTGTATATTTATGCAAAAGAAACCACCAAAATTTTACAAATGACTGGAATGTCGGGGCTCAGGGAGGGATTCATCTAGTGGTGTGTTGAAATTGGTTTATACTGACTCAGGAGAGCTGCTTATCCAGGTTTCAGGAAACTTGCAAGCCAGGTGTTCAACTACCAACAGTGTGAAATCAGCCATGGGAGAGTCTTTACACCACAAAATTAGTAAAGGCTACCAATAAAGGATTTTTTTTTTTTTTTTCAGAGCTGGTTGTTAAGGATTCACTAGCACATCACTGAATCTTCTAATAAAAACAATGGGCTAATTTGCTATTGGATCAAGGAGCCATCCTTGGGAAGAGGAGAAAAGCTTTTATCTGCTCTCAGATTCCTGGACAGGGTGGAGGGTTCTCTGCAGCAACCATTATCTGGGGAAGGGAGGGCAGCTACAGATACAAGGAAAAGCCTTTGGGGGTCACTGAAGATCTTTGCTCTGGGCTCTTCACATCCTCCACTGCTAGGACAATGAACAACACCCTCTCTCTCCCCACTGTGAAGAGGTTTGATAATACCAGCATCTTTTCCTCCACCAGAAATCAAGGAGGGGAAGGGAGCTAAGTTGGAAAAGAAGAGCTGGAGAGAAGTTACTGTTGCCTCCTCAAACTCATGTAAATCCAGACAAGGTTCCCAAAACTTCTGCCTGGAAAGCCTACAAGTATGTCAGTGTTTTTTTGTTTTGTTTTGTTTTTTAAAGATTTTTATTATTATTATTTATTTGACAGAGAGACACAGTGAGAGAGGGAACACAAGCAGGGGGAGTGGGAGAGAGAGAAGCAGGCTTCCCGCGGAGCAGGGAGCCAGACGTGGGGCTCGATCCCAGGACCCTGGGATCATGACCTGAGCCGAAGGCAGACGCTTAATGACTGAGCCACCCAGGCGCCCCAGTATGTCAGTGTTTGAGCCCCATCCTGAAACCAGTGAATCCCATCTGAAGCTGGAGCACGGGCATTCGGTGAGGATCACTGAATAGAGCAAAACCCAGAATATAATCTCAGACAGCAGGGATCTACCTTATTTACTATCCTGACCCCAGGAGCAGAGGATTCACAACCTGTACTTTTCCAAAAAGAGAAGGCACTTTCTGGAGTTAGACACTTGGTCTAAACAAAAGTTTCCTGTACCATCAACAGGTGTCCACAGTCTTCTCTCCCTATCACCCAAAGGCTATGTCGTCCAACCCTGTGGTGGTGCTTGATCCTGGCTGCGTATCAGAATCGCCCACAGACCTTACACACAGGGGCAGGAGAACACCAATTCCTGGGCTCCGCCTTTGGACGTCCTATATCGAATCTCCACTACTGGTGCCAGAATCTGCATTTCCACAATTTCCAGGTGACACTGAAGTGCTCCCAGGTTTGAGAACCACTGGCGTAGAGCAAGCATTGCCAAAGCCCACCCTCGTTCCAGAGACCAGCCGAGGGTCTGGGAGAAACATCAGGAGCCGTTGGGCAGTTTGCACGATGTCCGATGCTGGGCTTCGTCACCTGGCTCTTCGTCACAGGGGCCTCAGTTCCACTGCAGGACACCCCTTTCATTCTTCTTTCCACTCTTTATTCCAACTCCTTTCACCTCATGAAAACCTCTCCCACTGACCCATTTCCATGAATCACAAAAAAGGCAGTCAAAGGACAAAACAGTAGAAGTCAGGATAGACTAGTTAACTCCTAAAGCCCCTTAAAGTTTCCAGAGAAACAACCAGCACCCTTCAGAATCTCCAAAGATCTTTTCTCCTTCCTCTACCAACACCTGGTGGTCTTCAATTGATGGTAAGCTACTGCTTTAAATTGGTTGTTTTTATCTTTTGCGGAATTACCTATTTTTACAATATTGTTGCCTTCTTTAATCACAGACGTACAACTTTTCTGCTACATTGTGCCTAAGATACACTGTCATATGACGGTTTCGGAATTGAAACAATTTATGCCAAGATTTCTGGGAGGAAAGGTATTCTGCGTTCCAATGGACTTAACCAACTTTTCAATTTTGGAATCCAACCCATGGTTAAACAGGGAGTAGCCTGTAAATCAGTCAGTTTGTCCTGAATTGTTGATAAATCCTATCGGCCGAAGCAGAAATATATTTGAGGTACAAAAGCGTCCTGTGAATATCAGTGCCCTCCCCACCTATCTTAAAATTTCTCACCTGCACTCCTATAACACCTGCCCCCACTAGTGGACTGGAGATCTCTGAAAGATAAGACAAGCCTGCAACCATACTCAATCGTACACACCCTCCTGCCCAGACCCTAGGGCTCCTTCCCATCCACCTACCATTGCTCAGCACACACTCTGACAAACTTGAACTAAAGTACCCATTGTTTTTAGATTCTTAGAATTACCATCTCCTTGGGTGCCTGGGTGGCTCAGTCAGTTAAGTGTCTGCCTTCAGCTTAAGGTCATGATCCCAGGGTCCAGGGATCAAGTCCCACATTGGGCTCCCACTCGGCAGGGACTCTGCTTCTCTCTCTACCCCTCCCCCGTTTGTGCGCGCTATCTCTCTCTAATAAAATCTTCAAAAATAAATTAATATCTATGCTTTTAGTATGTTGTAACATTTTAATTCAATTCATAGTCACCTGTTTGGGTTTCATATTTGTCTTTTTTTCTCCCCCCCATTCCAATGCTAGCCAGTCACACAAACTCCTTTTGGTTTAGAAACCCTTATCAAAAGTTGTAAATGCATGTATGTTTTGAGCCAGTAACTCCACCTCCAGAAAATCATCTTACACACTTATGTGAGCATGTGGGCAAAAACATACTAATGAGATGTTTTTTTACACTGTTGTTTGTAATTACAAAAATCTAGGAATCATCCTCTTTGGATGACTCGTTACACAAATTAAGGAACGTCTTTGAAATGGAAATATATGTAGATGCTGAAAAGTGAGACAGATCTATTTGTGCTGATATGTAACTGTCTCCTAGATATAATTTTAGGTGGAAAAAAAAAAGATGCAGGATTCTATGTAAAGTTTCTTCCCATACGCATAAACACACACTTTCATTTATACATAGCAAATTTCTAGAAAGACACACCAGAAATATTTTAACAGTAACTGCATCTTGGGAAAGAGAATTTAGAATTAATTATTGGTAATGAGACATCATATTATTTTTCGTTGAATGCTGTCTTGTACTCTTTAAAAGTTTTGCCATGGCTGGTATTACTTTATTATTAATTTTTTAAAAACAGAAACTACCATCATTGAAAAGTTTTAAAGTATTTAGACTTACATGTGTACATGTAAGTATAACATTTTGTTACATAAGAGTTTGCAATGTTAAAGGGATTACCAAAAACTATCTTCCCCTAACCATCTTGCTTCTTTAAATATATGAGAGGATTTCTGCACTGTTCCTTCGGGTTGGCTTCTGTCCCAAGGAACTTGTACTAGGTTCTGGGGAAAGGTGTGCTGTATGTAATAAAGACCAAGCCAAAGGAAAATTGGATCACAGGGGGAGTGTGACCTTAGTAAGTCAAGTCACCTCTCCAGGCCTCCTCCTTCTCTTTGCTCAAGTGCCCGAGTGGGAAGAATACTTTCTAAAGTCCCTTTCAGTTTGCACGTTCAGACCTGGACCATTTGGAGATGAGCTGCAAAAGTAAATCGTTCTTTATTAAAAATGCACATGAGTCTTCCTGATGGAATGTAGTGCTTGGTTATGCAAAATTGCACTCAGCTGCTCCCTCTCCAGCTGGTTTTCTCAGTGGGTCCATTGGCCCTGAAGACTCTGCCATCATGGTGCACGTCCTCCTCCATTGGATTGGGAAAGCTGGTCCACCCTGAAATGGACTCTTGTGGTTCTCTGCTTACCTTAGGCATGTTTCTAAGGACACAGAAGAGACTCTGCCCTCTTAAGATTTGCAATCTAGTCATTGGGATGAGACAGCCACCACCACCTCAAAGGATGCCATCTCCCCAATAGTGGCCAGAGCAAGAAGGGGCTTCAGCCATACTTTCCGTCAGCTCTGACTTCTAAGCCAAACCAAGTAAGTATGTATTAAGAGCCAGCTTCATAGACTGGCAAGCAGTGTAGTTGCTCAGGCCCCCTACTCAGAAGGGGGACCTGCCCTTGGGGTTTAATACTCCACAGATGCTATCTTGAAATTCTTAATTTTATTTTGAATTTGTATTCTGTGAGGTCCGATGGGACAACAGAGAATGCTCTTGGGTTTTGGAGCCAAGGCTAAGCTGCAGTCCCATCTCTCAGTGCTCCTTGGGACAGACTCTTGGTCATCCCCAATCTCAACCCCACCCAGCAATTGCCCCCCTTCCCTCTCTCTCCTTCAGGGGTTCTCAGTGCATTCACCCAGTGAGTATCCCCATGGCTCAGGGAGCGCAACATTAAACAGCAAATAAAAATCACCACGACCTGGTGAAAGAGAGACCACAGAAGAAAGGAATAAACTTTTGCCTGTGTTTTGAATAAGGGGCCCACATTTTTATTTTGCACGAGGCCTAGCAAATTATGTAGCTGGCATGCAAGTCCTTAAAGTTCCTCCTTCCACAGGGATGGCTAATCCTAAACTCCTTCTACATACACACTGTGGGGTCGATCTTTTCCTGAAAAGGGAAGACCGGAGAGCAGAAGTTGAGGGGAGAGGATGGAGATGCCAGGTTTGCTGGAGGCAGGACTATACCTTCCAGCTCTGACCTCAGTGGGTCCAGGCCACGAACTCTACCCTCAGTTTTCCGGATGTGAAGCCGAACTGGTTTTTATCAAACCAAAATTTACTGTGCCTTCAAGCATATAAAGGGGAGCAATGCCTATAATGTATTAAAAAACTACCTGGAAGGGCACCTGGGTGGCTCAGTCGGTTAAGCACCTGCCTTTGGATCAGGTCATGATCCCGGGGTCCTGGGATCTGGCTCCCTGCTCAGTGGGGAGTCTGTTTCACCCTCTCCCTCTGCCTCTCCCCCCGCCTTCATTTTTTCTATTAAGTAAATAAAAACTTTAAAAAATAAAGATTCCAAGAACAAAAGTTTTTGAGGGACTCGGTCATCAGGGAAAGATTTGTAAGGTGCCAAGACAAAGATTAAGCTTCCTGAAAATTTGTACAGCATTGCTAAGAAGGCAACTGTGAGCTTCTTATAAAAGCTTTCATTAGAGGGCGCCTGGGTGGCTCAGTTGGTTAAGCGACTGCCTTCGGCTCAGGTCATGATCCCGGAGTACTGGGATCGAGTCCCACATTGGGCTCCCGGCTCAGCGGGGAGCCTGCTTCTCCCTCTGACCCTCTCCCCTTTCATGCTGTTTCTCTCTCATTAATAAATACATAAATACATAAGTACATAAATACATAAATAAATAAAAGCTTTCATTAGAAACGATCTTTGGTATACTACCTAGATGGAAATGCTTTATGTTGCTATTTGAAAACACACACACGTGCATACACATAGGGGACCACTAAGAAATAAGAGACTTAGTTTAACTATATCCTTTGTAAGGTATTTCTTAAATGATTACTGGTGGTTTTTCCAATCTCCCGGAGTCTTGATTTGGTATTAAGCAGTTCTAATGAAAGTGTGCAAACATCTGTCTTTTATTCTGGCTCTTTCCTTAGCTACACTGCCACACTGGTTTACAATTTAGAATGACTCCGAATAAGATAAAAGCCACATCTGCCTATCCATCAATCTTTCTTTTTCTACAAGCAGAACCTTATATCCCTGTACAGATGTAACATCAACTGATGTTTTTAAAATAATTCCTGTTGGAAAGAATGCAGAAAAAGTGCTTCGATCTGGCCGTGAATGTTTATACGTTATAGGGTTCCTAAAATACCAATTAGGTAACTGTCTGTTCAATTAATAGTTGCACACTATCAGCTAAGCCCGGCACCAATCTCAAGGATCATGGAAATATATCAAATGTACAAGGGTAATTCCCTTAGCATTTACTGATCATCGTTTGGGTACTTTGGATTTAATTACAAGCACTCATTCCTAAAAGAGGGCCAAATAGCTGATACTGAAAATAAAAGCCAGGAAACCATTTGAATGATGTCTATTTTCCTGACATTGATGGAATATCACCTTATTTTATTTTTCTTTTGGAATGTCATCTTATTAACAAGGCTGTCTAAGTTTACTGTTCTGCAGTGTCTTCTCATGTGATTCCTACTAACATAAGGAGCAAAGAGAGAAGGGCTGTAAGGTAAGTTAGAGTTGCCTTCTCACCTCATTCTAGGTAAAGCAAATTTATGTTTGGTTTCAAGACATAAGTCACAGACACTATTGAATGATAGCTCACAGGTGCCTTAACTTCTCAGAACTTCCCTTTCATCCTGTGTATAAAGACAAAGGGAGCTAGAAATACTCTGTCCAATGCCTTCCCGCTCTAATGGTCTATGATTCTATCGTTAGTGGATTATGTGATCTTACAGGCCTGATCCCCTGTCAAATCAGCAGAGAGGGAACAGTGTGTTACTGAAATTAAACAACGGCCCACATCAAGAAAAAGAAGCTGAAAGTTAATAATGTAACCACTGAGAGTGGTTTTGCTGGGAATAGTACCTCTGTAGGGGTAGGGACAAGAAAAGTCACATAAAAACACAAGGAGCTAAATTTTACTTCTCTTGTAAGAGACTTTGGAATAGCAGGAAGGAATTAAAAAGGCAGGGATAGGGCCAATAACATCGAGGAAGACCATTTGAGAAAGTCTTTATATGGAAATTTCATGTGGAAATTTCTAGCTTGTCCTGAATAGGGAAAATTTGCAAATATCTCTATGTGTGTGTTCTGAAGAATAGCCTTCATTTAGATGATACAGTATGACAGGTAATGCATTTCACAGAATCTAATGATCATTTAAAAGAGGTATGAATCTGAATTCCAAGCAAATCCCTTGGAATATACAGGGAATGAAGTGGCTGAGTGATTGTATGAGTTGGAAATAATTTCATAAAATTGCAATCAATGTCAGGCTGGTAATAATAGTTACCATTTATTGAGTGCATACCATGGATCAGGAACTATGCTGGATGATTTATGTATATCATCTCATCTAATACAGCATCACAGAGAAACAATTTAATATCTGAAACAAATGTTCAGAAAGGCAAGCAACATGATCAAGGTCACAAGGTTGGTAGGTGGGAAATTGAAAGCCAAGCCATACTGAATGAAAGGTCATGTTCTTTCCCATCGTCCACCTTGCCTCTGCATTTTATTGGGTGAACTAATCTTAAGAGCCACATACTCTGAAATTGTCAACACCACAACTCTCTGATGGCACACTGCATTGCTTTCGATGGATGAGAAAGTATAAAGGAGTAAATGTAGCCCTTATTTTTTTTTTTAAAGATTTTACTTATTTATTTGAGGCAGAGAGTGAGAGAGAGAGAGAGAGAGAGAGCGCATGATTGGGGTGAGGGGCAGAGGGAGAAGCAGACTCTCCACTGAGCAGGGAGTCTGACATAGTGCTCGATCCCAAGACTCCGGGATCATGACCTGAGCAGAAGGCTTAACCAACTGAGCCACCCAGGCACCCCTGTAGCCCTTATTTTTAATGACTATTACTCTACACATTATTTGTTTTTGAAAATACTAGACCTGTACATTGAAGGGTGTGTGTGTGTGTGTATTCACACGCACACCCCACTATATCAATACTGTATATCCCACACCAGTGCAATGTATATACAACATATATTCTTTATATATGTATGCTTACATGTTTTTAGTATGTACATGTATATATTTAGCATATCTGTGTGTGTATATATACAGATATATATGTATGTGTATACAGATATATTTTATATATATATAAATATATATAAAACTTTTTTTTTTAAAGATTTTATTTATTTATTTGAGAGAGAGAGAAAGCATGAGGTGGGGAGGGTCAGAGGGAGAAGCAGACTCCTCGCTGAGCAAGGAGCCCGATGCGGGACTCGATCCCGGGACTCCAGGATCATGACCTGAGCCGAAGGCAGTTGCTTAACCAACTGAGCCACCCAGGCGCCCTAAATACATATAAAACTTTTAACCAACTTTTCCTTCGAAGTGGAGGTAAGACATGTATTAAAACCAGTCAATCATCCGGCAGAGGATGTTCAAAGAATGCAATTATCTTAGCAGGGGAAACTTGAAGTACAGTGATATGGACCCAGTCTATGTGGAAGGAAGCAATTCTACAGGGGAAAAATTTTTTTGAAAGAAGAAGAAAGCAAACCAGTATTTGACTGAAGGCCTACAATGCACTAATGTTGTGATAGGTGCTTCCTAAATATCTCCTTTCTTTCTCATGGGTGACAGATAACGCCAACTGTAGCTGAGTAGATATTCTTGACTGGATAGGCAAAGAGACTGTACACTAATTGTAACAATGGACCACACAGTATATTTCTAAAACAAACTGCTCTAAGAATCTGTGATTGTACATGGCTTCACATAGGCCCTCAATAATGAATTGGTAACAACATGAAGGGAGCTTGTCAATGAATGAGCAAGTGTTCTAGGACACCTACTTCTTGGTTTTAAAAAGAAGAGATTCTAATTTTCTTTTCCTCCTCTTCTCAGCAACCTTAAGCATGAGTGGTTAAGTCTGGATTATCATAACGGACCACTGACAAAGTCATTCTCAGAGGTAGGTGCTCATCACCCATCAGAGATGTCCTTTCTCTACCTCAGACCAAAAATCTAACCTAGGTCAAAGTGATGAAGACCCAAGAGTTATTATGCGTATCCTGTCAGGGTTAAGTGACAGCTTCAGCCTCAGGGAGACTAAGGTCTTCTTTTTCTAGCTGGCCTGGTTGACTGAAAGATCTCATTGCAGTGCTACATTTCTATGCGAATCAGCCTTCCTTTCCCCTTATAGAAATTGAAAATGGTGGCCGAGCAGCAAAGAATCCAGTTGACCACTGGAAGAGTAGGCAGGAAAAGAGATAGGAAATGCTACAAATGTCTATTACAGTGATACTAACTTAGTATTCTAGGCAGTGCCCGGGCTAGGTTAGGTGACTGAGGTACCATCTCAGGCACTTACATGACCAGCAGAATGAGCACCTCCTTTAAATTTACACCCTATGCACCTCACATGCTTTTCCATAGTCCCACCCTTTTTGGAAGGAGAGTTATGTCTGAACATTTCCTTTCCTTACGAAATCACCAAATTTCCTTCTACTTATCAATTCACTGGCCATTAATTCTGATGCCTGGTTCTTGAAAACTTTTGAACACCTTGGCTTATTTCTTCTTTTCCTTGCCTCAAAAACTTTCATTACATGCCTGGGCAATTAAACTAAGACCCTCACCTCTCACCAAGAACGTTTGATCCAAATCTGGTTTTGCAGCCTTATCTCATACCCTGTCTCCACTCCTACATCCCATCTGTGCCAAAAAATAGCTTTTAACCTTGCTGTTTTCAGCCTTATGACAAGGACACATCTTCCTCTTGAAAGTGCCCTTCACTACACCACTTATATGTGCAATGCTTACACCGTATACTTCAAAGCTTGATTCAAATGCCCTTTCCTCTGGGAGGACTTTTTACATCCCACCCATAGCAATTAATTTTTTTCTTCCTTGTTCTACCACTTCCTTTGTTCACAATAATAACTGAGCATGGATGTCAGTGCTCCTTTTATAAAAACATAACGTGCAGCTATATCTGTTTTATGATCACCCTTTGGTCTCCTGGAGGGAAGAGCCTATTTCACTTGTCTCTGTACTCCCATAGGATCCAGCAATGAATGGCACACGGTGGGGCCTCAATCCATTTGCACCTCACTGCATGACTGAGTACATTCTTTAGTAAAGTAAGTGTACATGGATTAATAAGCTTTTGGGGAGAGCAAGCAAGCGAGCGCAAGCTCATTTCTTTTTTAATCAGCAAAGTAGATTTTAAACATAGGCTGTTGAATGTTCAGGCCAATTCTACTGGGTATAAAGACTAGGAAAACACTTATAACTAATAAATGACTTCAGGGTGAGGACATGGTGTAATTGTATTTTGAAAATTACAATCTGCCTGCATACAAAGCAAATAAGTACTAGAAGCGCAAATATTTAAAAAGCTCAAAAAATGTGAACATGATGTTCTTTGGATTCATATGGTGACACGAACAAACTGGGTCAATGGCAGTCCATCTGCTTTAACTCTTATACTGTTACTCATTTTTTTAATCAAGTGTTTACTGTGTGCCTCCATTGTCCTTCATATTGGGCTAGGGGCTAGAAATAGAAAGCGGACAGGAAACCGTCAGTGAGGTCTTGTCAACAATGAGATACAGTTACACCTGTCAGTGACTCCAGAGCCTGTTGTGGAAGAACAGACAAGCACTGGTAGAGGGACGCATGTGGGAACTCAAATTATGTAAAGGACAGGACGCTTGGTTATACCAAAAAAGAGAAAATGGATTGTAGGATGGAAGCTGTTCAAACAGATTTTGGAGGTTGAGTGGGACTGCTCCAGACAGCAAGGGAGGAACTGTCTTCTATGAAGTGGGAAGAGAAATACAGAGAATTCTGAATGGGCCTGATGTATCCTAAGATGTACTAAATCATATTTTAAAGATTGACATAAAATATCTTTGGAAGCCAAGATAATCTCTATATAGAATCTAATAATAGTTTATTATACAAACTAAGCTATAGTTACTTAGTTACCCAAATGTCTCCAAATGTATCAACAATGTTTCTCTCTGGTTCTAGATTCAAGCTAACTACTAGTACTTAATTTTAGAAAGTCCAAAATTGTCCATGCTAACTGAAAAGCCAACTAACATTTCTGGATATAAGCAGCAGAATTTCTTTTCCTTTTTTTTTTTTTTTAGAGAGAGAATGAGAGACAGAGAGCATGAGAGGGAAGAGGGTCAGAGGGAGAAGCAGACTCCCCGCTGAGCAGGGAGCCCGATGTGGGACTCGATCCCAGGACTCCAGGATCACGACCTGAACCGAAGGCAGTTGCTTAACCAACTGAGCCACCCAGGCGCCCTAAGCAGCAGAATTTTTTTCTTTTTTTTTTTTTAAGATTTTATTTATTTATTCATGAGAGACAGAGAGAGAGAGAGGCAGAGGGAGAAGCAGGCTCCCAAGGAGCAGGGAGCCCGATGTGGGACTCGATCCCAGTACCCTGGGATCATGACCTGAGCCGAAGGCAGATGCTTAACCATCTGAGCCACCCAGGTGCCCAGCAGCAGAATTTCAAAGGCAAGATGAGGTTTCCTCATTCTTAATTCACCTAAGGTAACATAATTAGCAGGTGGATTTGGGGGATTTCATTTCTGGCTCTAAAATTCTCGAACACCACTTCACCCAGTGTTCCTCTCTTTGAAAGATTCTTCATGCTCTTTTGACTTTAGAAGTCACTCCATCCAAACTTGCTATCTGCATTGTGCATTGAGACCAGATGATAAAATCCAGTGGTGGAAAGAGAGTGGGAAGAAGGTATAATGGAAACTGGAGGGGGAAGGACACAGCTTCTGAGACATTGCTCTGATCTTTCTCTAGTAAATTCTCTCTCTGAAAAATGATCCAGGCTGTGTACCAGAGTAGAAGACAACCTCAAATATCAAGCCACCCTTGCAAATCACTGTATACACACACACACACACACACACACAATGTATGTATATCTGGTTATGTACATTACATTATACATTCGAACATTAGCTGATACATATGTATAGTTTCTATATAACTATAAAATTAGTTTTGGAGAAGTATTTTATAGCTCTAAACATGCTATATAAGAGCATACATGCAAGGGGTGCCTGGGTGGCTCAGTTGGTTAAGCGTCTGCCTTCAGCTCAGGTCATGATCCCAGAGTCCTGGGATTGAGCCCCATGTTGGGCTTCTTTGCTCAATGGGGAGTCTGCTTCTCCCTCTCCCTCTGCCACTCCCTCTCTCCCATGATCTCTCTCTTTCTCTCAAATAAATAAAATCTTTAAAAAAGAGCATGCATGCAAGAATACATACATACAGTACGTATTTTTTCTTTACATAGCATTTCTATCTCCATATAGCTTATAGAGATCATCTGCTTAGGAATAGATAAGAGATAGTAACAGACTCTTATGTCTGCATCATCTGCATCTTCCTATTTCTATCTAAATAGAGACATCTAAATACTTCCTAGCCAGAGATTCATTTAGGAGTTTTTTTCTCAGACGCATAAAGTGATATTTGAACAATGATGTGAAAAAAATACAAAGTAGGCATAAAATTATGCCGTAAATATCATAGAATGAAATGGGGTCTTTGAAGTCACATAAGGTACCATCTGCTTAATGCAGTAATTTACCACCAGTAACTATGGTCCTCAGTTCTCTGTTGCAGATGCCCAGGGCCAGGATCCTGTGTCTCACCAGCCAGCAGCCCTAAGCATCTGCTGTGTGCAAGGCTAACGAGGCCTCCCGCAGGGTTCATGGACGAAGCTAGCAAAGCACTTGTCCTCAGAGAGCTTATGGGCTGGGCTCAGAGAGAAGACCTCCACATTAGTGAAGGACAGCACATGGCAGGAGTGATGAGTGTCTTAGGAACAGCAGTCTTAGCGCTCTCAGAGTTACTGGAAGATACTGTAACTGATGGCAGTGGTGAAGGGACTTAAGCAAGGCCTCGTAGAATAAATGGCATTTTGACCTTTCAAGGACAGGGTGTATTTAGATATGGAAAGGGTGAAGGAGTATTCTAAACAGAAGGAACAGTGCATCCCAAAGGGTAATTGCTAACATCTTTGCTTAGCTGCAAACCGTCTCCTGAAACATCCAGCAACCATTCCAAGCAGGGTAAGTATAATTCTCTATCTATGAGCTGGTTCTCCTAAGTAGGATGCTATGGACTGAACGTTTCTGTCCCCTAAAAATTCGTATGTCAAAATACCAATCTCAAGGTGATGGTATTTAGAGATGGGGTCTTTGGGGAGTCATGAGGCCGTGAGGGGGGAGCCCACATAAGGGGATTAGTGCCCTCATATGGAGACACACAAGAGAGCCCGCTTCCTCTCTCTCTCTCTGCTACGTGAGACACAGTAAGTAGACTGCCATCCGCGAACTAGGAAGAGGGCCTCACCAGAAACCTGCCAGCACCCTGATCTCAGACTTGAATCCTCCAGAACTGTGAGGAATGTTTGTTGTGTAAGCCACCCAGGCTATGGTGATTTGTTACAACAGCCTGAGAAAGACATAGGAGAAGCCATCATGTTCCTTTTCCTTGATAGAAACCTTCTCCTCAGCCAATTTTCAGGCTCATCAGCATCCTGGCCATCCTGCACACCACACCCTCATGTTTCCAAAGGTTGCCCCTACAGTCTGCCTCCTAGGCTGTAACACTGCCCTTCTACTTGCCCTGGACTGACCATTGCTTCCCTTGCTGTGGGTCGTCTCTGTGCATGGAAGAAGCTGAGGGCACAGGTTAAATCACGGTCTCTCAAACCTACCAAAGGTTAAGGCAAGCTGTACTACTCACTCATTCTGCCAGTGATTTAACTTGGCCAGTCCTCAGAGTCCTCATTTGCAAAACGAGGGTAACAAGTAGCTACCTTCAAGGGGCTGCCATGGGTTTACTATGAGCTTTATGTGAGGATTAAAAGCATTCAGTATCATGCCAGACATATAGCAAGGACCTAATGAATGTTAGGTTGTATTAGTAGCACATTCATATGTAATGATTTTAAAAGCTCCAATGAAACTTTCAGATTCTTGATTTCTATCAGGAAATTTTCAAACATCCCCCCACCCTTTTTTTCTTTTAATAAGTCATAAAAAAATTACTGTCATTTTCTACCTTCTAAATTAATTTTTGTTCAATGGCTACTGACCCTACCTTTGGATTCTGGCTCAGTAGGGAACTCCTTGAAACATCAGAGTAGGAAAACACTACGCTTGCCATTCCCTTGCAGACAGAACATCTCCTTCTTTGGCATGGTGATAGCTTTTATTAAGAAAATTGAGTTGATTGTGGTAAACGATAGATAGAGCAGGTCAAATGTCTCCTTATGGCTTCTGTAATCGACATCTACTGTTTCTGCTCCCAGAATTCGTCTCACCCCACTTCTGGTAATGGAAAGTTAAACTTCTGGGGTACCATCCCTCTTCTCTCAGTTTTGGCCTCCATTCTTCAGCTGGTGAATCTATCCCAGTTCGGAGCTGGAAGGTGTAACGTCGGCCTACGCTGCTCAGAGCACGACGCTCCCCTTGCAACAAGACTGGTTTGAATTTGCCATAGGACCCAATCAGGGCCTGGGAAACACAGTGATCTGAGTCCAGACTTGCTGCAGTCATTTTGAACCTCAGGATGAGACCATGCAGAGGACAGAAGTAACCCAGAAACAACATAATAAAAAGATGGAAGAAGAGAAACCAAATACTAGCAACACTGTCTACTTGAAACTGAACAGCTAACTCCTGGAGCTTACAGTTAGAGGACCCGATCAAGCTACTTCGTGCTTCCAATTGGTTGGGATTGGATTTTTGTCATTTTCTGCTCACAAAAAAAGCAAAGCTGATCCAAATGAACTCACTAGTTCCATGTATCACTAAAGAAAATCAAGGATATAAAAACCCTACAAAAGCCCAGTTTCCGAGCATCTTCCGGTATCAGAAAACCCATGGAAATAAGGAGTCGTAGCTACTGTGGTCAGAATGATATGAGGGGTCAAGAATTGTGTGTGCACGCCCCCAATTTGAAGTATCATAATAACCTTGGTTTCTAGGTATCCAAGCATGAGCATGTATTATTTATATCTCTACACATCTACACATCTATGCATCTGTCGTACCACTAGATCAATCACATCTGCCTGTAGATACTGTCACATCAGTTTAGTGTTCTTCATTCCGACGGATGGTCAATCTCTTTTAGAGATCATGTCTTACTCATCTGCAAGGTTCTAGCCCAAAATCTGACATAGGTACTCAATAAATGCAATAATAAAATGAATTATCATAAGAATCTGGGGAAAAAATTCCCTGGATAAATTGTTCTTTTTGCAAATAGAAATCATTGCATTGGACTAAACAATCTAGCTGAAGAGAAGGAAAGGCAGGGCTACTGATGTTTAAGAAACTGGAGCACCCTTTAGGCCAGGCTGCCATTCACATAGGTTCACTACGGTGGGAACGGCGCCCCCTGGAGTTGTGCTGTGGAGACACCTGAGCAAGGCTTCTCAACTACACACAGTAAAACAACACTGATTATCTCTCTTCATGATAAGCATGAGACGTGGATTTACTGAAACTTAAATGTGATTTCTCACAAATACGTTTCCCTAATGGCAGTAAGACTAATTTCTTCACTTACCAAGTATAGATTTTTCTGCTTTCCCTTCTTAATATATTATAAGCTATAAAACACACTAGCTTTGAAATTTCAGGATCTGATTCGGAAGGTACCCACATATAATGTCAGTGGTATTTCTGTAACTGTAATACTATATTGACTGTAATAGTGACTTAAGAGTAACACAGACAAAATATTTCATTTCTTTCTGCTCTGATTCTAAATTTCTAAATCTTTAAGACCAATATGGCTACACTCATCTGTATTGAGAAAATCAAATGTCCTCTGCTCTTTTTTTTTTTTTTTAAGATTTATTTATTTATTTGAGAGAGCGAGAATGAGAGAGAGAAAGAGTACATGAGAGGGGGGAGGGTTAGAGGGAGAAGCAGGCTCCTCGCCAAGCAGGGAGCCTGATGCAGGACTCGATCCAGGGACTCCAGGATCATGACCTGAGCCGAAGGCAGTTGCTTAACCAACTGAGCCACCCAGGCGCCCCTGTCCTCTGCTCTTTGGTTTTTATTATAATGTATCTTTTATATTAAACACTGGGATACATTTATGGATGGTGTAACATAAACATTATTTAAAAATATTTGGTTGCTTCCATGTACCAAGCACTGTGCTGGGTGCTAGCAATGCAAGTAAGAAAAGACAAGGTGCTTCTTCTGGTAGAAACAATCTCTGACAGACGTTCAGGATTAAAAAATTGAATCTTCTTTCAAGCCTGCATATTCTCATTACATTAGCTTGACTGCATCTCTATTTCTTTTCCACTTTTTACCCGCTGTGCTTTATTGTGTTAGAGAATCCCTATTGTTCCATGGAAGAGGAGAGCTGAGTAAGATGAACGCAGGAGGAAGGAATCAATTAGTAGTTAAGGGCACCGAGCAAGATCAAATGTCAGCTACCATTTACCACCAACTACTAGCTGAGTCACATCTAGCACTCTAAGTTGTACGTACAAAGGGTGATCTTCTGTCATAGGGCTGTTGGGAAGATCAACAAGCTACGTGTATGAAAGACAAAAAGCACAGTGCCAGTCACACCATAATTTTTCTGTGCTACATTAGGTAATACAAAGGGGCATTCTAAAAATCAAATCTGCCTCTGGTTTAACCACTTATATCACTGAAGAATAAAAAAACCCATCCTCCAAATATAGACATTCAACTTAGCAAAATGACAGTGCTCTCACTGGATATAGTCAGGGTTTACATCTAGGGCCACGAAAGGGATGATAACCACAAAGCTCTCCAGGTTGGGATGTACATACAGCTCTAGAAAGATCTGAAGGGCCTCTTAGCAAAACCCATCCAAAACAACTACTTTGTATTCCTAAGAGGAACTGTACCATTCCCACCGATGACTATCTACAATATAGACTGTAATCCAAGCCCTGGGAAATGCCTTGGCTTTTTTTTTTTTTTTTAAGATTTTATTTATTTATTTATTTGAGACAGAGAGAATGAGAGGCAGAGAGGATGAGAGGGAGGAGGGTCAGAGGGAGAAGCAGACTCCCCGCTGAGCAGGGAGCCCGATGCGGGACTCGATCCCGGGACTCCAGGATCATGACCTGAGCCGAAGGCGGTCGCTTAACCAACTGAGCCACCCAGGCGCCCCTGCCTTGGCTTTTATCTGGAGTAGTGCTCAAAGAACATATTACTATTTCCCTTTTGTGCTTCTTGAACTGAGTTTCTGATTACATTTGCCTGTCAAAATGTATGTGAACAAAAACTCTCCTGTCTTCACTAACAAAAGATCTGCTTATTAAATGAGTAGAGAAGGGGTCCAACTTACTCCACCACCATGCATAGAAGCTAGAACCATTTTCCAGATGCCATGCTTTTTCTTCTCTCATGAAAGAACATGGAATGGGGGAGGGGATGCCATGGGGCACGAGCCTTTCAACTGTTTCTTATGAGCCCCTAACCACAAACTAAAACAGGTAGAAGAGAAAATTAACTCTGCCAACCCAGGAGAAGTTGAGAATTTTCTATTTAAGTTTATTTTCTACAAACAGTTATGAGGTTATTTCCATTGCTTCCCGAATACCTACCAATGATATGGAGTGGACACTTGAGATTTTCATCAGAAGAACTTCTCAAGGAATTACAATTCTCCTCTTCCACTATCAGATCAGTCATAAAAATCAAAGTGGGCCTGTGGTTTTCTTTTTGGGAACCAGCCTGGCTTTATCCAGTTAAGAGTTAAACAAAGGCACTTATTCAAGCAAGATAACTTTCCAATATTAGCTTTCATGCCTCTGGAGGACCAAATTTGATTTTAAGTGAAGTTCATGTTGCTAAATCGTTAAGTTCAGTTGCTCCCTCCTAAAAATAGATCAGTGGTCAGAAAAAAATGGAAATTCCAAAAAATAAAAATAAAAAAGGTTATACATGTTACGCTTCTATCCAGAATCAAGACAGGCACAGAGGGTGGTAGCTTCTTTCTGCAACTGATTTTTGTATCTAGTTGCTTTTCTCTTTACGACTAAAAATCGGTGGAACTACCCTGCTAGGATCTGAAGGACAAAGAGAATCATGTCCATGGTTGAATTTCTAAGTGAAAATCATGAGAAGAACCTGAGTCATGAAACCTCAGACGAAGCAAAGCACATAATGCATAGGACCTTGCCTCTGGGCGATACGGAACTCTTCCAGAGGCGGAGAGAGTGAGAATGGGACCCAGCAGGCGGGAAGTCTGCAGGATCCCCTGCCGACCGCTGCAACCCCATCCTCTGTGTGCGCACACACTCAATGTAGTAAAACCGTGACGAAAGTACAAGGAGCTACCACGGCGATGGCAGAGCTCATGTGCCTGGGGTGCTGCAGTTATTATCTGTGCACAAATAATCCTTCATAATTAAATGTTAACTTTCAGATCCGTCAGTGGTCTGAATTCAGGTTTCTGCAAATTTTGTGAGCACTATCTGGGACTATTGGAGAAAAGATATGGATGCAGATTCAAACATAATCAGACTCTTGTCTCCAGACCAGTTGCTGGAGTGATCTGCTTGATGATATGACAGCACTCAGTTCATTGGTCACATATATAAGTGGGGCTCAAAGTAGCCAGTGCCTCAGAGGAGGAGGTAGGGGGGAGAAACCAATTCCTGTGACCTATTTGGCCAGAGCCCAGGTAACATTAGCAATTTCTGTGTCCTTCCTGATTCTGGCAGCTTTTACGGTTTGTTGTCAAAAAGACTGAAGCGCGGATTTGCTTTATAATGTTTGTTCCTTTTTACGAAAAGCCGCCATGCGCATTGAAAAACTTTGAAAACACTCAAAACACATAGAAAATATAAATTGTCTGTAATTTTGTCATGTAGTGATATTAACACTTTCGGATACATATACATACATAAGTGGTCGACATTTTATTATTTTACTTTTTTTTTTTTAAGATTGTATTTATTTGACAGAGAGAGCAAGAGCACAAGCAGGGGGAGTGGCAGAGGGAGAGGGAGAAGCAGAGTCCCTGATGAGGGGCTCGATCCCAGGACCCTGGGATCATGACCTGAGCCAAAGGCAGACGCTTAACCCACTGAGTCACCCAGGCGCCTCCTGACCAACACTTTATGTACGCATACACACTTACATCTGTACACACACATATACGTAGTTTAAGGTAGGGCATGTGTTTAACTACCATGCCTATATACTGTTTACACTTAATTTATGTAGACAAAAGATATTTACATGTAAATACATATTTTTTAGTTCCTGGGTTCTTCTACTGTCTTCTGAGCTTAAAACTCACCATGGTGAACTTTCTGACACTTTCAATTCTCCTTATTCTTACTGGTACCGCTGAATTTCTCCGGAAAGCAAATACACACCCCAAAGGAAAAACCCATTTCCCATTATTCAAGCTCACACACCTCTACATTTTAGGGCCTAAAAATAGCTGTAAACAGAAGTCCAAGTGCCCAACAGTGCCATGTAGAAGGGAAATGATTATCCCAATACCATAGGTGACAAAATAAGCAATTATGGTTTTGAAAAGACATTGCCAACAGATGAAATATTTCTGATAGGTGCTGGGGCCAAAGGGTACTTTGAATGTAACTAGCAGCTTCCAAGTATCACAGATGGTATGCAGTTAGAGGTGTAGGGAAAGGAAGGGAAAGATGCAGATAGGAAAGCTCCTAAAACCATCCAGGACTCTCATGAGGATCCTGCTATAAAGAGGAAAGAAAGATGATGCAAAAACTCAGCCAATACCAGCATGGCCTCTTGGATGCATGTTTTTGCCAGGGCCGTACTATGTACCAAACGCTCAGCACTCAACATTGGAACATGTGTCATAGGCGTACTTATCTCCGATTAGCCCCTGTACCAGGGCCATGGACCATGCCAGGTGTCCTCACTCGACTAACACAATCCCAAACCCAAAAGTCATGAAAGCAACAACTAAAAATAAAGAAGTCAACGCTTCTCAGTGGGAAACTAGCGGTAACCCAAGATTAATTGATTTAGTGTGTCGGAGTTAAGGAAGTCTGTTTTCACATCGTCAGTTAGCTAGCGACCCTGAGGGAGAGACAAAGGAGCAGATACATGTGGGGAAGCAAACCAAGCCGGGCTGCCTGGCTGCTCATGCTGGTGTTTTCTGGTTTCATGAAACCACCTTCGCACCCTCCTCAAGCCAGCCACACTTTTCTTTTCTTTTTTTTTTTTTTAAGATTTTATTTATTTGTCAGAGAGAAAGAGACAGAGAGCACAAGCAGGGAGAGTGACAGAGGCAGAGGGAGAAGCAGGCTTCCTGCCGAGCGGGGAGCCCAGCGCGGGACTCGATCCCAGGACCCTGGGATCATGACCCGAGCCGAAGGCAGACGCCCAGCCAACTGAGCCACCCAGGCGTCCCCAGCCACACTTTTCATAATGCTGGTTGCTCATGAGCAAATGTGCTGGTGGATGCTCCCCTGTTCCCCAAACCTCATTAAACCGATTCTCATTACAGGTGATCTTAGGAACATTGCTGAGACTTTCTGGACCATGGGCTAAGGGTTACAGTCAGACCAGATGAGCTGTTATGTTGTTCTCAGCTCTAGAATTCCAGGTAATTCCAGTTTCCTCGACCCCACCGGTCTGGAAATTGTAAATGTGTGGATATAAGTGTGGCATAGTTCTCTACCTCTAACGTCAACCTAAAAGGGATTGCTCGTTTTTCTCAAGTCTTTTCCAAAGAGGTCTTTGAGTCCCCTGGAGAGGTCAGTGGCTGGTGAAAGCTCACAAGTGACAGCACCATCATTTGGGAAGTGACCCCCACGCCTCCCTAGCCAGCCCTATTTCCTCCTCTCCCGGAGCTGTGAGCCTGGTGCTGCCGGCGGTGCGAAGCTGGGCTGCTCAGGTGAGGGGGCAGCGCTTGGTTCCCAGGCCACAGGCATCACACCAGCCTACCGAATACAGAGCAATGTTACCTCACGCTTCCAACATCTCAGGCACTCCAGAGCAAAAGAGCGCCCGGGCTCCCCACTATATTTAATTTATAATCCCCGTCTCCTGAAATGAACAGCGTGGGCACAAGGCTGCACTAAACCCCCCTCCTCGCCAGCGGAGGGCCTTTTTAATGATCCAAGCTCACCTGTGACTGTACCCGTAGATGCAGTCTTTCCCCAAATGCCTGTGGCAAGCCCCCTGCACCAGCATACTCCTGCCAGGATAGAAGATGCGACGTGGGCTCTACCTGATCCATGCTACGTTTGTGCTAGGACCCCAAGGTCCCTTTCATTCATTCAGCACCAAATAAGAGCTAATACTGACTGAGCATTTACCATGTATAAGACCCTCAGTGCTTTAAGTGTGTTACCTTATGTGATCTTCGTAACAACCAAAGGAGGTATCATTTCCTTTACAGATGAGGAAACTGAGGTCTACAGAAATTAGTTTGCCCAAAGTGTGCAGTGACTTGAGATGAGATTTGGGCATATATAATGCCTATGGCATTCTGCATCCTTGTGGATGTATACTGACCCTGTTACATGCTGGACAGTAGGTTGTAGTCTCTCTCATTATTTTTAACACTGGAAGAAGTTAAATATGCCTCTTTTTTAGAAGTTTTACCTGACCTAGCAGAACCTCAGATCTCACTGGCCACACTTCAAGGGATTGCTATATTTCTCTTTCATCATGTTTTATAAAAATTATTTCTGGCTTTCTATTCTTTTTTTAATAGATTTTAAGAGAGAGAGAGAGAGAGAGATAGAGAGAGTGAGCAAGCATGAGCAGGGTGAGGGGCAGAGGGAGAAGCAGACTACCCACTGAGAAGGAAGACTGACGCGGGGCTGGATCCCAGGACTCCAAGATCATTACTGGAGCCAAAAGCAGATGCTTACTTGACTGAGCCACCTAGGTGCCCTGACTTTCAATTCTTAATTTTCATCTCTCCAACTTTAATTCCTCTGATTAAAAAGTCCGTCCAGATATTTGACTACATTGAACCAGGAATCTTATTAGCAACTGAGAGAGAATCAGAGACACCGAGTCAATGTCTTTTATCTTTTGTGAATATATAATCCACGTAGCAATAGACACAAACACTGAAGAAACCATTGGAAAACCAGAATGATGCTCAAGGTCCTAAGCTTATTCCCTTACTATCAGAAAGTGATGGCCTCTGGAGACACAGCTGTAAGTTCAAATCCTAGCTCAGTTCCAATTGTTCTCTGAGCCTAGTTCCTCTAACTATAAAGGAGCAGACTACTAACCCCGCCAGCCCCACACTGCAGGTATATGGTGGGGATTAAATGAGACAACATATCTAAAGTACACAACATGCTACCTGGCACACAGCCATCATTTCCTAAATCTTTACCACAATTACGTTGGAGGACTAATAAGAGTCTCCAAACTCCTTTCCGTCTTCATCAAAACCATTGTACTTTTAATCCATCTTCCTTCTGTCTTAGAAGATGAAGTGTCATTCCTTACATATTCACTTATTCAACAAATTTTATGTGCCCACTATTAGATTTCTCCTCTCCAAGAAAAACTCTGCCTCTGATTCTGACTCATCTTGTCTTCTTAAATCATGCTTCAAGTTTAAATCTCCTTTTCTCTTTTTGTTTTCACTTATGTGTCTAAAAGCTAAATATACCTTTCACCTGGGGCCATGTTACCATCTGGAGCCCACCTTCTCTGTGTCCTCTCCTCCACTGCTTAGAGTATATCCACTGCCTCTACCTCTGCTTGCTCATGTACTCATCCATTCAGGAAACATATGAGCATCTGTGACTTCAGTGTAGGTGTTACGATCTCTGCTCGTGAGATGGTTGTAGGTGTTTTTGTTCCTTGAGCACCCTACCATAGCTCCTCAATGGGTCACCCTTGATCCTCGAAATCACTCAAACCAAGGGTCTTTTCTCAATCCTCACTGACTTCCTCACTTCAAGGAAGCTAATGTAACAAAATCTGCAGAAATAGTCTCAACCAGCTGCTGAATGTTTCTAATGACTGAAGGGAGGGCTGACTTGTACGTGTTTGTGTAATTGAGGACAGACATAGAAGACAGAAGTGGAAATGTAGGTAAGGTGGGATGAGTAATTTCCAGGGAACTCATGCAAACTCAGCTAAGGAAATCAAAAAATTGGCAGAGGCTATGTTGGCAAAGATGAATACTGCAAAAACATCTTCCATCAGATGCAATTTGCATTCATTTGTATGAATTTCTTCAAGGTGATGAACGCCCAAGACATCGCTTCCTGAGAGGAAGACAGGCGAGTGCTATTAAATGCGCTCTTTGTGGGCCTGCTGACCCAGTTTAGTGACTAGTTTAATATTCAAAGGGCAGATGTGTTCTCTTCACTTTAGAAAGTTTGATGCTCAAAACAATTTAGGTCATTGGCTCTTAAGGCAGCATTTCCCTTGTGAGGAAGCTACATTTAAGCGTCCATCTTTTGTATTATTGATAAGAAATTGGTAAGGGCCTGCAAAATCCAACAGTTTTCTGGGCTGTTTGGAAGAAGCTATTAGATCAAGACTGTTCTAGCTTTCCTATTTAGAGGGATGTGTGTGTCCTTTGAACACCAGATCTGTGAAAGAAGAGTTTTAGTACAGATTGTTCTTTTTTTTTTTTTTTTAAAGATTTTATTTATTTATTTGAGACAGAGAGCATGAGAGCGAGGAGGGTCAGAGGGAGAAGCAGACTCCCCGCCGAGCAGGGAGCCCGATGCGGGACTCGATCCAGGGACTCCAGGATCATGACCTGAGCCGAAGGCAGTCGCTTAACCAACTGAGCCACCCAGGCGCCCCCAGATTGTTCTTTTCAAATACATTTCAATCATCTCCTCCACACCAAAGCAAAATCAGAAATGACATTACAGACACATTAAGTTTTTGGTTCAAAACATGAACATTTTCATTTTCGTAGTGAGTGGAATGTACTCCTTCACCGGTGAAGAAAACAAAGCCCGTCCCTTATTCTCCCATCTTCCTTCCCATGAAGTACAAAGAGCCGCCCATCCTTGAATCAACTGCCCTTGTTTCAATGTTGGTCGGCCTCCACTGAAGATTTCTGAGAGATGGGGAGTGAATTTTTATTCATTGTGTTCTCAGTGCCTAGTTCAGATTCTGCCACACAGATTTCTGTAATTATCTGTCAAATACATTTTCCCCTAAAAACATTTTAGAAACAATTTCAGATGTAAAACCAAATTGCTGAGCATTGCACATGAAGCCCTTCTCACTTCTTGTCCTAGTTCCTGTCACATTGCTTACATTCCCCTTGAGCCTACTTTACTCAGCTACACTGATCAACTTCAAATCACCCAACACGGCATCCCCATTCTCACCATGATGCTTTTGCACGTACCCACTTTTTCTATCTGGAATGTTCATTCCCTCCTTTGCTAATCAACTTTTAAGATTCATATAACCCCAACATGCCCATTTTACGATGTTTTTTTCCTCAGGCAAAATTATTTTGTACACTCTTCTATCTGGAATAGTTTTATGGTATGTTTTATTAGAAAGCATTATGATTAAGTGCTTATGTCCATTTTTCCCATTAGTTGGTCAGATCCTAGAATGTATAAATTATGACATTTTCATCTTGGTATTGCTAATGCACAGCATGGAGCTTAGAACATGGGAAATGCTCAAAAATATTTATTGACTTAAATTGATTTCTAGTTCTAAGCCCAACACATATACTTTACTTTGCCCCTTTCTGATTAACTAGTACATATTCCCCCCCCTTACCAGTATTTTAATAAAATTCTAGAGGTAGAGTAAAAAAATTTTTAAAAATTAGTCATAGAAGTCAAATCCTCTTTAAAATAAGAGGGCCAGTAAATATGTACTTATGAAATAAGTAAAAAAGGTAACAGCTTTGATCATTTAAAAATACTTATCCCTAGTAAATCACATGCTGAATTGCACTGTTTGAAGTTTTCTCAAAAACCTGTACTATTTTTTTCTATTGAATCCTGATTGTAACCAAGGTAAATACTCCAATTAAGTTTTATTGTAAAATGAGAATTATTAAAAAAGCAAAAGTGGAATAGGAATCTTGGAATACAGTGGCAAGTATCTTCTCTCTTATTACTTGAGTATCCAGTGAAAACTAATGTATCCACCTGCTGAAATCAAAAAAGGACTATGTATTCGAGAAGTCTGCCAAATAAGGTCTGAGATTTCAGAAGCCAGAGTTGAAAAAGAATTATGAAATACTGACACAGAAACTTGTGTCACTGTGATCTTTGACATTTACTTACAAGGGACATAAAAAACCAACCACCACCAAAACCCCCCCAAACACAAAAATAAGGCAACACAAAGATCTAGCTAACCACGGAAACCTGGAAGCCAGTAAATCCGTGAAAAGACCACACTAGGTGGTCTAAGTGTAATTAAGTAAGGAACTACACATGAGGTTGGGGAGACAGAGCATACCCAGAAAGATAGTCTTGTCTTCTCTTCAGCTCTATGACGGCTAACCATACTCACTGTACACGTGTGTATCACCAGTACTCAGTATGACATCTTATGCTTAGAACGCATCTGAAAAGTTTGGTGGAATCAGTGAATCCATGGCTCAATTAACAACAGGCTATGTCCGGGGCACCTGGGTGCCTTCGGCTCAGGTCATGATCCCAGGGTCCTGGGATTGAGCCCTGCATCGAGCTCCCTGCTCTGCGGGGAGCCTGCTTCTCCCTCTCCCACTCCCCCTGCTTGTGTTCCTTCTCTCGCTGTGTCTCTCTCTGTCAAATAAATAAAATCTTTAAAAAAAAAAAAAAAAACAACAACAACAGGCTATGTCCTCTTTCTGAAATGTGGACACTCTCCACCTAAACCAAGGTCCATGGAGTAACTGTAGCGGAGAACAATCAGACCCATTCGGCATCTCTTCAAGGGTGACCATTACCACTAATATGGACACATCCTTAGTGTTGCAGTCAACATTTTACAAAATTTTCTTATGTTAACTTCAGCTGGATTAAATTTATAGCCTGTCACACCCTGATATTCCCAAGCCACAAGGCTAATTTGTTTTTATTTAAAATTTATAGGAGCACCTGGATGGCTCAGTTGGTTAAGTATCTGCCTTTGGCTCAAGTCATGGTGCTGGCATCCTGGGATTGAGCCCCATGTCTGCTCCCTGCTCAGCAGGGAACCCACTTCTCTCTGTCTCTGCCCCTCCCCCCTGCTCACACTCTCTCTCTCCCCCTCAAATACATTAAAAAAAAAAAAAAAAAACACGTTTAAAATCTATATTTCCAAGCAGCAAAAACACACTGAGTGCTTCTCATGTGGCAGGTACTATTCTCAGCTCTTTACTTAAAAAACATGTATATAGGGGCACCTGGGTGGCTCAGTCGGTTAAGCATCTGCCTTTGGCTCAGGTCATGATCCCAGGGTCCTGGGATCGAGCCCCGCATCGGGCTCCCTGCTCTGCAGGAAGCCTGCTTCTCCCTCTCCTCCTCCCCCTGCTTGTGTTCCCTCTCTTGGCTGTGTCTCTCTCTGCCAAATAAATAAATAAAATCTTTTTAAAAAAAGTATATAACTCATTTATTTCTCCCACCTACACTGCAAAGTAATATTACTATCCCTATCTTATGTAATGTCTCTTTATCACAATTTCATCTGAAAACTGGACATAATACCTCCTTAAATATTAAATGACATGGTATAAATTATGTGTCTTGGTTTCTAGATAAAAGTTCATTTTCTTCCCCTTTCGACTTTACCCATTCCTTTTGCTCTTGTTCTAGTTTTAAGAAAATACTGTTGATGTGAAATTTAGTATCACATTAGTTATCAGAAAAATGAAAATTATAATACATCAAGATAGTAAAACTATACACCCATCAGAAGGGCTAAAATTTAAAAACTAAGACAATGCTCACTTTGGTGAGAATATGCAGCAGTTGAACTCTCATATGCTGTGTTAAAAGGAGCATAGAACAGTATGACCATTCTGAAAAATGGATAGTTTCTACTAAAGGCAAGCATATGCCTACCCTAGAAGCTAGCAATCCAATCCTTACTATAAAAACAAGACACATGAGTGCATATGTTCACAAGAATGTTCATAGCAACTTTATTTGTAGGAGCTCAGAATGAGAAATAAGCCAAATGTCCATAAACAGGAAAGAGGACAAATCAGTTATGCTGTATTCATACAACGTGCTATTACACAAAATGACAGATAAAACAAAATGGATGAATCTCAGAAAGATTATGTAGAATAGAAGAACCCAGACACAAGAATACACCTGTCTGATTCCACCTATTCACAAGTTCTTCTTCAGGCAAGATGAATAATAGAATGATAAAAGCCTGACAGTGGTTACCCCAGGTGGTGGTTACCCCAGGTGGTGGTTACCTCAGGTGTTGGTTGTGGTATTAACTGGGAAGGGCACCAGGGAACTTTTGAGGGTAAAGTAAATTGATATATCTTGATATGGATGGTGGTCACATCAGTGATTTGATTTATAACAAAATTACTGAGCTTATGAGTTTCACTGTATGTACGTTTACCTCAATTTAACCAAGTTTTCTCGATGACGTTCAACGGTTCGTTTTAGTTCACTTGTTAGGAATTTCATAGGATGGTGAAACACAACCATCCCAGAGAAGTCAGTTTAAATTTAAACAGTCTTGACTCTAAAGTTCATTTGTTTGTTGTGTGAGGACACATGCGAATACATGTTCACTCCTCCTCAGCGGTACCACACCACTAACAACAGCAAAGTGAGCTCGCTATTCCCTTTGCCTAACATCTCATAACCGTCGGGAACAAGAGAACAAGCTCTGTTCTGTACCACAGTTGCTATTTACTAGAGTTCTCAAAAGGCCATTCTATCACTCTGGATGAGGACATTTTTTTTTTTTTTAAAGATTTTATTTATTTGAGAGAGAGAATGAGAGAGAGCGAGTACATGAGAGGGGGGAGGGTCAGAGGGAGAAGCAGGCTCCCCGCCGAGCAGGGAGCCCGATGCGGGACTCGATCCCGGGACTCCAGGATCATGACCTGAGCCGAAGGCAGTCGCTTAACCAACTGAGCCACCCAGGCGCCCAGAGGACATTTTAAAATATATAAAACAGGGGGTGCCTGGCTGGCTCAGTCCGAAGAGCACGCAACTCAATCTCAGGTCAGGAGTTCGAGCCCCATATTGGTTGTAGAGAATGCTTAAATAAAAACTTCTTAAAAATAAACAGAATGTATTCAACAGAACAAAACACTTGTCCATGATGGGGGCAGTTTGCAAAGGTGTGTGGATATGGAAAATGAGTTTGCCATGGGCACCAAAAACAAAAAACAAAACAAAAAAAGGAAAAGCAGAGCCAGGGTCCCCCCTACTGTGTAACTCTCTCAAGAATGCATCCTGTGTAAAGAAGATGTGGTATATATATATACAATGGAATATTATGCAGCCATCAAAAGGAATGAGATCTTGCCATTTGCAACGACGTGGATGGAACTGGAGGGTATTATGTTGAGTGAAATAAGTCAATCAGAGAAAGACATGTTATCATATGACCTCACTGATATGAGGAATTCTTAATCTCAGGAAACAAACTGAGGGTTGCTGGAGTGGTGGGAGGTGGGAGGGATGGGGTGGCTGGGTGATAGACACTGGGGAGGATATGTGCTCTGGTAAGCGCTGTGAACTGTGCAAGACTGTTGAATCTCAGATCTGTACCTCTGAAACAAATAATGCAATATATGTTAAGGAAAAAAAAAAGAAGAAGAAGAAGAAGGTAGCGGGAGGGGAAGAATGAAGAGGGGGAAATCGGAGGGGTAGACGAACCATGAGAGATGATGGACTCTGAAAAACAAACTGAGGGTTCTAGAGGGGAGGGGGGTGGGAGGATGGGTTGGCCTGGTGGTGGGTATTGAGGAGGGCACATTCTGCATGGAGCACTGGGTGTTATGCACAAACAATGAATCATGGAACACTACATCTAAAACTAATGATGTAACGTATGGGGATTAACATAAGAATAAAAAAACAAAAAAAATAAAAATAAAATAAAGGCAAATCTTAAAAAAAAAAAAAAAAAAGAATGCATCCTGTGGCTGCGAAACCATTCTGCATTAAGGCCTGACGAATCTGGGCTGGCCTCTGCATGTGCACAGCTGACGACAGGGGGCCGATCTACACAGCTCTTTGAGGTAGTGGGTGAGGGGGTGGTGGCATTGCAGTTCACCTTGAGCAGCCTCGACTGGGCAGACTGTTGAGCACGAGCTGTACCCCAGAGCAACATAAATACACCCCACACCCGCCACCCAAAGGAGGCCCACTTCTTGTCCCGGCATTCCCTTCACTCTTTGCGCTTCAGCTTCCCTCCATGCGCCAGACTCCCTAGGATGCCTCCCTGCCTTTGTATATGCCACCCTACTTATCTGGAACATGCTTTCTATCTCAACTTTCCCTAGGGATCCCCTTCAATGCCTCGTTCTAGTAACTCCCCGGCTCTATTTGGTGCCCCTTATCTAGGCTCATCACATCTAGGCTCATCACTATGAAAACATCTATGAAGCCATAGGGTCATTTCCAATTTGCTTGTCTGTCTCCCTAACCCCATTATTACCTCCTTTTGATGGGGGCCTAGTATTTTTTTCATCCTTGAATTTCTAATACCTTTGGTAGTTTGACACAAAGCAATAGATGATTATAGAATAAATGTGTTAAGCATGAATAAATGGGGGAGAAAAGCTAATTTTGTATTCTTGTTTTGATATGTAAATTGCTGTACACTTAAAAACAAAATACTAACTCTAACAGCATTCAATCTGTATCAATTTTCCCCCTCAAAAGAATGTCCACAGAAACAGGAATACTCTGATTAAAACATTAATCTTTTACTGAATTCCTTTAAGTGTGGTTAATTTAAAAAAAATCCTAAAACTTTTCTCATATTCAGTTTACTATCCTATTGCTACTTCTAAACAATGTGTTGTTCTGCTTTCTTTTCTCAGGGATATAGATTTGGGATGGTGCCATTTTATTAAGCCAGAAGAGCTGACAGACCCCATTAAAAGTTCCATACAACCTTTTAGCAGTCATGAAACCATGAACAAGGGAGAACTCAAAGAGGCATTGGAGGGGACATAGGAGCCCATCAGGCCATCTTGCAGGGGCACTCGAAAAGGATTTCTTCTGGATTTCAATGTATTCCTCCAATGGAGGAGAGCTTACTGTGTTTCCAGGTTCATTAAGCCTCTTTCTCAGAAATGCGGTTTATGGCACTCCAAAATCAGGTTCTATAGTTGGGAGTCCATCTCCTCCTGTTATATATTAGCAAAAGGTGCAGACTAGTTGGTTTGCTTCACTTGCAGAGTGAAATCTTTTAGTTTTAGATGAATTGCAGTACCTTTTAGGCCTGGGTGGCTTCCAGATTCATTAAGCTATTATGTATCTAGGGGATCCCTGCTAATTGAATTAGTGAAACATTGTGCCTACCTCCATGCTAAAGAGAATCTGTTCCGGCCCCACATCACCTACTAGAAGAATGGGTCTAGGCGGCCATATATTTATCTGGTGATTCAATTTCCCTACCTACAGCTATGTAGGCAAGGGTGACTATCTGTCCAAACCTGAGTCAGTCAGATTCCATAGGAGAGTGAGAGAGACAACCTGGTGAGATATAAGGAATGCAACTGTAAGATCATGTAGTACAGAACACTATGGTAAGTCTTAGTAAAATACAGAGTAATAGAAAAAACTGGTCTACAAAGAAAAACACAAGTATAGAGTAGATGGGCAAGAGAAGCTGAAATGAGACTCCAGGGCCCCATACACAGAAGCCTGCCGTCCCCGTGTTATCTGGCCTTATTTCCATTCCATTTGCTGAATATCTTAGAGATTAGCCTTAGAGAAAAAAAAATTACTTAAGCTTGTATGAGTGGATTTCTGTTACTAGCAAGCAAACTACATCTGAAAGAGCAATTTTAATTTAACTATAATAATGACTTAGGTGATGGTTAATTTTTATCAACTTGTGTGTGCCTTAGTGCCTAGAATATATAAGGTTCAACATTATTCTGGATATTTTTGTGAAGGTGTTCTGGATGATAATTAATAACTTCAGTGATCTTTCAGAAAAGCACATTGACCTTCATAATGTAAGTGGGCTTCATCTAACAGGTGAAGGCCTGAATGCAACAAAGGTTGACCTTCCCGCAAGGAAGAAGGAATTCTCTCGAAGACTGCCTTTGGACTTTGTCTGCAACACTGATTATTCCTGCATCTACAGCAGACAGCCGTTGGACTCAAATGTCAGTCTCTCTTGAGTCTCCAGTTTGCCAGTCTCCACCATCAGAGATTTTGGACTTGCTGAGACTGCATAGTCACATGAGTCAGTTCCTTACAATCAGATTACTCTCCCTCCCTCTGCCTCGTATATATAGATATAGATATACATACTTCACACACACATACACATCCTGATGGCTCTATTTCTCTGGAGAACCCTTACTAATACAATGTGCAATAACTACAAATTGTAATTAGTTGCACATAAATAAATACGTATTCCCGAAGTCCAAATTATTACAAAAGACATCTTGAATTCTGTTCATCTGCACTGCACCATTTCTGTTTTATTAGATTGAAAAGAAGGGACTCAGATTTACTGAACACCAACTAGAGTGTATGCCCAAACCAATCACGTTGATTTCCAAACAAATAGAAGGCAGTATTTTTACTTAACTCACAACTAAGAAAACTAAGATTCAGAGAACTTTTGTATCTTGTCAATGATCATTCTGAGGCTATGCCATGTAATTCTTTTTGTTGTCAAGTACTTAAATGATTATTTGTTTGTATAACCAGTACAAAAGAAAACTCGATGGTCTAGTTGGGCCTCGGATGAAGAGAGAGTAATGGAGGGCAGATATAAGAGGCAGAGGAGTGCAAAGGATGGAATTCTGAATTTGGAATCAGAAAAGCCCACTAGTATGTGGCTTAATCTTCCTGGGCTATATATATATATATTTTTTTTTTTTTTTCAGCTAAAAAGGAGAATAATTGTTTACTATACTTTGCAGGGTTGCTGTGAATTTCAGTTCCTTTGATGTAAAGCAAGGTACTCTGCAAATTGAAAAGAACTTTACAAATGTTACATTTTAAAACCATTTCACTTTCCTTCTCTGTGCATTTCAATGGAGTTCGTGAAAAATGACATCTTTTGTAGGACTGGAGCATTCCTTTTTCTCAGAGCAATAGAAAACAAGGACCCCCTACAAACATTTGCTAAATGTGAGCTATATAGAGAGACAGCAAGCCCACCACACACTACTCCCCAATAAGCATTACGTTACGTTATTATACTTAATGAACCATTTACTCTCAGCTCTTTCAGGTATTAAGGTAGTTTTAAAATAACTAAGGACACACAATGACTTTCTCTCATCCCTACTTAATCCGAGCACATTAGACCTGTAAGGGACCTTAACTGTCACGTCGTGGTCGGCCAACTGCAGCCCACAAGCCAAGTACCGCCTGCTCTCTGTGTACAGCTGGTTAGCGAGGAAGAGTTTTACATTCAAAAATGGTTGAAAATAATAATAATAGTATTTTATGACATGTGACAATTATATGAAATTCAACTATCAGTCTTAGTCTGCTCAAGCTTCTGTAACAAAATACCACAGTCCGGGTGGCTTATAAAAAGCAGCAATGTGGGGTGCCTGGGTGGCTCAGTCAGTTAAGCATCTGCCTTCAGCTCGGGTTGTGATCCCCGGGGTCCTGGGATCAAGCCCTGCATCAGGCTCCCTGCTCAGTGGGGAGCCTGCTTCTCCCTCTCCCTTTGCCTGCCATTCTGCCTACTTGAGAAAGCATCTCTCTCTGTTTCTTTCTCTGTCAAATGAATAAAATCTTAAAAAAAAAAAAAAAAAGGCAGCAATGTATTGCTCACAGTTCTAGAGGGAAAAGTTCAAGATCAATTTAACAGTATGGTCAGGTGAGGGCCCTCTCTTAGGTCAGAGACTTCTTGTATCCTCACATGATGGAAGAGGCTAGGGAGCCTCTTTTACAAGTCACTAATCCCATTCATAAGGTTCCACCTTCAAGACTTAAGTACTTCCCAAAGTCCTCACCTACTAATATCATCACCTTTGGGGATCAGGATTTCAAAGCATGAATCTTCGCCATATGAACATTCAGACCATTACACGGTGTTCCCAGTAAGCTGTATTGGAACATAGCTACATTTATTTATGTATTGTGTATGTCTGCTTTCTCAAGCTACAATGGCAGAGTTGAAGAGCTGTGACAGAGACTCTATGACCTACAAAGCCATTTACAATGTGGCCTTTTATAGAAAAAGTTTGCCAACCATGATCTAACCCAATCTTGTCATTTTATAGATGAGAAAACTAAAGCATCGAAAGATAAAACTACTTATTCTCAGTAATTCAGCTAGCCTATTATTTAATGCAGAATCAAGGCTAAAATCCAGTTTTTCTGTCCATTTTTTGATCATGAATTTAATGACTGAAAAATTAGCTGTCATTATACTTATCTTTTTTATGGCATTAATTTTATTTGAATATAGCTGACACACCAGGTTATATTAGTTTCAGGTGCACAACCTAGCTGTATGTTATGCTACTCATCTTTAAATTATATAGCTTCCTTGTGCTAATTATTCGATTTATCTTAAAATCTTTGATTGCTCACATGAACTTCATACAAAAAATTCACCTTGAAGTAAAATACTTTCATGTGTTCACTGAAATGGATCTGCTATCTTATTATTCTTAAATAGTTCTAAGTAGAAGTTATTATAGAACAAAATGATGATAAAAATTAAATATTTCACTTGATACATCAATCAAATGAAAATATGCTCTGCTTTTAAATTACAAAGAAATAATATATGGAACATTCAAACACTTTCAGACAAATTGGACACATTGAATTTTCTTACAAGAGATGATTGACAATAAGATTGAGAAAATAATTCCTTAGTCTTTCTATGTTTAGTGAATAGAACTCGACCAGTTAATTTCCCAAATGTAAGCTGAATTTCAGTCTTTTGTAAAATAAAAAAGAAAGGGTGTCTAAAGTTAAAGCATCCCCTTCACATCACCAGAAGGTCTCTATTGGGTATCCGGTGAAATCAATTACCTACCCAGCTCTTAATGTTTTAAAACATTGGTTCTCAACTGGGGATGATTTTTGTCCCCTGAAGGATAGTTGGCAATGTATGGAGATATATTTGGTTGTCACAATGGGATATGGGAGGAAGGTGCTCCTGGAATCTAGTGAATAAATTCAAACATATTGCTAAATATCCTACAATGCACAAGAGAGCCTCCACAGCGAAGATTTATCCAGGCCAAAATGTCAGTGGTGCCGTAGTTGAGGAACCCTGTTTTAAAGGGAAATCACTGGGCTAGCCCAAAGCACTCAACAATTACAAATTAAATCTCCAGAGCTTAAATATCAAGCCATCATTCATTCCTGAACCAGCACTACAGAGCAAATGTGTTTTTATGGGTGCCTGTATAATAGTTCATTCTTTTAAACATTTTTATTCATTTCTTTCTCCCAGCAAATAGATGGATAAGCATGGAGATGATGCAAAAAAAAAAAAAAAAAAAATTATTTACCTTCTTTCCAGCTACTTCTTTGTTGATCTTAACCAGCCAGTACTAGAATAATTTTTCTAATGATTCTGGTATCTTTCCTGAGAAATTTATTTTGACTTTGATTTATTTCTTCCCAGTAGGAAACTGATAAACTAAGACTTCTATTTTAATTCTCTCCATAATAGCTGATAAAGTAAAATAACTTAATGCTAACAGAAAAACAAATTCTAAGTCACATTTACCTTTAAATTGAAATGTCAAGATGCTTCAATAGGATTATATCTACATAGTTATCTCTCGACACTTGCAAAAGGCACATTTAAAGAAAGCAAGGGGCGGGCGCCTGGGTGGCTCAGTTGGTTAAGTGACTGCCTCCGGCTCAGGTCATGATCCTGGAATCCCGGGATCGAGTCCCGCATCGGACTCCCTACTCAGCAGGGAGTCTGCTTCTCCCTCTGATCCTCCCCCCTTCTCATGCTCTCTCTGTCTCATTCTCTCTCTCAAATAAATAAATAAAATCTTTAAAAAAAAAAAAAAAAAGCAAGGGGCATCTAGGTGGCTCATTCAGTCAAGTGTGTGACTCTTGATTTCGGCTCAGGTCATAACCTCAGGGTCATATGATAGAGCCCTGCATTGGGCTCTGTGCTGGGTGTGGAGGCTGCTTAAGATTCTCTCCTTTTGCCCTTCCCCTCTCGATCACTCTCTCTCGCACTCGCACTCTCTCTCTCTCTCTCTCAAAAATATAAAAGAATGGCCCAGCAAGACAACTATTTCTAGTAGTATTTCTTCTAATAATACTTTCTCTAATTCAACATTATTAAAGGTAATATGTTAAAGTCTCTTAGATCACAAAATTAAGGAATGCCCTTTCTCCAACATAATCAATAGATGAGGTAATTACAATCTCTCACTTTCTCTTTCAACAAATATTTTCAAAGCAGGTATCTGGTGCTACCTATTTACAGTTTCTTTCTTGAGTATGTAATTTTATTCTGCATCACTTTTACTGAGTATTAATTATTGGTTCAATTCCTTAACTAATCATCCAATTTGGGGAACATAGGAAGTATACCCACTCAAGCTCAAAGTTTTCTTTAATTAGACAAAAATGCCAAGACCCTGTAATAGCATTTGGTTCTTTTGCGTAATAACTTCAGAGAACTGCATCAAGAGCACAGTTATCTATTCGGACATTTACCTAGTCAAGTGTAATTCATCTAGCACTCAAAATATTCTAAACTCTTTGCCAAATGCACATACCAAATTGTCTAAAATGATTCTCATGAGGTGAAAGAACTAATATTACAACATGCTAAAAGCAAAGATAGAAATACTCACTGATTTTTATAGACATGCATAAAAGGAGAACCTAATCTGGTTTTGGGGATTCGGGGAAATTCTTCCTAAATTCATCCAGCTCACCTGAGTTCAGTATTAAAATATGGGCAGGAGTTAGGTAGGAGGCGTGACTCAGATTTCCCAGGCAGTGGAAATAGCTTGTGTAAAAAGCCCGGCTACAAGGAATTTCAAGGTTTGAGGAAGGAAAGACAAAATATAAAGGTAAAGAAGTAGGCAAAGGATTGATCACTGAGGATGTTATATACCATACCCAGGAGGTTAGATTTTAGTCTACAGGAGAAAAGGAACCACTGAAGAATGTCAAATATGGCAGCATCCTACTCTTACTTGCATTTTAAGTGGACCATTCTGGTGACAGTAGGAAGGATCAATCTGAAGTAGACAACTATAGTATTTTGGATCCAAGAATAAGAGACTGATCTTGGGAACTATGAATAGACAGAAGGAGTAGAGTAGACACATATTTATGAGGAAACCTGGCAGAACTAGTTGGCTGATTATGGAAGGGATGGGAGCCAACAAAGTAAAAGGCATAAGCCCAGGTTTTCTAGTTCAGACAACTTGGTGAATGGGTGATACTAATAAATGGGAGAAAGTATGGAGAAGCAGCAGATGCAAGGGAGCTTGAGTAATTTGGCAATGGCAGAATGATCAGGGCAAATATTTAGACTTAGTGCTTTCTTTGCTGCAGAGTTTTTCTGCCTCCAAACCATGTACGTACATCATTTCTTTACGTAAACAAGAAAGAGGTTGATGTGCCATGCTTTACTTTTTTAAAGAGATTTCTTTTAGAGAGAGAGCACCTATGTGGGGTGGGGGGCGGGAGGGGCAGAGGAAGAGGGAGAGAGAGAGAGAATCCTCAGAGTCCCCACTGAGTGCATAGCCCAAAGCTGGCCTCGATCCCACAACCCTGAGATCATGACCTGAGCCGAAATCAAGAGTCAGACGCTTAACCCACTGAGCCACCGAGGCGCCCCGCCATGTTTTCTTTTAATACAGGATACCACTTATCTACCATACATTTCTAGCACCTAAACTAGCTCCCTGCGTGATCCCTTAAGAGACAATTATGAAAGTTATCCAATACTCTGTGAGCACGGGGACTTTTAAGATACGGAAACATCATGGGCCTATATACACTTAGAGAGAGATGTTGTGTGTTCAGTTTTCAACAATAAAAATCAGATACTGAGGTGTGATCATGCCAGAGGCATAATAAACCAGTGCGTCTCTTTGCTTAAGTGTCACACTTCAGAAGACATAGTCTCCAAATATTACAATGCATAAGGTTCATCTGTATTGCTTGTTTAAATGCAGATTCTCAAGGTCTTCCCAAGGGTTTATCTTAGTAGGTTTGGGTGGAATCCCAAGAAATTGATTCTGTAACAGGGAGTCTTAGAGCACACTTTGAGAAACACTTCAAGGGTTCATTTGGTGCATACATTTTCCTCCAAGGCAATTTAATATAGAAGATGTTGCTGTTAAGAGATTTATAAATAGAATCAATTCCTTCCTTCCTTCCTTCCCACCTATTTATCCATCCATTCACTCTTGAAAAATCCTTAATTATTTGGGGGAGAAGAAGTAAAAGTTATCAATGCTATCCCAAAACTCAATTCCTATGCACATGCCTCTGAAAATGGAAGTAGAGAGCAGCCACCGGTTGGTGAATTTCCAAGTGCTTTTAAAAATAAATTATGTGTGATAAACGTACAAATTCAATATCCCCCTCCTAGAGATTTTGTTATGCCTGCCCCCACCCCACCATAGCAGTTATACTACTGTATCTTTCTCATATGCTCAAGAGCCAAGAAAATTGTGTTCAGCTCAGCTCTCCTTATTTAATAATATTAGGCATCATTTAAGAAAAATTTCAAGTATAAAACGAATTTACATTTTGAATGTGTTTTTCCAAATGAAAGTCCAGAATGTTCTCTTCCTCCCCTCCCCATTCTGGTCCAGAATCTCTTCCTGCATTAGTTTTCGAAGGCTGTAGAGTCGAGTGGGCAAGAGTAGTTTGGAGCAACTCCACCACTGTAGACATTGGTTATGGCTGCTTTGGCCTTGGCCCCCAAGTAAATAGGACACTGCTCACTTGGTATAACCACCTTCCACTGGAATCAAAGGAACATGCACTTGAGTGACCTCTGCAATCCCAAGGGCACAGGTGAATGATAAAGGGGGCATAGATACGATATTGCAGAATTTTTACCCTACACACCATCTTTGGGAGCTCAGGTTCACAAATCTCCAGGTGAATTCAATAGAATAGAAACACCTGAAATTGTATGTCACATGACTGAAAACAACTCGGGGAAATAATATATAAACAAAACAGAGATAGAGGGACAACCATTCCTCCAGATTATTTTGTCATCTACAAATCAAAACAGGGTAGCTGAACTCAATTTACTTCTTTACCTGTAAATGACCACTCATGATTAAATTTTGGAAACCTGAACTGTTTACTTAAAACCTTTTGCTCTCACTGTTTACTATCACAAAATCTGTTCTGCCCAGATGCCAGCATAAGAAAGGGCATTTAATCTAGTTTCCCTCCAGCTCAGCTGAATCTATGTCAGCTCTTCTCCATGTGTGGTCCTTCTAAGAGCTGTTCACATCACAATCACTGAAGAGCTCGTTAAAATGCAAATTCCCAGGCCCACCACCTACCTACTGAATAAGCACCCCTGGGGATGGCCTTGGATATCTGCTGGGGTCACAAGCTCCCAGGTGATTCCTAAGCATCTTCAGGATTCCACATACTTGCATTGTTTGTTTATTCTTCAATAAACATTTACTGAATACTTTTTTTTTTTTTTTTTTGGTCAGCCAGAGCTTTTAAAACTCCTTTTCATGCCAGTAATAGAGAGGGAGAAAGGATAAGATCTAGTTGTCTGCAGATGAGCCTGGAGCCAGGTGATGTTACCGCAACAAGATGAGGGAGGGGAGGATGAAAATCCACTGCTGGAGGGGCACTGTTCTCTTTAGCTACCGGAAGTCCTACCTACAAGGAAGGCAGAGCCCTTTCCCTTGAGACAGACCTTGCCCCGTATTACTGGGACTCCACAAGTCATCCCGGAGCCAGGTGGCCCTGCACTCAGACTCCCAGCCATATCCTCCCTCTTTCCCCAGCAACCACACACTTCCAGTCTTTTTTTCCATAACAGAGGGCACCAGAAGACAGAGCTCTCCAGAGAGACAGGAGGGTTTCTTGTTGCCTCAGGAATTTCCATCAGGCTGCCGGAGAACATTTCACAAAAAGGCAAGTCACATGGTGACTGCTCAGCAGCCTGAATCAAGCCACCATCTGAAACACACCGGACAGATTTTCTCTCTCCCGCGTTTCAGTTTGAGCACAATTTCTTTTCTTTTTTCTCTGCTTTCTCTCATTTTCTTAAAGGGAATCTGAGGCTGGCTTGCTGAGATGAAAAGACGCGTTTCCTTTATTAGAAGCCCTTAACATTTTTCCTGATAATACACTATGTTGGCCTACAAGCAATTGATTCTTCAAGGGTCTCATCTTTAAGGCACTTAGAATTGGCCCCTAAGATATTCCCTGACCTTGCTCACCAAGGTTCACCGACACATCTAGATAGAACACATGTGTGTTTTCTCTCCCATGGTGGAAACTTACCTGCTACTCACTAGCAGGTGGCTCAGGAGGGCCTCGTGCTAGCAAAGCAAAAAACTTAGGTTTACTGACATTCCTCTGTGTGCCACATAAAAATTTAGGATTTCAGATGTGAAAAGGAGATTTTGGAAGTCTTAAATTTAAAACATACATTGAAATGAATCTCAACCTAACTGTTTCCTACAAGTTCGAGACCATCAAAGGGAAGTCGGTTTCCAGAATGCCTGGCATCAACTGTAGAAGCAGACAGACTCAATTCATCTTGTCATGAGGATCTCACTATGCTTCAGGGACAGTATAATGGACACTGGTTACCATTACAAGGAATTATAGAAATAGAAAACCTTAGTAATTGAGCAGAATTTATGCTCATCTTGTAGCCTACCTTGATCACTACTCTCAATAATTCCCCTTTTGTTACCCAGTTCACTTTCATTAATCCTTTGGATAATAATAGGAAAGAGAAGAGAAAAGTGAGCTTTTTAACTAGATTCCAAAAAATTGGGAGTTTACTATGCATACAATCTAAAAAAATTAGAAGAGATATTCCTGATTGCATATTATTTACTTCAAAGTGTCCTGTGATCAAGTATTCACTGGGGCTCATACTCACCAATGACATGGAATTACTTCATTTTTTCCTCAATCCCCCTGGAATAACTGACATACCCTTTCCAACTCAAGAAAGAGAAACCACAAAATGAGAAGTTCTATCCTTCCTTCTCAAGACTTTTCTTTATTCTCAGACAGGGGGACCTCTAACCAACTAGCTACAAAGATCAAAACTCAGAACTTAACCTAAATTCTTCCCTTCAGCACAATTAATCAAGTTAACAAAGCTCTGTTTATTTTACCTCCCTTCCTCCTGCCTTAGCCCACATCTTCATCAATTCTCTGGGCCTCCAATTTCACCTCTAAGCTTTCGATCCTACCATCTTCTACCCATTCTAGAGAGTACAGCCAGAGCAATCTATTTAATACCTGAATCTGGAAGTCACCTCCCTGCTAACATCCCTTTGATCGTACTCCATAGTTTTCAGGATAATTGTCAAATGTCTTAGCTTAGCGGCTAAGGCCCTATATGATTTTAAATGCTGCTGAATGTTCTAGTCCTCTTCTATTTGAATATCCAATCCAGTTGAACTATTTTTAGCCTCAAGAGATTATGTTCTTTCATACCCACAGAGGATGGTAGCCTTTACCACATGGAATCTTAGCACTGGATACAAGTCAAGACCTAACCTCTTCATTTTAAAGAAGAGGACACCAAGTTACAGAGAGGTTAAGTAATTTACCCAAGGTCACACGGGTGGTTAGGAACACAACAGAATTGGGATCCAGTGTTTAGATCTAACTCTCCAGAATATAATTTCCTTAATCTATTTTGACATTGCTCCAAGTACAAAATCAGACTCCTTCTCAGTATACAACTTGGAAAATCCTAAAATGATAGGTCTTGGTCTTGACAGACAAACTGGCTTAAATGTTTGTATCTAAAATCTGTTCAAAGTACAGAGCTTCCCCTTCCCTTCGTGCAACCCATTTTCAGAAGCCTTCTCTTCAGTAAGTCCACCGAGACTTCAATACAAACAAAGCTCTCCGCCCTAAAATTAACCTTCAAATTCATCATAAGTTACCAAAATAAAAATTTCCCAAATAAAACAATGGCAGAGGGCAGACCTAATAATGAATATGAAATATGCTAAGAACATTCTGTCACTGAAATAAACTTGACTTCTTGTGATTAGCAAGATGAAATCTTAAAACACTTAAGAATGAAGCAAAGGACAACTAAAGAGAAATAGTTTGGACAGGGTCCCATTTGAAATGTATCCGTTTGAAAACAGCCTCTGTCTTTTGGCTATCATTATCATGAGCCTGTCCAAAAATTCATTTTCGAGTGTTATTTCCAAATGCAATCTCAAATTCAAAATGTGAGTTGGTTGGCATGTTCAAAATTTGCTCTGAGATGGACAAAGCAACAAATGAGATGTTTTCAGAATGAATAATAAGTATATTCCAACATTCGTTCATTGAGTTTAATTCATGCTTCAGAAGCCAGCCTTCCGCTTCTAATTCCTTAGTATCCTGTTTCTATTAGGAAATAGAGAAAACAGGATTATAAAGCCATTTCTAAATATTAACATGGTGCTGAAATAAGGTAGCCAAGAAACATACATTCTCAAGGAGAGGGCAGCAAGGGAAATTGGCTTGAGCCCAGTCTGTGAGAAATGGTGAGTGATCTGGGGTTAGCTAAATCTGACCATACCATCACACCCTCTACTGCATTACTGACAAGACAGAGCACTGGGGAAAAAAACATATCAGAAAGATGCTTGGAACGGGACCAAAAATTACCTGTTGAGTGGGAGAATTGGGTCTGTTAGCTTATGATTTCAATAGACTCAGGGATGCCCAGAGAAGCCATCCACTAAATTACCATGGTGGTGACAGTGTGGGAGAGGGAGAATAGGAGACTGGGAAGGGAGGGAGGGAAATAGGAAAGAACAGTAAGAATCACAGTTATTAAGTATTTAATTTATAAACTAAGCCAGGAAGAACACAGACCAAAAGATGCAAATGATTACTCAGGAACTTCCAATTTACTTGAAATATAAAAGCAGGGCAAGAATATGTAGGGATTAGCAAAGCAGATAAGACAGCAGTAATCCAAAGGGGGAAAAAACTACACGACATTCATATCCAGAATGTTGCTGATGTAAAACTGATACACAAAAGTAGCTTTCCTTTCTTTCTAAGTCTTGCTGAAAGAATCTGGTATCACTTTTTTTTTTAAAGAGTTTGAAATATGTTCACTATCTGAAGTTTCCTAGGACAGGTATGCTCTTTCAAAAATACAAATGTCATTTACAAAGGAACTTCTCTAGTAAGACACATCCTGTCTTTCATGTATTGAGAGAATTGGAAGGACCCTCATCAGTATACTTTATCAGATGACTTGTTATAAAGCACCATGTTAAAAAAGCATGGTGGGCGTCAACTGAACACCAATCACAGTATTGGTGCAGTATTGACAGTAGTTTCCATTAAAAAAGACAACAGCTGTTCTCAGAATAAGTAATCTACTTCAAATAGATACTTCTCTGCTGGTTTTGTGACTAGGAAATGATGAATAACGTTTTCCATTAAAAAAAAAAAACTAGAGCATTAATGAATAATATATTGAGAGTGCTATGCACATACCTGTTAAGAACATCATTATGTAAGTTAAAAAGGCTTATTTGGGGGGTAGGGGCAATGAATGACTTTAAGTGAAAAATGGTTCTCATTGCACATGGGATTGCTAGAGTCAATTTTCTCAGTCCTTGTTAGATTTGCCAAGACATCCTTTGCTCCAGACCCTTGATTCAATAGTGATGCTAGAGGAAAATTTACATTCATTTGTTTCGTTCCCTGGCCCCATTCTTTCGCATGCCCTATCACACACGTTCCTATACAGCGAAAACACTTCTATCCAAGGACACTTCTCTCCCACTCCTTATTCCCAAATTGGCTTTTCCTCCTCAATACTCTCTTAGGGAAGCAAACCATCACCATGACAACAATATGATGGGGGTTTGAACCGGACATGGGGTAGCCTTTGTCAAAGTTAACATGGGGTTTTAGTTGAACAGGATAAGGAAAACTCAGATACTGGGTAATGCTCTCTTGTGAGGAGCCACTTAGCTGTGCAACTAATTGTCCACATGAAACTTAAACCAACCAAACCAGAGCCTCAGGAAAAAAAAAAAAAAAATGCTGCAAGTGTCATTGATTCAGGACTAATTCTTTAATCCTTCACTATGGTCAATTAGGCTCAATATCCAGTGGTCATTAAATCACAGTATCATATTAATATGGAAAAGAGAATAAAGAACTTTGCTTTGCCTTTTTAACTTCACATGGATGTGGGACATCCAGAGATACGTACTTTTCCCAAAAAAGTGTTAGCACATTCTCTTTTCTAGGAAAAAATACTTGTTTTCTGCACCTTTTAAATTTTATGTCTATTTTCTTCCCCACTAGACAGATGATGAAGGTGAATTATTATGGAGTTGTGGGGACTTTTTCAGTATCTTTAATGTATTTGCTTCTAAAAGAGGAGTGCTGCAAACACAAGGTGACAATTCTAAGCTCAGGTGTAGTACCATTCTTTTGTGTAACTCCGAGCCGGAGCTCAAGGCATACGTTCAATATATATTTAACAACACTTTCCCACTACGGGCTTCACTTAGGAGACTAAAATTATCATGCCTTTCTAAAAACAAGGACACCAAAGAAGTCACAATCTGATGAGATTCATTCTTTGTCTTTACCTGAGTGACCACCTAAGGACACAGGGCTTTTAAAATAGTGAGGAGAATCCTTTGTTCTCTCAGGTTCCATTTAAAGGGAAAGTGGGTCGAAGGGCTTCCCCAGGGAGGGGGGAAAAAAAAAAAACCCGAAGAACCAAACACACCCAGGAGTAAGAGATTTCACTCCCACTACGGTTCCCACCTTCCCAAAGAATTTAATGAATTCTATTTTAGGGATGTTTAGGGCGGGGGGCCGAGGGGAGCGAGCACTCGGCAGCCCATTCTTGGCCACCATAATCTCATTCTCAAATGTGGCTCAGACCATCTCTCCTCCCTGACACCATGGGGTGGTGAGGGACCGCTGAGATCCTCGCCCAGCCTTGGGCAACAGAGCCAGCACCCTAAGCGTTTGTGCTCCCCAAAAGGTGTGTCCCAGCCCAAGTGCGAAGTTGGGTATTTAGACCTGAAAAGCACAATCAGAGCCATTCAAAGCAGCAAGTTACAGTACCTTAAGAAGTCTGACAGATGGGAGAAAGGCTGCGTGGCACAGCTTCCGGATGGTCCAGTTTAGGGGACGAGGAGCATCAGTTTGATTCATGACCCCTTCCAAATTCCACCAGGAAAACCAAAAACTGCAAACCTGAGCAATGCCTAGAAAATAAACGGTCCCCCACTGCCTTGGCATCCCATGGTCATCTCCACACCTGCAAATTCCATCACGGCAGAGGCTTCCTGGAACTTGGGAGATTAGTCAAGTGGCGTTGCCTGAGCCACGGAACCTTCTTAAGAAAGCCACCTCCCCTCTCCCTGCAGCCGTGCTCATGCATACCAAACGTGGCTGAATGGAGGCACAGTGCCGGCTGCTTCGGGGAGGGGATGCACGGTTTTGAGGGAGAAGGACAGCCTGCACGAACCAGCCTGTGGTCGCAGTCAGAGCAGCCTGCTCCGAATGCGCGCTCCCTCGCCGGCTCTCCTCCCAGGGAACGCAAGTCAGGCACTGGGGGAGCACCCGGGCCATTTGCTCTGTTCTCGCTTGCTTTGGGGAGGGGGGGAGCCAGGAGGAGAGCAAGAGGGAAAAATCAATAAAGCCAGAACGAGCAACTTGCACTTTCTTGCACAAAGCATCTTTGAGGGGCTGGAAACTGGCACAAGGGGAGGGGCTCGGACACAGAGGGAGAAAGGATGCCTCCAAATGATAAGATAAACACTCGCCTTTTGATTTATGTGACATAATAAACGGAGAGCTGTTGTAAAATGGATCTACAGTCAAAGGGATCTCTGTCGTGTTCCGGGATTTTTATTAAATGGGATAGAAGGTCCTCGCCCTGGTATAGACATTATATAGATGACGGATAGGCGGACTGACAGAGAGAAGCGAACTAACACACAGCCACTGGGAGCAGCGAGTTATTCCTTTCATAGAAAGCAGTGCAAACTAACGGTATGTTGGGCTTACCTTTTAGAAATGGCAGTTTCTAAACTGGGGCTTACATCTCCCTGGAAAGCCACTTGATACTCTTTCTCTGCAACAGAAATTTAACCCTCCAGGTGCCACATAGGATGCTTTCCATTAAAGATCGAGTTTCCTCAAGTGGGGATACCCACCCCCATCATTTTCTAAGGACGGCTTTAAGAGTGAGAGAGAGAGTGGCTGAGTTAGCATGATTCCGGCACCTGTGGTGAAAGAGAGAATAAAGGAGAACTTTCCATCTGAAGGTAGAAACTGGATAATTTCACTTAAAGTGGTGAAGTTCTGGTGTTGGCAAGAGGAAGGTCAAGTCACAACCCAGTGTGAACTCCCGCCCCCCCGCCCCCCACCAGGCATCAGACCTTGGTGGGTGTAGTTGACCCTTGGCTGCCCAGGAGAATCCCCACATCCTTATAGCATTGCCATCTTCCCGATTTTTCCTAAGTCCCTCCCCATGACTACTCTGATTTTCCATTTCTAATGACCTCAAGGAGATTAGTAAATCCTAGCCCCACAGCTTACGCATTCCGAAGCAGAATCGAGGGAGGGGAGAGCAGATGTGACACGCTGGGACCCTGCTGTAATTCAGATTTAGGGACAACTTGAATCCTCCCTGGAGTGTAATAAACACCTGACACACTGCATTACAACACTATTTCCCTCACGACGGTCCTGTGTGAGGGAGCTAAGGACACTTGCAGAAAATCTCATCTATTGGTGGAATCCAGACCACTGACTTGCCTTGTAGAAAATTCAGTCTGAGTCTCTTCTACTCAACAATTTCACTTTAAAAGATTCCCCCACACAGTTGGTTCATTTTCTGCCACTATTCTATTTCCACAAAAGATTAAGGATAGCTTTGAAATAATAACAGCTCACACGCATTGTGGTCAGCACTCTGAATGCATTACCAAAGTTCCTGTCAACAGCACCCTATCAAGTAGATGCTATGGTCATATCCCCACTTCAAAGGACTTGAGAAATTAGTAACAGGCCTAAAATACATAACTAGTAAAACCAGAATTTAGATGGAAAACAGTCTATTAGACTACAAAGACAAGTGTTCTCTTCTTTCTTTCATAATTATGGGAAGCCAGCAATAAAGCCAGTGCCTCAGTTTTCTGGTGATTCAACTATACAAGAGCTGAGCTAAAAGCCCTTGAAGAAGAAATGCTCCACATTTCTTCCAGATCATTGCTTTGCTGTGATGTTGATGCAGTAGTAAACAACATAAATTCTAGAATCAGGCTGCATGGTTCCAATTCTAATTCTGACCCTGGCCTTGGGCAATCTGCTCACCTACTCTGGGCTTTAGAGTCTTCATCTGTAAACCGAGATACAAACAAAACCGCACACCTGAGGTTATTCTGAGGACTGAATGAGCGGCTATCAGCCAAGTACTCAGAACAGTGCCCGGCACAATCTGAGTCCCTTCCACCATGATTGATCTTCTAGGCGGCTTGTGTTGATGTTGAGGTAGGAGCCCGCTGATCATTTCCATTAAGTGTGCACCAGTATGTGCACTTCCAGGACCAGATAATGAAGCTGAGCAAGGCAGATTAAACCTGGCTATTTCCTATAACTTTAGTCAAAGAGAATAGTTAGGAACCCTGCAGAACAGCAAAGGAGGAGGACTCTCAGCTCTCTCTAATGGCAATTAGAGAGAAGCACAGAACCTCTGGGGAATTGCTTTGGAGACTACACCGCAAAAGAGGTAGAGATCAAAGAGGGAAGGTAGTGCTAGAGAGGAGGGTTTTCTTCCATCATTGGAGTAGTTTGGGCCAGAATGGTCTCCAATCAAAACATCTGGGGGGGGCGGAGCAAGATGGCGGAGGAGTAGGAGACCTGGATTTCGTCTGGTCTCAGGAATTCAGCTGGATAGGGATCAAACCCTTCTGAACACCTACAAACTCAACAGGAGATGGAAGAAAAGAAGAGCAACAACTCTCTCATCAGAAAAGCGACCACTTTCTGGAAGGAAGGACGTGCAGAGAAGTGAATCCCAGGCGATATTCGGGAGGATAGATGGCGGGGGAGGGGCCTCCATCAGCCGCTTCTGGCAAGTGATAGAGCCGCGGAGCACAAAATCGGAACTTTTAAAGGTCTGCTCCGCCGAGGGACGTCACTCTGGTGGCTAAGCGGGGGGTGGAACCCTCCGGGACAGTGTGGTCTCAGGACCCTCGGGGTCACAGAAAGACCGGGGGTGCCTGAGGGCGGCCGAGCTCCCAGGTAACGGAGCAGGGAAGCCGGCTGCAGAGGCGGAGCCCAGGCGCGGGCTCTCAGCTCGGGGTGGCCATAAACCGTGATCCGTGGCACAGTCGGGCCCCTGCTCCTCCAGCAGGGACCCCACAAGCGGCAGATCCGGGGAGACTCACCTTCCTCCCCCGGGAGGAGCCGCGCGGGAGGGCACCGCAGGGATCTGCTGGGTTTGGAGACTCCACCCGGGGTCGGGGGCCGGAGAGAGAAACGCGCGGTCACAGGCCGGGTGAGCACGGAGTGTGGCCGGAGACCGGGGAGACGGGAGTGACTGACGGCTTTTCTCTGGGGGCTCACTGGGAAGCGGGGCCCCGAGTTCTCGGCTCCTCCGGGGCGGAGATTGGGAGGCCGCCATCTTCACTCTCCGCCTCCAAAGCCGGACGGAGAGGTCGCAGGGAACAAAAGCCCCGGAGAGCAAACCCGAGCAGATGACTTAGCCGGGAGGGGGCAAGGGCGGGGCAATTCCGCCTCCGGCAAAGACATTTGGAAACCACGGCAACAGGCCCCGCCCCAGAAGATCAGCGAGAACAGCCAGCCAAGACCAAGTTTACCGATCAATGAGAACGGCAGAACTCTAGCGCTAGGGGACTACTGCACATAGAATTCATGGCTTTTTTTACCATGATTCTGTAGTTTTTCAAAGTTAATTTTTTTTAACTGTTTTTTTTTTTTCGAATTTTTCTTTTTCCCTTTTTCAACCAACTTCTTATCAATCCCTTTTTTAAAAAAACATTTTTATTTTTCATTTTTAGAGTCATATTCTATCCCTTCATAGTATTACCCGTATTTTTGGCATATATATAGAAGTTGTTCTCTCTTTAAAATTTTGAGATAGTTTCTTCTAACAGATCAAAATATACCCTAAATCTCTAGTGCATGGTTTTTTTCTACTCCCCTGCCTGATCACATTCTCTCCTTTTTTTTAAAAAAAAATCCTCTTCTTTTTTCAAACAACTTCTTATCAATTCCTTTTATAAAATTTTTTATAATTTCCATCTTTACAGTCATATTCCATCCCTTCATCATATCAACCCTTATTTTTGTACATATATAAGTTTTTCTTTCTTTAAAATTTTGGGAGGCACTTTCTTCTAACAGACCAAAATACACCCAAAATCTAGTGTGTGGCACTGATCTATATACCAGCCTGAGCATATTTGATCATATTCCATTTTTTTTTTGTTTTCTTCTCTTTTTGTTTGTTTTTATCTTTTTCTTTTTCTTTCTTATTCTTTTCCTCTCTTTCCCTTTCTTTTCCCACTGCTTCAGGTCTTTTCTAATTTGTTTAGAGTATATTTTCTGGGGACGTTGTTACCCTGTTAGCATTTTGTTCTCTCACTAATCTGTTCTCCTCTGGACAAAATGACAAGACGGAAAAAATCACCTCAACAAAAAGAACAAGAGGTAGTACCGACTGCCAGGGACCTACTCAATACGGACATTGGTATGATGTCGGATCTAGAGTTCAGAATCATCACTTTAAAGATACTAGCTGGGCTTCAAAAAAGCATGGAAGTTATTAAAGAAACCCTTTCTGGAGAAGTAAAAGAACTAAAATCTAATCAAGTCGAAATCAAAAAGGCTATTAATGAGGTGCAATAAAAAATGGGGGCGCTAAGTGCTAGAATAAATGAGGCAGAAGAGAGAATCAGTGATATAGAACACCAAATGATGGAAAATAAAGAAGCTGAGAAAAAGAGAGAGAAACAACTACTGGATCATGAGGGCAGAATTCGAGAGATAAGCGATAGTATAAGACGAAACAACGTTAGAATAATTGGGATCCCAGAAGAAGAGAAAGGGGCAGAAGGTATAATGGAGCAAATTATAGCAGAGAACTTCCCTAATTTGGGGAAGGAAACAGGCATCAAAATCCAGGAAGCACAGAGAACCCCTCTCAAAATCAATAAAAATAGGTCAACATCCTGACATCTAATAGTAAAACTTACAAGTCTCAGAGACAAAGAGAAAATCCTGAAAGCAGCTCGGGACAAGAGATATGTAACCTACAATGGTAGAAACATTAGATTGGCAACAGACCTATCCACAGAGACCTGGCAGGCCAGAAAGGACTGGCAGGATCTATTCAGAGCACTAAATGAGAAAAATATGCAGCCAAGAATACTATATCCAGCTAGGCTGTCATTGAAAATAGAAGGAGAGATAAAGAGCTTCCAGGACAAACAAAAACTAAAGGAATTTGCAAACACGAAACCAGCCCTACAAGAAATCTTGAAAGGAATCCTTTAAGCAAAGAGAGAGCCTAAAAGCAACACAGACCAGAAAGGAACACAGACAATATACAGTAACAGTCACCTTACAGGCAATATAATGGCACTAAATTCCTATCTTTCCATAGTTACCCTGAATGTAAATGGGCTAAATGCCCCAATCAAAAGACACAGCCTATCAGATTGGATAAAAAAACAAGACCCATCGATATGCTGTCTGCAAGAGACTCATTTTAGACCCAAAGGCACCCCCAGATTGAAAGTGAGGGGGTGGAAAACCATTTACCATGCTAATGGACACCAAAAGAAAGCTGGGATAGCAATCCTTATATCAGACAAATTAGATTTTGAACCAAAGACTATAATAAGAGATGAGGAAGGACACTATATCCTACTTAAAGGGTCTATCCAACAAGAAGATCTAACAATTGTAAATATCTATGCCCCTAACATGGGAGCGGCCAATTATATAAGCCAATTAATAACAAAAGCAAAGAAACACATCGACAACAATACAATAATAGTGGGGGACTTTAACATCCCCCTCACTGAAATGGACAGATCATCTAAGCAAAAGATCAACAAGGAAATAAATACTTTAAATGACACACTGGACCAAATGGACTTCACAGACATATTCAGAACATTCCATGCCAAAGCAACGGAATACACATTCTTCTCTAGTGCCCATGGAACATTCTCCAGAATAGATCACATCCTAGGTCATAAATCAGGTCTCAACCGGTACCAAAAGATTGGGATCATTCCCTGCCTATTTTCAGACCACAGTGCTTTGAAACTAGAACTCAATCACAAGAGGAAAGTTGGAAAGAACTCAAATACGTGGAGGCTAAAGAGCATCCTACTAAAGAATGAACGGGTCAACCAGGAAATTAAAGAAGAATTTAAAAAATTCATGGATCAATGAAAATGAAAACACAACTGTTCAAAATCTTTGGGATGCAGCAAAGGCAGTCCTAAGAGGAAAGTATATAGCAATACAAGCCTTTCTCAAGAAACAAGAAAGGTCTCAAGTACACAACCTAACCCTACGACCTAAAGGAGCTGGAGAAAGAACAGCAAATAAAGCCTAAACCCAGCAGGAGAAGAGAAATAATAAAGATCAGAGCAGAAATCAATGAAATAGAAACTAAAAGAACAGTAGAACAGATCAACGAAACTAGGAGCTGGTTCTTTGAAAGAATTAACAAGATTGATAAACCCCTGGCCAGACTTATCAAAAAGAGAAGAGAAATGACCCAAATCAACAAAATCATGAATGAAAGAGGAGAGATCACAACCAACACCAAAGAAATACAAACAACTATAAGAACATATTATGAGCAACTCTATGCCAGCAAATTAGATAACCTGGCAGAAATGGATGCATTCCTAGAGATGTATCAACTACCAAAACTGAACCAGGAAGAAATAGAAAACCTCAACAGACCTATAACCACTAAGGAAATTGAAGCAGTCATCAAAAATCTCCCAAAAAACAAAAGCCCAGGGCCAGATGGCTTCCCAAGGGAATTCTACCAAACATTTCAAGAATTAATACCTATTCTTCTGAAACTGTTCCAAAAATAGAAATGGAAGGAAAACTTCCAAACTCATTTTATGAGGCCAGCATTACCTTGATCCCAAAACCAGACAAAGACCCCATCAAAAAGGAGAATTACAGACCAATATCCCTGATGAACATGGATACAAAAATTCTCACCAAAATACTAGCCAATAGGATCCAACAGTACATTAAAAGGATTATTCACCAGGACCAAGTGGGATTTATCCCTGGGCTGCAAGGTTGGTTCAACATCCACAAATCAATCAACGTGATACAATACATTAACTAAGAAAGAACAAGAGCCATATGATCCTCTCAATAGATGCAGAAAAAGCATTTGACGAAGTACAGCATCCTTTCTTGATCAAAACTCTTCAGAGTATAGGCATAGAGGGTACATACCTCAATATCATAAAAGCCATCTATGAAAAACCTACAGCAAATTATCATTCTCAATGGGGAAAAACTGAGAGCTTTCCCCCTAAGGTCAGGAACGCAGCAGGGATGTCCACTATCACCACTGCTATTCAACATAGTATTAGAAGTCCTAGCCACAGCAATCAGATAACAAAAAGAAATCAAAGGCATCCAAATCGGCAAAGAAGTCAAACTCTCACTCTTTGCAGATGATATGATACTTTATGTGGAAAACCCAAAAGACTCCACCCCAAAACTGCTAGAACTCATACAGGAATTCAGTAAAGTGGCAGGATATAAAATCAATGCACAGAAGTCAGTGGCATTCCTATACACTAACAAGACAGAAGAAAGAGAAATTAAGGAGTCGATCCCATTTACAATTGCACCCAAAACCGTAAGATACCTAGGAATAAATCTAACCAAAGAGGCAAAGGATCTATACTCAGAAAACTATAAAATACTCATGGAAGAAATTGAGGAAGACACAAAGAAATGGAAAAAGGTTCCATGCTCATGGATTGGAAGAACAAATATTGTGAAGATGTCAATGCTACCTAGAGCAATCTACACATTCAATGCAATCCCTATCAAAATACCATCCACTTTTATCAAAGAAATGGAACAAATAATCCTAAAATTTGTATGGAACCAGAAAAGACCCCAAATAGCCAGAGGAATGTTGAAAAAGAAAAGCAAAGCTGTCAGCATCACAATTCCGGACTTCCAGCTCTATTACAAAGCTGTCATCATCAAGACAGTATGGTCCTGGCACAAAACAGACACATAGATCAATGGAACAGAATAGAGAGCCCAGAAATGGACCCTCAACTCTATGGTCAACTCATCTTCGACAAAGCAGGAAAGAATGTCCAATGGAAAAAAGACAGTCTCTTCAACAAATGGTGTTGGGAAAATTGGACAGCCACATGCAGAAGAATGAAACTGGACCATTTCCTTACACCACACACAAAACTAGACTCCAAATGGTTGAAAGACCTCAATGTGAGACAGGAGTCCGTCAGAATCCTAAAGGAGAACACAGGCAGCAACCTCTTTGACCTCAGCCGCAGCAACTTCTTCCTAGAAACATCGCCAAAGGCAAGGGAAGCAAGGGCAAAAATGAACTATTGGGACTTCATCAAGATAAAAAGCTTTTGCAAAGCAAAGGAAACAGTCAACAAAACCAAAAGACAACCGACAGAATGGGAGAAGATATTTGCAAATGACATATCAGATAAAGGGCTAGTATCCAAAATCTATAAAGAACTTATCAAACTCAACACTCAAAGAACAAAGAATCCAATCAAGAAATGGGCAGAAGACATGAACAGACCTTTTTCCAAAGAAGACATCCAAATGGCCAACAGACACATGAAAAAGTGCTCCACATCGCTCAGCATCAGGGAAATCCAAATCAAAACCTCAATGAGATACCACCTCACACCAGTCAGAATGGCTAAAATTAACAAGTCAGGAAATGACAGATGTTGGCAGGGATGCAGAGAAAGGGGAACCCTCCTACACTGTTGGTGGGAATGCAAGTTGGTGCAGCCACTCTGGAAAACAGTATGGAGGTTCCTCAAAAAGTTGAAAATAGAGCTACCATACGATCCAGCAATTGCACTACTGGGTATTAACCCCAAAGATACAAAAGTAGGGATCCGAAAGGGTACGTGCACCCTGATGTTTATAGCAGCAATGTTCACAATAGCGAAACTGTGGAAAGAGCCAAGATGTCCATCGACAGATGAATGGATAAAGAAGATGTGTTGTATATATATATACAATGGAATATTATGCAGCCATCAAAAAGAATGAGATTTTTGCCATTTGCAACGACGTGGATGGAACTGGAGGTTATTATGCTGAGCGAAATAAGTCAAACAGAGAAAGACGTGTATCATATGACCTCACTGATGTGAGGAATTCTTAATCTCAGGAAACAAACTGAGGGTTGCTGGAGTGGGGGGTGGGGTGGAGGGATGGGGTGACTGGGTGATAGACACTGGGGAGGATATGTGCTCTGGTAAGCGCGGTGAATTGTGCAAGACTGTTGAATCTCAGATCTGTACCTCTGAAACAAATAATGCAATAAATGTTAAGAAAAAAAAAAAAAGAAGATAGTGGGACGGGAAGAATGAAGGGGGGATATCAGAGGCGTAGACGAACCATGAGAGCCGTTGGACTCTGAAAAACAAACTGAGGGTTCTAGAGGGAAGGGGGTTGGGAGGATGGGTTAGCCTGGTTTTGGGTATTAAAGAGGGCACGTTCTGCATGGAGCACTGGGTGTTATGCACAAACAATGAATCATGGAACACTACATCTAAAACTAATGATGTAATGTATGGGGATTAACATAATAAAAAATTAAAAATAAATAAATAAATAAAATAAATAAAATAAAAATACATCTCAAAGCCGGGTTTTCAGGATCAGGCCCCCTTCAAGAAACTAAATTTTCACATGGAATGATACCTTCTCCTGGGTTGGAGAGAGAAGTCTAATGAGGGAAGAGCTGAGAGGAGCAAGTCCAGCACTGGATGCTAGAGTCTCAGAAATCCAAAATGCTTGTGTACCAATTTTATGAACGTGAATGTTTACAAATGTACAGAAGAAATTCTAGCAGGCTTAAAAATCTGATGTGACCACATTAGCTTTCAGGATCCTAACAAATAGTAAACCCAACACAGCAAATCTCTGCACTCTGAAGTCTGCCTTTGCATAAACTAATTCTCTTTCATGCTACATAAGCCCACTTCCCAGTGATCATCTCTGCATTTTTATTTCCTATGTAAATGATGCTAAATTTAAGAATCATGGTAAGATTTGAGCTGTCTCATGGTTGACAATGAGCCACAGTATAGACATTCTGCATCCCTTCCTTTTGAAAACCAAGTTCCTTCTCTTTAAAAAAAAAAAAAAAAAACTCACGGCACCCTCAAGGTACCACTTTGCATACTATCTTCCTTTACACCCTTTAAATATAAAGGGACCTGACCCATGACCTGAGACAACAGAAAGGAAAGGACCCGGGCTGTTCAGTGTTCCAAAGCCTCCTATACCCAATGCTCAAAGACAAAATAAAACCAAAAAAACTCCAATTTTTCACAGTATAACACTGAAATTCATAGTTATCTGGACATTAATTGGGCAGCTATTTTCAGGCTCTAACAGTGAACTAACGTACACAAGTGCAGAAGAGTAACATGCAAGCATCCAAGGGAAATGCAGGAAGAAGCCTAACAGTCAAACCTTTGCAGATAACTCCATTTGCTGCAATATTCTGTAACCTCGATATTAACTTCCTGCTTGCTTTCCGACTGGCCTCAGCTATTAGCTTTGTTGCATTTGATAGTTCACCATTTTTATCAGAAAATCATTCATGTTGTCAACTCCGGCAATTTAACATTCTTATAAAAAAAAAAGAACACATGCTTTTCCCATTTCTTCCCTTTAACTACACTCAAATACAGCTATAATATTGTTAGGAATTTCTAGATGCTTCTACAATATTTTTCAAAATAGCAAATCTCTTTATAGATTCCGTTGATACTCAAGAGTCCTTAACTTACTTCCAAATGTATGTTCTTCCAATAGATGAAATAACTTTTTTTCTACTGAAGGTATTTTTCTTCTTGGCATCTTTTATAGGTAATAGATTCTAAAGTACACTAAAATCTATTAAAATAAATGGCTCGCATTTATAGCTTCAAGGGCATTTATTTTGTGTAAAAGGACGAGAGCTCAGAATCAGAACAGTTTCCTTCTCCGTTCCCCCCCTATCCTGCCCCGAGTACCGGGATCTCTCCCCACTTCCCTGCCTGCTGTCCACCCTCCGCACGGGCACCTGCAGTGATGGGGAGCGGGTGAGGCTCTGAAGCAGCCCATTCCATGGTTGGACAGCTCTAGCTGACAGGAAGTGCCCCCCCCACCCCGAGTAACTTCCAAGGCAAGTCTTCCAGAGAATGGCTCTCCCAATGTACAGATGGACAAGCTCCCCTGAAACCTCCTCTCCACATGGACATCTCGGACATGCTGGAGCGCAGTCACTAAGAAACCCTCTTAGGGTCATTGTCTACATTACATTATAAAGGTACTTTCCATATCATAGTGTCTAATCCTCTTAAATGCCTTCAATTACTTCTCATAAAGGTCCTTCTGAGAGCTTTAAGTAACAGCGGATACACACACAGAGACACATGGACTCCCCCCAATCTCCGAAGTGAGTGTGGCCAAACAGAACCTCTGTTGCAAAGTGGCCTCCGTGGTACCCAACGCCTGCAATGTTGTGTGTAATTTACTTTTTTGACCCCGACTCATCAGGGAGGTTGTGGTGAGCCCTGGCTAAGGAGAAGCCCATGCTCATATCAAGTCATGGGTAGAGATTGGACCATCTGTGCTTCCTCCTCTGTATCTTTACCTGCCCACTTTGAAGTCAGACAGACTCATTTCAAACTCAAGTCCCCCCTCTCACTAGCTGTCTGGTTCTGGGCCAGTTACGCAACCACTCAGCCTTGTTTTCCACGTGGTAAAATGGGGTCTACAATAGTTCCCCCTCTTGAGGTCTTCGTCAAAATAAAAAACAATTAGCACAATGCTCATAGGGTAAACATACATTTAAATGGAGTTACAGTTACGATGATGATGGTTATTTCTTCCATTGACACCACGGGCCTAGCGCTTAAGAGCCCAAGCCATACATCCAGTGGCCTGGATTTGAATGCCCTTTACCATGTACATGTCGCTTTGAGCAGTTTCTTAAGCTCACCATGCTTTAGTTTCTTCATCTGCGAACTGGGGATAATTATACTCCCTGTCAGAGGAATACTGCGAAGCTGATTAGCTAAGATGCATAGAGCCCTTAAAGAGAAACTAGTGCATGGTTAAAGTTCAAAAAGTGTTAGCAATTGAAACTACCAATATGAAGTCCTATGTACTGTCCTTCCCCCAAGCCACTGCTCTAGGACAACCAAAGCAAAAACACAACATCTCCATGCCCTCCTTTGCTTCCTTCAGGAAGAAGATAAGCTGCATAGAACACGAGAGGAAAAGCACCTGGAGCTTTGCTTATGGCTCTCCTCTCTGCAGCTGAAGGGATCATATATTCCATTAATAGAGTACAAAACTTTAATATAAAAATGTTTCACTTTGGAAAACCCTAAGGCATATATATAAGCAGCTTCTGTCTCACCAAAAATAGAAAGCCTACACATACACACACAGACACAGACACACATAAAATGTATAACAAATATTCAAAGGCCAAAAGCTAAAATACATCCTCATTCAAGCTTTGAAAATCTAAAACTTCCATTTACAAAGGGGATATTTTTTGTAGGATTCTGAAATTTTAATGAGTCCATAGAGGCTTGTTAAAAATATAAGAATTTGAGAGATGCATTTCTAAACCACTTAATATATGCTTCTTCTAATATCTGCAATGCTATTCATTAGTGTAGATGTTCTCTACTGTGAGCCCAGACCTCTCTCTCTCTCTCTCTCTCTCTCTCACACACACACACACGTATATATATACATGCACGGAATATAGATATTTTAGATAATTTTCCATTATGAAACCAAGGATCTGACCAACTTGGTAAGGAACTCATGAACGAATACCTTTTGGGAAAGGGATTTTAAGCCTTGGGTCTCCAGTTACTGTTTGAATAAACCGTGTAAATTAGAGGGAAGCTCAGCATTTCATTACTCATGGGACAGGAGTGTAAGACAGATCTTTTGGTCAATGGATGCTCAAGACACAAGTTCAAACTTAAGCCTCCCATATACCTTTCTCAGACACCATCTGACTCCCACCCATGAGAGCCAAGAGCCTGCCCCAGCCACACACCCCTTTCTGCATCTGGGCTCTTTTTTTTTTTTTTTTTTTTTAAGATTTTATTTATGTATTTGACAGAGAGAGCAAGAGACCACAAGCAGGGGGAACGTTAGAGGGACAGGGAGAAGCAGGCTCCCCGCTGAGCAGGGAGACCGATGCGGGGCTTGATCCCAGGATGCTGGGATTGTGACCTGAGCCGAAGGCAGACACTTAACCATCTGAGCCACCCAGGCGCCCCTGCATCTGGGCTTCTGAAATAAATGGCTCGCACTGGGTTGAACCATAAGGTACACTCACCTGGGAAACAGAAACATGCTGGGATTTGGAAAATCCTCAGAGTGGTAGCTCTACACAGTAGAGAATATTAATGAAGAAAGCTAAGGAAACCGTACTTGCCATCTATTTTGATCATCCTTCCATAAAATGTATGACTGTTAATGTTTACTCCAATATCATTTTTAACAACTGGGTGAGCTGTTCTTTTTCTTTTGACTAATAGTAGCGGCAGGAATTACATGACTTTAGTTTTTCGGAGAGGTTGGTCCAGTTTTTGTTTTGTTTCTCTCATGAGGCGGCACGACATCCATGCAAACAACATGCATTTTGAAATCAGGAAGAACTGGGTTTGAATCCATGTTATGTCACTAGGCAATTCAAATAACCTTCATGAATCTTTATCTTAAAAGAAACATAATGACTAATTACAACAATGGTAAGATGATGATTAGTAACTGAATGCATACCATGTGCTAAATGTGCTAAGCTTTCTTTTTAAAAAAAGATTTTATTTATTTATCTGACAGAGAAAGACATAGTGAGAGAGGGAACACAAGCAGGGGGAGTGGGAGAGGGAGAAGCAGGCTTCCCCCTGAGCAGGGAGCCCGATGCGGGACTCGATCCCAGGACCCTGGGATCACGACCCGAGCTGAAGGCAGACGCTCAACGACTGACCCACCCAGGTGCCCCTGTGCTAAGCTTTCTAAAGGCATAGCTCTTTTAGTTCTTGCCACAAACCTATTTTGTTTGCAGACAACTTTTGCAGCATTATGATCTTCATATTCTTAGTATGGGTAACAGATGAGGTAATACTCTCAGGGAACCATAGACTCAAAGAGGTTAAGAAACTTGCAGGTCACACAGCTGGTAAATGGACTTGAATCCAGGTCTATGATTTTGTACTCTGTGTGCATCTGATTCTATAATCTGCTCCCTTACCCACTACCATGTGCTGCTTCCCATTAAAAAATTTTTAAAAAAAGAAAGAACAAAGACTTCCACAAGTTTCCTGTGGCTTTACAAAAGCAAGGTAGTATTTGATCACTAACACAATCTGAAAAGAGAAAAAGCAACTCAATGCATCTAACCTTAATATCAAAACCCTGCAGAGCACAGAAGAACCAAGGGTCTCCCCATGGCTCTGAGTTTCCACACTCCCCTACTCTCTACTTGCATCTGGCTGGGGCAGCCTGCCCTGGGCCAGAAGCTCAGGCCTCTTGCTGAGACAAAGATTTATCCTTCCTCATTTAGTATGCCAATATATAACACCAGTGCCTGGGACACCATATTTAATAAGTGGAAAAATGAATGTTCCTGAAGGACTCACATGATTCTCGCAAATGAGTTAAATTCTTTATACATGCGAACTCATTTAATTCTCACTACTATCCTACTTTTATACCCACCTGCATTTTCTAGATGAGGAAACGGAGACACAGAAAGTTTAAATACTTGCCCAAGTTCATGCAGGAAGTTCCAAAGCTATGGTTTTAATTCAAATATAAACTCTTGATATATTGTATACTGCCTTAGAATATATCAATGAAAAATAAAATCTATTTTTAAGGCAACTTAGTTTCAGATACTTTAGTTAGATATCTAATAAAACCACAATCTATCATTCTTCATGACTGAAAGACCATATTCTCAAATATTTATTAGGGCAATAGGAGGTTGCAATGACAAAGAAGATGCACTTGGCCAGAAAACACGGTAACCATCATGGTAAGTAAATACCAAAGGTATCTGTGTAACATATAAAAAATTAGGATGATTCTTCAAGGTTACGTGACCCTTCCATGAAATATGCAAAACATCTGGGGAGAAAATTATCAAAACTCTACTACTGACCTGAAGCTGCTGTTAGAAAATGAAGGTACCAAAGAATTTGATTTAAAATAGCTCAATTGGCTAATAAATCAGATTCTGACTGCTATTATTTTAAATCCAGCCAAAACCACCCACAGGAGCCTAAACGATACATGTGCTGGAATTGGGTATCTGGCTCACTGAATTGGGAACCCCAGGCGGGGAGCCTTCCCCATTAAAAAGTGGACAGATTAGGGGCGCCTGGGTGGCTCAGTTGGTTAGGCGACTGCCTTCGGCTCAGGTCATGATCCTGGAGTCCCTGGATCGAGTCCCGCATCAGGCTCCCTGCTCAGCGGGGAGTCTGCTTCTCCCTCTGACCCTCCCCCCTCTCATGTGCTCTCTCTCATTCTCTCTCTCTCAAATAAATAAATAAAATCTATAAAAAAAAAAGTGGACAGATTAATAGAGGGAAGACTGCAGTGTTCTATTGTACCTGGCATTATCCCGAAGGGAAAATCTTGATAAATTATTGTCTTAGGAAATAATAGCTAAATAAAACTTTAATGTATTTTTCCTTGCATTTTAATTAAATTCTTTGCAAATAAACTGCTGGCAACAGATGCGAGAATGTTCAGTTCTGTTTTATGAAAACATCCAAGATTAAAACCTATCAAGTCACTCTCATAAATAAAACCATCCAATTCTCCCTATGGAGTTAGGGCATCCCTGTTGCAGCTCTTGAACTCATCAGAATTTGTAACTATTTAATTGGTTGGTTTATTTTTGGTCTTCCTCTCCTACATGAATATAATTTCCATTAAGGCAATTATCAACTGTATCTCAGGTCTACAGAATATCTAGAACATGATGGAAACAACCAAAATTTGGTTGGTTGAACAAATAATGAATAAATAAATTAGGCATGAATGACCCAGACATGTTTGTTGTATCCTTTCTTGCAAGTCATTTAAGCTACTTCCTAGTGTCTAGTGCTTATCTGCAAACTGGTTTGAACTCTTCCTGGTTTTCAATGTCTTTTTGTTCCCCCAAATCTTAACTCCATTGCCTTGAAAAGTCAAAGAATTGCTTATTAGGTAACAAAAGATTCACAAAAGGAGGAGGATGTTCTTACACTCTAACCTACTAGTAGAAACAATGCTCTCAACACAGAGGGATTTGGAAAAGAAAGCAAAAGAAGAAAAAAGTATGGATATCAGAACTTGGATCTGAAAATAACTCATGCTAGAGAATTCTATCAATTACCCCTTGTGGTGAAACGTTCTCAAACATCTGGGCCATTTCTCAGGAATCTCCCTGATGGCAATTCATTAAGGGCTTAACCTAATGTCAGAAATCACGGAGACAAATCTCTTTTTCAAGGATAGGAAGACCGACCTACACATCCACAACCTTAATTAGACTCATAATGACAATAAAACCAGAAACTGATGCTCATGCCTCACAAAGTGGTTTAATAAGCATATTCTGATTTGTTACCCATCACGACGCTGAAGTATGGGTAAGGAAAGTGTTACTATTAACCTCACTTTACAGATGAGCAAACTAAGAATCAGAAAATAATGACTTGTCTAAGATCTCCAGACTCAGTAATATTGTTCTCCTCATAATGCCCATGGCCTGCCTCTTCATCCCAGGGTTAATTTTTGGAATGAACCACACAATGAGTATTCTTGCAGAATATATTCTTTAGAACAAAACACAGCATATACAGCAGCATGGATCAATCTTAAAATCATACGGAAGTTCTGGAATAGACAGAACAACAGTGACAGAAAGCAGAGCAGTGGTTGTCAGGAATTATTTGGGGGGATGGAACTGACTGCTGTCATTCATGACATGAGGAACTTTTAAGGGTGATGGAAATGTTTTCTATCTTGAAAGCAATGGCAGTTACTCAACTGTAATGTAATTCCTGCAATGTATCCAACTATACAGTCAAAATTTGTGGATTTTCTGTACATAAGAAGGCTGGGGAAAACTTTTACTGGTTTTTTTTTTTCTGATTGTGAAAGAACTTTTGAATATAGAAAATTTTTCAATTCATACAAGTATAAAGAAATAAAAATTACCTTTAATTCCATTACTCATAAATAACCATTGATGAGATTATTGGAAATTCCATCAGATATTTTAGGAATCATGCCTTACCTACAGCTTAATAAGATTATGATATCATGAAATAATCTTCATGTTATTGAATATTCTGATTATATGGAATTCTGTGTGTTATTCACTGCAAGATAATCCACCTTCCATTTTTATTGTTATAAATAATGCTATTATGAATATACTTGATCATACATTTTTGTGCACAGCTCTGATTATTTCCTTAAGATACAACTTAGGATGAAGGATAATTGGCTCGTAAGTCATGAATATTTTTTCAGGCTCCTGATAGGTACTTCCAAACTGCTATCCAGAAATGTACCATTTTACATGCTCCTCAGCAATATATAAAATATAGTCTCTATTACTAAATCATTGACAAAACTTGTCATATCATTAATTTAAATTAACTTTTGGTCAAGTTGATCACAGAAAAAGAAACATCGTGCACTGATTTGGTAACTTATAAAGCTCCATTCTTCCGGTGGCCATTTGTAATTCTTCTAGTAAAGCGCTTCTTCTTGTATTAGCTTTTTATTTTTCTTATGAATTCATAACCGCTCTTTTATACTAAGGGTATTAATTCACAGTCGTAGGAGTTGCTAGTATTTTTACAATTTTCCATTTGTCTATTTTGTTAGTTAGAAGAAATTTTTAACATTTATACATTCTAACCTAGCAGTCATTTCCTTTGTATCTCCCACTATAGTTGCTATGCTAAAAGAAGGCCATTGCCGACTCACACTCAGATCAACACCCATTTATATATTCTCATAGCTGTTCCGCGGTCAGGGCTCTCAACACCATCTTTGCTCTGTTCTCCTTCCTTCATGACCTCATCAGTTTGCCTACCACCTATGAAAGCATGTGCTTGTGTGTGCTTATCTCTATTTCTCTCCCTCTCTTTCATTGTATTTTAAATATTTTGACTAAAATTTCCTTGCTGATACTTAACCAAACTGCAATCCTCTATTACTCTCTTTATTATAGTCCCATCCAAATGGTGTGATAAAATCCCTTAAACAGCAACTGTGAATACAGGGATCTACTGTTCCATGATACCATCTACAATCTGTTCTAAGTGAGGCCTGTTGCTTTGTATTTTCACATATTATCAAGGGCTTCTTCTTTCTCACAAACACTCTCTCCATAGAGTAAAGAATCCAACTGCCTTGGAATCTCGGTCATCTCAGTCTCTGATAGATGCAATCCTGCAGCATTCAAAGTGGCAGTGATCTCTCCCACAGAATGTACAGGAAGCAGCAATGAGTGAATTGAATGCTATCTTACTGGCCAGCCCCTGAATAAAGGAATCCAAGCCACTAGAGACTTGGAAGATCAGAGCCAATAGCTTGAACTAAGCTCTTTGGAGAAACAGAAAATAGAGAACTTCTGTTTCTTAGAGCTGTCAACCTGGCCCCAAACCAGTTGGGGGAAAATCCAATTTGAAAACACACTAAACCCTCACAACAGTAAAGATGGGCAAGAAGCAAACAGACAAAGAGTAAGTCAACAAAAGGAACACATCATAAATATACCTCCTAAGAGCATACTTACCTAAATGCCAACATTCTGGAATTATTAGGAGAATCTTCAGCATCCTTGAATGACAAGTGACTCCTCAAGCATTCATCTGGAGCCAAAACCTATTTTTGGACTCAGAAGGTCATCTGCTGTTGGCAGCTTGTCCATACACTGGACAGCAAATTCTCCACCACCCTTCACCTCCCTGGTTCCCCTCTTTCAACAAATTCTGCCATCTGTTATCTCTAGTTCATCGAGGGGGTAGGGCAGAGAGAAGGGCAGAAGCCATGGAGACATGATTACACAGAATGGGAGTAGTATGGAGGCCAAGGCAGCTGGATTCTTCTCCCTGTGTAGCACTAAGTAGCAGTGTGAACTTTACCAGGGCACCTCACTCCTCTGGGCCTCAGGAGGATGGTATAAAGTAAGAGCGATGTTGATGCTCTGGTGAGTTCTTTCCAGAGCTAACATTTCCGATTTTAAGACTTATGCCTTCCTAGATCGTTTCCATCCATTCTCAGGGTAGTACAAATAAAGCATCTCTAGCATTATCTATTAAGGAGAAGAAGTGAATAATGCCTAATATATACCATAGATATTTACCTAATATTTACCATTGTCTAATATTTACCTATAACAGGACAGTCTAAGAGGTTAAATTCCTCTCTCGAGTCACATGGAATGGAATCATAGATATAAATGGAGACTTTTGCATCCTTCAGGAGTTTACGCTATGAAACATCTGGACCAGATATACCTCAGCATATGGTTATCTTCAGGCAAAAAAAAAATATATTAGCAAATTTTAGATGTGCTTTATTTTTCTCAGAGTGAAATAGAGTCATGTGTCAAAAGCTATTAATATAGAAGACAAATATTATTGTTTGCTGAGGAATTACATAAACATATTTCTCTAGGCCTAGAATTTGTTTGATGCCATACTCACAAAGTGATCATGAATTTAAGATTTTGGCACATTTATGAAGACAACGTTTAAAGGTGATTTAATTAACACTGACTGCACTAATTGGACATACTGGTTAATCCAACCAACTCCTTCTGAATCTCTGCTATGTGTCCAGGACTATGCCAGTTTCTGAGGATAAGAGATTGAAATATAATCCACCTGGAACCTAGTTCCTGGGGAGTTTTACTCTTCAACCCTACTTACTTTTCAGTCTTTCCCAACCCTATACCTTAGTCTCCTTGAGAGAAGTTCTAATAAATATATTATCATCTTCCTTAGATCATTTCCAGTAGTATTATGGTATGCCTAATGACATACAAATGTCCATTATACAACAGGGACCAGGTAGGTGCTCCTAGCTTTGCTCCTTAATCCAGGGCTAGATGAGGAAATGCACAAAATGCTGAAGAGCACAGGAGAGGGAGTACCCGTGGGTGGTCTCACAATATGGCGTACAGGAAGACATGTAATTTCTAAGCTACTACTGGGAGCACAGATTTTTGTCAATTTAGCCAGAGAAAAGAATTCTAGATAGAACAGCCCTTGGTAAAAGCAAGGAAGGAAGAGGGCCCATGGTACCTTCTGAAGACAGGATGTTGTTTTGTATGGCAAAAGAACAGGCGAGGGGTAGACAGCGATAGTTTCAACTAAGACGCTTGAACTGTATCATTAAAGGGGATGGGGTGGGGGCAGTCCGGAAGTTCCAAAGCCTGGGAGTAAGTGTGATTAGTGTAGACAATGGATCACAGTGGGGGATGTGTAGCCAATGGATCATGGTGGGGGATGACTCAAGGAAGGAAAACAAATAGTAACTCTTTTTTTTGTGTGTGTGTGATTGACAACATATTTTTCTTTAACCTCTAGACTCAATGGTAAAATTTTCTTAGAGTTGAGACCAACCTAATGCTCCAAGCATGAACTTAATAATGCAAAATTATTTATGTTGTGACTATTCCTTAAAACTAATAAAAAAGTATTGAAATTCACACAGAAGAGACAAGAAAAGGATATCACTTCAAAGAAATAAAGATTAAGTGTCATGATTTTCGTGGTTTAAGATTAAGACAAAAATCTATTATGTTTGAGCTAACTTCTCCCCTGTACCAAGAACATCAAATAGGGCGCCTGGGTGGCTCAGTTGGTTAAGCGACTGCCTTCGGCTCAGGTCATGATCCTGGAGTCCCGGGATCGAGTCCCGCATCGGGCTCCCTGCTCGGCAGGGAGTCTGCTTCTCCCTCTGACCCTCCCCCCTCTCATGCTCTCTCTCTCATTCTCTCTCTCAAATAAATAAATAAAATCTTTAAAAAAAAAAAAGAACATCAAATAAAAATCTAAGAGCCTAATAAATACCAAGCGAACAGATTACCTTAAATACTTTAGTAAATACTTAGGACACGCTTGTCTGAGCATAACTAACATGAAGAAATGACAACGGAGTTTGGAAGTTTCATTAGTGGGATTATACACAATATATTTGTCAATAAACTTAGGTAAAATGGCTGAGCAATTCCAATTATTTTAATTTTTTCTTCTTGAAAAAAAGATGGCTCTTCCTTTAGTTCTCTTTAATTTTCCACACAGAATAGCACATGACTTTGAGCTGTAATCCTCACCAGCTCCTTATTTTGAGAGGTCACTGAAGGTCTCATATGCAAAAGATTCAAGAGTTCTTCAAAATGTCCCAAAGGAAGCTTCAGGCTTAGATAATACTTTTCAACTATTACTTTTAGGAAAGTAACATTTTTTCTATTATTTAAGTAGTTAAAATACATGGTTAAGTAACTTCTGCAAGTAGAAATAGACAATGGAACTTTGGAAAGAGGAACTAATCCCCCCATTCTCTGTGGGAGGTATGACCCCCTATGGATGCCTGAAACTGTGGATAGTACCGAACCCCACCTACTATGTTTGTTCCTATACACACATACCTACGATAAAATTTAATGTATAAATTAGCCACAGTAAGAGATTAACACTAATAAAACAGAAAAGTTATAACGATATACTATTATGAACTTTGTGTGAATGTGGTCTCTCTCAAAATATCAAATGTATTCTACACATCCTTCTTGTGATGATACAAGATAACAAAATGCCTACGTGATAAGATGAAGTGAGGGGAACAATGTAGACACTGTGACGTCACATTAGACTACTGTTGACCTTCTGACACTATGCTGGAAGGAGGATTATCTGCTTCCAGACAGCAGATGACCACAAGCCACAGTAACTGAAACCGCAAAAAAACAAAATCGTGGCTAAGGGGGGGGGGGGGGGGGGGGGAGACTACTGTATTAGGAATCAAGAAAAACCAGAAAGGAAACATGCCAACAAAACCTTCTTTCTCAAATTCACACACCTGGTTCCACATCAAAGTCTCCTTAACTTCTTTCTCTACCCAGCCTTCCCTCTCTGTTTTTACTTGCTCCCAGGCATCTGGTGCTTTTCTGTTTCCTGGTGGATCCTGTGCAAATACTAAGGATGCTCAAACTCAGGGCATAGACACCAAAGCAGTGCATAAATTTTTTTTTAACTTACTTTCAGGTTTTAAATGAAAAATTTGTTATCCAAATGGTTTTTCAGTATTCATATGAGTTTCTAATTCAAAATCAGCATTTTCTGTCCATTCTGTTTTCTGTTTATTTAAAAATATTAGAACGAACCACTGAATTGTATACTTCAGATTGGTGAATTTTATCATATGTAAATTGTATCTCAATAAAGCTCTTTTAAAACATGAACCAGATTATAATAAGTAAACAATAATAGGTCTGGGTTATAGTCCCATTTTCCCTAATATTTCAACTATTTATTAGGTGGAATTCGTAAGATTTCTCCAGTTAGAGTCTCTCTTTTCTCTAATTTGTCCTCTGACCCCTTCAGTATATTAATGACATATATTTCAAAGTCCTATACATTTCTGCTTGCTGCAACACAGAAATTGATTTTTAGGAGAACCTCAGTGGCTCAATCAATTGAACAGCCGACTCTGTTTCAGCCCAGGTTGTGATCTCAGGTCCTGAGATCAAACCCCACCTTGGGCTTCATGCTCAGCAGGGAGTCTGCTCAAGATTCTCTCTCTCCCTCTGCCCTTCCCCAACTTGCACCTGTGTGCACTCTTTCTCTTTCTAAAATAATGAAAATATTTTTTAAAGAATTATTTTTAAAACATGATTTGTTTTTCCACTTATAAACATGAACAATACTGTTCCCAAAGGCTCCTGACTTGGCAAGTTACACTAGTATATAACTTGTATAACAGAAAGTCTTGTGATTAGTATGTTCAAAGGGGTTTCTTGTAGATTTTATTACTTTCAAGCTTTTTTTCTCTCCTTTGCAGATTTGCATTTTGTTTGTTTACTCCTCGGTATTCTTACTTAATTCCCTGAATACATGCTATTTTATCTTCCCCAAATGCTGTCTGCTCTTGCCACAATTCATGCTGTAACTGAAACAAGGGACGTCCTCCAAGATTAAATTGATGACAAAAGCATATCAGATTTTTCTCCATTAGCTGAATAGGCCACATAGAAATGGCCGTGTGGCAGGGTACTTATCCCAAGAGGTTTTCTGCCATGAAAATTTTATAAGTTGTGAAGCTCTGAAGTAAAATTCACGTTAATTCCCGAGGATATATTAAAAATAATTAAAACAAAAACTTCCACTCATCTTAATTGATATTTTAGAAAAACCACTGTTTATATTTCAGTTCTGAAAACAGGTATGAACACCTTCTCTTGTCTGGAACCTGCACAAAAATAGAGTGGGAGTGGGATTAAAGAAAAGGCAGGAATGGAGATAATATGTAAAGGATAATAACAGTGTCTGAGTTTGTAAATAATTTATTTAAAAAAAATTAAGTGGTAAGAAGTAGCCTATTTTACCATGGAAAAGCTTAACTTAATTGGAATATTTCTCTTAAGTGCCGTTCAAGGTAGTCACAGTAATACTGAATATTAAGGATGTGCTATCCTGGGTGGGGGCGCCCAGGTGGCACAGTCGGTGAAGCGTCTGACATGTTAGTTTCAGCTCAGGTCATGATCTCAGGGTTCCGGGACTGAGCCCACGTTGGGCTCCACGCTCACTGTGGACTCTGCTTGGGATTCTCTCTCTCCCTCTCCCCCTCCCACTCGTGTCATCTCTCTCTCTCTCTCTCTCTCTCTCTCTCAAATAAACTCTTAGAAAATATGTACCAAATCTGTGCCAGGCATGGTGTGAAGCAGGAATAATCCTTGTAACAACAGCGACATATCCTCTTGGCTGGCGCCCCAACTGCCATTCATAACCTCTTTCTTATTTGTCCTTCTGCTAGAAAAACTAAGATTCAGATGCTTGTTTTCTAAGCCTGCCTTCCCGTCAGTTCTGGTCAAAAAGGGAAAGAAAGAACGTGGGGCTTGGGGGAAAGACTTCCCTTTCTGAAAAACAAGAAAGGCACCCAGTTCTCTGGCAGCCCCCTCACCAAGCCACTTACTGTCCCCTCCACTTATTCCCTACCTTTGGGATGCTGTCATTTGAGGAGGGGAGACCTGGAACTGCAGCAATCAACTTGAAACCCTGAGTGAGAGGCCCCAAGGCAGACAGACCTGGCAACCCAGTGGCCTCACATCCTGAGTTATTGAGCCCCCCGAGAATCTGTTATCTCCAGCATTTCTAGTTATACGAGATAACTAGATCCCTTTATTATTTAACAGGGTTTCTATTACTTGCAGCTTGATGCTTCAGTATAAACAGCTCTAGGGAGCAAATTATGGACAAAGAGATGGAAGGAGAGAAAAAAGCTAACCTCCTCCAAGCCATACAGGCTGGAAGTGGCAGAGACATGGTCGCAACCCAAGCACTTTGTCAGCAGTGTTTTAAGTAACTCCTGATGTCCAATTCACTTGTCATGTGTTCATTCATGTTAAAATATTAAGATTATGCATATCCTAGGTTTACCTTTTTATGTTTACAAGAACCAAAACCAAGTACATTGAACACGATATTTAACTTTACATGTAAAATTAAAATTTCCACAAAAACACTAAGATGGCTAGACTGTTGGCATGTTCCTGAAGTATTATCAAATGCACTTGACTTCAGATATCTTTCTAACTAGCACCTACTTGAGTGAGATTCTGATATCCTGGCACAACTTACAGACATTTGAACATTTAATATAAATACACAAAAATACTGAAGTTCATATGTAAGCTGGATTTTAATGTTCAAAAAGACTGTAACAAGTGGTGAACATTTAGTTTTTAATTTGGGGATGGCTGTAACTGTCCTTTGACTTCTGATTCTGATTTTTTTTTTAATGATAATTTCAAAGTAGATCTTTCTTAATTCATCTTTTTGTTATAAGTTATGCTTTTTCTCCATTATTATTTATGAAGTTATATGGGCTTTTCAAACACAAACCTATAATATTCTGAGTTAATGAGGTTACATGTGCATCTGATTGGATCTGTCGCAAAACATGACAGTGTTTGAAGTATATCTCTGAGGTTTCAAACAATGGAATTAATAGTATTACTACCACTTAACAATAAATTTATTACATTTCATATGTTGATAACATTTTTTACATACCACTTTCACTCATGTTTGTAATTTGGATAGTTGCTGTCTTACAAAATCCCAATTACTTTGGAATGGCCTTTTGATTTCCCATGAAATGAAGTTTCTTCCACCATAGCCCCTCTAATACCATGTTACCAAACATCTTCTGTTTCGATTTTTCCTGGAATTCTATTCACTTGGCCTGTAATATAACCAAGCTCCTTGTCCATGAAGGATGTCATCAAAAACACTAGTTTATATCTGAATGTCTTCAAAACTGAGCTGAAAGGGTTTTTATCACTAAAGTGTTTCTATCTTCATTTTACTTCTGTTATATTAAAAATTTTTAAATGTTGAGAATGCTCAAGTCAATAACACTAAGTTTGGAGTCCAGAGGGTAGAACACTCTCTCTTCTGTTTGTGACTCTGGAGTAGGCTTCAGTCTCTCTGGACCTCCTGTTTCCTGTTTCTCAAGACAGGGGCTTGAGCTGGGTCAGTTTTTGATAGGGCATATCTCCAAAATGCCTCTGCACGTGGTGGCCACTTGTTCTGAAATATCTGAGGTTGGGTTCTTCTCCCAAACAAACCCTGCAACAAGACTGTGAGTGCAGCAAATGGAAGGAAAGTGGGAATTGAGGCTGGTTAGGGAAAGACAATGGATACTACTAAGTCACCACAACGAGCACCTGGAGTTTCTATCACCAGACGCTTTGGCACCCACAGTAGAACTTGCTCCCCAGAGTGATCCCATCAAAAGGCTGAAGGAACCACAGGATTTGTATGCCAACTCCTGTCAGTCACTTGTCGAGGGCTACGGAGAGGGGAGGGTGCTTGCTATTCACAGCACGTCCATCCTGCCACATAGGGCTCCAGGTGCTAGAGGACGTTCTCAAGCAGAGATGCAGATGGGAGCAGTTTTAAGTTGGGCCAGTATGCACTGAAGTACGCTGAAGGGATATGGGTGGTCCCTGATGGGTCGCTACACCACAGGTCACTGCCCCTTTCCCAATATCTACCCCGAAGACCATCCTCTGGACTAGCTCAACGGTCACGTCATCTGTGAACAGCTTCCGTGACTCCTGAGCTCTGCTGTACCACCTGCTTTCATTATAGGAATGGTCACATCGTGTACCTATCTCCCTGTTAATCTCCAACTTCTATCTCTACCTTGTAGCCCACCTCCATCTATTTGACCGATGTTGTTGGATAAGCCTGTGGTTCTTCTGTATAATTGTACCCTTTGCCAAGCCATCCCTTCACTCATGTCTCTAAGGAAACAGACCATACAGAAGTTACTATAGTTGCTTGGGCCAAATAGCTGTCCCTATCTGCAATTCTTAAACTACTTAGACATCTAAATAGTTGAGTAGTTGATGCTGACATTTTAATGTTGCTATCAAATTCGTAATATCAAAAACCTGGTGGGCCAAGAAGTTTAAAGTTCATTCAGCAGTGGCAACTCCAACAAGCATATATTGGATGTCTACCTAATATGTTGAAAGTACTGTACTGCTTAGGACTTTTCCAGGATTCTATACATTATATATGTAATTACACTTAATACTAAATCATAATATATAATTATATATTATTGATATAATATACAATAACTATATGATACATATAATTTAACCTGAGATCAGATCTGTTTAAATTGTACTATTAAAATCAGATTATCAGAAAACCACCAACCAAGCTATTTTGAGCACAGTCACTTTAACAAAGGTAACATCCCCAAATTTACTTTTTACTGATAACTTATAAAAAGAAGCTTGTCTAGGGTGCCTGGGTGGCTCAGTTGGTTAAGCGACTGCCTTCGGCGCAGGTCATGATCCTGGAGTCCTGGGATCGAGTCCCGCATCGGGCTCTCTGCTCGGCAGGGAGTCTGCTTCTCCCTCTGACCCTCCCCCCTCTCATGTGCTCTCTCTCTCTCTCTCATTCTCTCTGTCTCAAATAAATAAATAAAATCTTTAAAAAAAAAAAAAGGAAGCTTGTCTAGCAATTTATATTAAAGTTGTCTCTTCTGCTTATGTGAAGATGCATTCTTCATGCACTGTCAGATTGTTACTTTATATAAATAGTACACAGTCTTCAAAGCAGTTGTGTATTTTTCCACTGTTAGAACTTTGCCCCATTAGCTATTACACTGGTTAATAGAGCTGCATTTTAAAAACAGCTGCACTGGGGCGCCTGGGTGGCTCAGTCGGTTAAGCGACTGCCTTCGGCTCAGGTCATGATCCTGGAGTCCCGGGATCGAGTCCCATATCGGACTCCTTGCTTAGCAGGGGGTCTGCTTCTCCCTCTGACCCTCCTCCCTCTCATGCTCTCTGTCTCTCATTCTCTCTCTCAAATAAATAAATAAAATCTTTAAAAAATAAATTAATTAAAACAGCTGCACTGTTAGAACTTTGCCCCATTAGCTATTACACTGGTTAAAAAAGCTGCATTTATTCTAAATGACTTTATTTCTTTTTATGTTGGTCAGTTCTGAAATGCATGTTTTCTCTATGTTTCAACAAAATATCCCTTACTTTATGACCATGACCATGGAAAAGAAGAAACACAAAAAATGATTAAGAGAGTTCTAAATTTCATTTCTTTTTCAATTTATTATTACCCAGGACTGAGTCTATGTATCTGGCAGCAATATAGTTTATCCAAGGAAATTACTTTAAAAAGACTCATCTGATTACTTAATTTTAGTTCTACCCCATCTTGGCCTATTACACACACACACACACACACAAACAGCACAGAACAAAACCACCTTTCCCAAATCCTTTCATCCAACTCTCTGCTCATGGGCACTATGACCTGGATCTGGTTCCAGCTACCCCTCCATGCATTTCTTCTCCTTCCTTCTTGGGTTTCGGTCAATTCAGTTAGTTTTTTGCTTCTAGTCCCTTCTTAATAATTGTTATAGTACTCTTGAAATAGGCAGGGCACACAGTGAGATTTGGGGACTTTTTTTTAGGGGGAGTCAAGGTTTCACTTTTTTCCCCCTCTGGGTCAATTAGATTTCTATGAGCTCCCTAGTGGGTTTGCCTAACACATTATAATAAGCATTATTCTGAGAGTTATATATAAACCCTACTTGATACATCAGCAGGAGAAAGGAAAAACAGCAAAAGTCAACCCAGACCGCTGATCAGTCCTTTTGACCCACGGTTTAAACTGTGCCCTTTGGTAACAAAAAAATTCAAAACAATTAAGCAACAATATGCTTAATAAAATAAACCTAGTGAAAAAGAAAATGAACCTCAATCAAACAGCGGTATTTTTGGTTAAACTACATTACACGCTAAAAATAGTTTGTAATAAATTGATGAAACTTCTGCATGTATGTATCCATGACACCTCAGGTTTATATTTTTGAGTTTCAAATAGCTATGCCACCAGAAGTATGTAAATTATTTAAAATGTTGTAATAAGATAAAATGATTTGTTTCCATAAATATCCACTAGCAAATAGTCCAACAAAAAACTTCAGGGCGAATCGCAAAGTATGAAATGTTTTGAGTATTGTTAGAGAAATTAGAAAAGCTATTATCATAATTGTAACGAAGAACAAGAGGCAAGGGGTCACATACCCTTCAGACTATGGTGAAGTCAGAGGATAGGAACATAAGAGAAAATATGCATGCTACCTAAGCTAGCAGATGGAACTCCATTTGCAAGTCGGCTAGAGTCACTTCCCTGGAGCTGATAGACACAAGCGGAAAACTGCCGTTGAAGAAAGAGTCAATGTATCCAGGCAAGGGCTTCTGCTAACTCCTTTCTTTTTCCAGTAAGAGGGATAAGCCGCTTTAGAAATGAGACTTTAAGAATGGATTCTGGAATATTCTGTCAGTGAGAAAGCAGCCAATACCACACCGTTAGATTGTGTTTACTCAGAGCCCGCTGAAAGCCCTAATCAACAGTGATGAATTCTGGAGGCGCCCTGCAGGAGAACTGAATTTCTGGGAAAGAAAATATCGATAATAGGAAGAATGGATAAAATAGGCATTCCAAAGTCTATATTGTCATGTAGAATCCTAATTTTTCTTTTGTATAATGGAAAAGAAAAGCATACTGCTGTTGTGATGTACAGAAAACGAAGCACTGAAAGAAACAGGTCTTAAAATATGGAATTTAGGGGCGCCTGGGTGGCTCAGCTGGTTATGTCTGACTCTTGATTTTGGCTCAGGTCAGGATCTCAGGGTTGTGAGATCGAGCTCTGCATCAGGTTCTGTGCTGGGCATGGAGCCTGCTTAAGATTCTCTCTCTCCTTCTCCCACTGCCCCTTCCCCCCGCCCTCTCTAAAAAGATAGGCATATATATATATAATTTAAATTTCAGATTAAAGTTTTCCAATAGTATCTAAAAATGTCTTTTAAAAAAGGAAACTCTTATAAACTAATTGGAATAAAACATGAAAATTAAGGGGATGTTAAAGTATAAAATTAAACATTTTCATTCCTCCCCTGATGCCAGATTATATTTCTCAGTGCATCAAGTCTAACAAAAAATTTGGAAGAAAAAGTCTGCCTAATAGCATGGTTCTTTATGAAGACATATGGAGGCCAATCTGATGTACTCTGATACTAAGGTAGGTGCTATTTACTCTTTCAGGCATGTCTGCTATTTAGATCAATTCTCCACTTGCAGACAGCATAAATAAACACTTCTTGTCTTTGTGTATTTGGGGGATTGGAAGAAAAGATGACCAAACCATCTTTCATCTTCTAGAGACGTATTCAGAAGTTCCTTAATATGTTGCAGCTTTACCAAGATATAATTGACATATAACGTTGTCTGAGGTTCGTTATCACACCTGTCACCTCACATAATAGCCTCTGTGTGTATGTATGTGTGTGCTGGGAACATTAATATCTACTTTCTTGTGGGGGCGCCTGGGTGGCTCAGTTGGTTAAGCACCTGCCTTCGGCTCAGGTCATGATCCCAGGGTCCTGGGATCGAGCCTCACATCAGGCTCCCCGCTCAGCGGGGAGTCTGCTTATCCCTCTCCCTCTGCAACCCACCCCCCAATTGTTCTCTCTCAAATAAAATCTTTTTTTTTAAGATTTTATTTATTTATTTATTTGAGAGAGAGAGACTGAGAGAGAGAGCACATGAGAGGGGGCAGGGTCAGGAGGGTCAGAGGGAGAAGCAGACCCCCCGCCGAGCAGGGAGCCCGATGCGGGACTCGATCCCAGGACTCCAGGATCATGACCTGAGCCGAAGGCAGTCGCTTAACCAACTGAGCCACCCAGGCGCCCTAAAATCTTTTTTTTTTTTAAGATGTACTTTCTTGTCAACTCTACTAAATAGAGATCTAGTTTCTCTGAAAAGTTACTAGATCAAGTGTGAAAAGTTACAAAAAAGCATTAAGTATGGCCACCATACTGTACAGTAGATCCCCAGAACTTATTCATCATCTTTTTCTGTTAAAACAAAAGCTTACTGAGGTGTAATTGACATACAAAGAACTGCATATATTTAATGTGTACAGTTGGTTCAGTTTGGATATATGCAAGCAGTCATGATACCATTATCCATGACACCATTACTAATACCCCAATCCAGGTAATACAATATTATCTCATAGCTGAAAGTTGATACCCTTTGACCAACTTCTCCCCATTTCTCCCATCCTCTAGCCCCTGGCACCCACCATTCTACTCTCTGATTCTAGGAGTTTGGCTATTTTACATACCTCATATATATGGAATTACACAGTATTTGTCCTTCTGCATTGATTTCCTTTGCATAGAAGGTCTTCAAGGTTTACCCGTTGTCACACATTGCCAGTAATATTCCCTTGTATTTATATACCATAACAGAAATTGCATCCGAGAATGAAGTGAAGTAGAGGCAAGCAGAACTGAGAGACAAAAAGAAACCTGGTAACATTTTCTGAGCCCCTGAATCTAGCCTGTCCAAAACCAGTAATACCAACTTGGACCTGCCAGTGTGGGAGCCAAATGTTCCTTTTTTGCTCAAACCAGTTTGAATACAGTTTTTGTCACTGCAACCCACAGAGACAGGATACAACATTTTCAACAAAGAAATAGCTCCATGGCTTCCTAATGTAGTATTAGAGTTCACAAACAGGAAATTTCTTAAAGAATTCTCCTTGCAAAGGATTATGATATTACAGATCAAAAGTTTCTCTTGCCCATCCCAATCCTCCACCATATCCATTTTTATCAGTTGAGTTTGTATCCTCAGAACTACTTTTTCTTCATGTTTACAAAGAGAAGATGGGTGACAGATGAATGGATAAAGAAGATGTGGTATATATATACAATGGAATACTATGCAGCCATCAAAAACCCGAAATCTTGCCATTTGCAATGCTGTGGATGGAACTGGAGGGTATTATGCTGAGCGAAATAAGTCAATCAGAGAAAGACATGTATCATATGATCTCACTGATATGAGGAATTCTTAATCGCAGGAAACAAACGGAGGGTTGCTGGAGTGGTGGGGGGTGGGAGGGATGGGGTGGCTGGGTGATAGACATTGGGGAGGGTATGTGCTATGGTGAGCGCTGTGAATTGTGCAAGACTGATGAATCACAGACCTGTACCCCTGAAACAAATAATACATTATATGTTAAAAAAAAGAAGAAGAAGAAGATAGCAGGAGGGGAAGAATGAAGGGGGGGATATCGGAGGGGGAGACAAACCATGAGAGACTATGGACTCAGAGACAAACTGAGGGTTCTAGAGGGGAGGGGGGTGGGAGGATGGGTTAGTCTGGCGATGGGTATTAAAGAGGGCATGTTCTGCATGGAGCACTGGGTGTTATACACAAATAATGAACCATGGAACACTACATCAAAAACTAATGATGTAATGTAAGGTGATTAACATAATAAAAAAAACAAAGAGAAGATGGGGAGGGGGGCCAATGGGTAGATGTATGAAGGAATGAGAGCCTCTTCTAGAGGTATCAATGTGGAAATGATAGATCTATGAGTGCGGGTAAATGAATAGACAGTTATCTTGCATATGGTTCTAAATAATTGAATCATTTTATGTACGGTTTTGTTTTCTGCATCTTGCTCCACTTGCTCATCAGTATGTTGTAGTGCTCCATCAGGTATCAGCGGACGTTGATCCACCTGCTTTAAATGCTATGAAATAGCTTCACTGAGGTCAATGCATCATCAGGTCTATCCATTAGGAAAATCAATACCTATTTGAATTTTTTCTTTTATAATTCTACACAATGATACAATAAACATCCAACTCCAGGTCTCTCAAACTCAGCACCTGACTTCTATGTGCCCTAGATGGCATTGTTGGTGGTAGGAAATGAGGCAACACCTGTGTCCTTAGACTCTTGAAAGAACACGCTTTCTCCTGAAGATCTCAGCAGCATAATTTGTTAATATTCCCTCATTGAACAAACATTTATTACATTACTGTCTCAGGCACAGCAATGTCCCTAATCCTCAAACAGAAAAATGGAATGAACTTGCTTCCTGCCTTTAAGGAACTCACAATTTATTACACACAGTAATTATGAGGAATATATACCATATACACGTAATTATTGACGATTATTCTGTGCCAGGCACTTGGCTAAGTCCTTTACCTACAATGCCACATTTAGTCTTCGTAAAGACCCTTCACATCATTCTTGTCTTACAGATCCAATTAAAAGCCTGATGTCACACAGCTAATAAGGCTCAGAGGTGCAGTTTGACCCTTATCCCTCTGTCTACAAATACCAAGTTTATAAACATGTCATAAAGTGCATCTAGAATGCAAATGTTTATGTTCTCTGGTATTAGGTGAGCACTGATTAAAAGGGAAACGGGTAGACAGAAGGCCGTGCCACAGGCCTGACCTACTAGGGAGGCCACAGAATTTGGGAAATGGAAGTTGGATGCTTAAGAAGCCCTAAGGCCAGGAAATGCCAAACACACCAGAGCTCCTATTTAGTTCTGGGTACTTTGCACAGTTCCCATGGAGTTGGTCTCTGTAGACCATCGCTCCCATTGACTCTCAGTGCTCCTCTACACCTTTGTTTCCTCAATTCACAGTATTCAGCAAATGTTTGTTGAATAAAAGAATAAACATATGGAATATACTGGGTGCCTGTGTGGCTCAGTTAAGCGTCTGCCTTCGGCTCAGGTCATGATCTCAGCATCCTGGGATCGAGTCCCACATCGGGCTCTCTGTTCAGCAGGGAGTCTGCTTCTCCCTCGTGCTCTCCCTTTCTCTCTCTCTCTCTCTCTCAAAGAAAAAAAAAAAAAGGTAACATACTTCTAGCTGTGTCTTAGAAAACAGAAAAGCCTAGAAATTACTGTGAGGTTTCATAGTGTACTGAAAGGCATGGGTTAATTTGCCCCTGTTTTAAAATTGCTATGTGTTAAAAATAGAACTTGGAACCTTTAGAACAAATTTCATAGAGAAAGTATGTGAACTATAACTGGCCAGAGTCCAGATAACCATTTCTCTTTAGTATTAAAATAAAATACACACGCCCATCATTAAACACTCCTACCAGTACCACCCCCCACACCACAAATCCCAATGAAATTTGGACTGGCTGGGAGAGGTTAATGGAAACCAAACTCAACTGTTCTGGCTCCTAAGAGAACTCTTTCCGAGGGCTTCTCTGAAGTGCTATGCCCACACTTGACAGAAACCCTCAAGAGATCTGGATTGCGTACCCAGTGATTTTTTTAAACTGATCTCCACTCCGAATGGAAATCAGGTTAAGATTGCATTTTGGAATTCAGCCTATTTCAAGTGTGCTAATCACATAACAGCCTGAAAAAATAACCGTTTATTGCCAACCTTTGCTGATTCAAGTTCTCGCAGACAGAAAATGCTGCCTCTGGACAAAGGTAGGTACTCAGCTCCTAAATCAGACCTGCTGAAGCAGCACTAGCATGGTGAGCAGGGGCCTCCCAAGAGGCACTCACTATATGGCACTTTCTGACCATTTCATTTTCCAGCGATCTAGAATATTCTCCCTCTCCTCTCTACCTTGGCAAAAATCTGTCCAGCTCAAGAATCACCTCATCATGGGGCGCCTGGGTGGCTCAGTCGGTTAGGCATCTGCCTTCGGCTCAGGTCATGATCCCAGGGTCCCGGGATCGAGCCCCGCATCGGGCTCCCTGCTCAGCGGGGAGTCTGCTTCTCCCTCTCCCTCTGCCCTGCCCCACCCCGCTTGTGCTCTGTGTGTGTCAAATAAATAAATAAAATCTTAAAAAAAATCAAGAAGCCTGCTTTGACAAATCTAGTCAACAATGTCCCCTCCTTCCTCTCACTAACAGGTTTCATTTGGGACTTAATTACTAATTCCCAAATGGGGATGATAGGAACTGGGAGAACACAACTGTCTGAAGTTTAAAAATCTTCTCAAGTGATTATGACATACTTGTTCTCCCATTTTAGAAAAAGTGTTATAGGCTTAAGTACCAAATATTGCTTGAGTCCTTAGGAGATAAACCTCAAGAACCAAATTTTTTCATCAGCTAAAATGACCAGATAATGTTAAAAAAATATTAGACCTCTTTAAGTACTAGAATACTTCCAAAACAAATTATACATTTGCCTGAATTTTTATAATTAACCCTGAAAGTAATTTACATTTTTCTCACCACCCTGAGACATTATAATGTATACCATTATTATGTGATATGCTGCAACAATGTTTTCAGATACAACTGAGGTATATGGAATGTTGTTTTGAAAGGCTTCACTTTGGGGGGTTTCATTTATATTTTTATGATTTTTAAAAATCTCCTCTCTTATTCTTCTGTCAACTGTTCACAGAAGTCTCCAGAGCAGAATATACAACAATCACATTGTAGAGCAATGCCTGAGAAGATCTTAGGAAAAGCATGAACCAAGAATTTTATACCCAGCTAAGCAATTGCTTAAGTATGGAGCCCAAAGTATTTTTCAACTATAAGAACTCAGGGAATATTGTTCCAAGAAAGCTTTCTTGAAACATTTTAAAACTTCTTGCAGTTTGAGGATACATTCCAGTTGAAGAAGAGAAAACTGGAGTAAGATAAGCAGTATCAGGGGCTTCTGAAGCCATTTAATCCTAGAATAAAGAAAAAAAATCAAAACTGTGGCCATTCTGATAATTGAATCGTAAAATGTAGAAATAATATAACTACCAAAACTTTCATGAGAAGGAGATGGTAGTTGATTATATACTGATAGTCTTTTCAGAACTGGGGATTCAAAAGTTACCATAGATAGTGGATGAATTAAGTAATAGAAATAGAGGTATAGTCAAAAATATAAATAAAAGTATCAGTATTAATAAAAAATATAACCACTCTAAACTGTGAAAGGAAAGACAGGAGGGAAGGCAAGTGAGAGGAAGGGGAAGTTTAGTAAATTTTTTTTTTTTAAAGATTTTATTTATTTGACAGAGAGAGAGAGAGCGAGAGCAGGAACACAAGCAGGGGGAGTGGGAGAGGGAGAAGCAGGCTTCCCGCCGAGCGGGGCTCTATCCCAGGACCCTGGGATCATGACCTGAGCCGCAGGCAGACGCTTAACGACTGAGCCACCCAGGCACCCAGAAGTTTAGTAATTTAAACACCACATATAGAGGAGAGCCAACACATCTTGTCTAAATAAATAGGAGCACACACAGCACAGAAAATAATGACAGAATTAGGCCAAACTGGTCTTCTAATTATAAAAATATCCTTCTCTGTTGAATGATATTCTTGAAAGCAGAACAACTCCATGTACTAAATACACATGTAAGAGATACACTTAAAACAAGGTGACTACGGATGGTTGAAAATAAAAGGGTGAACAAAGGTTTTCCAGGAAAGGTAAATAAAAGGAGTAAAGGTTATGAATTAATACCAAACAGGTCAATTCAGGGCCATAAACACTAAACAAAAACAAAGAAGGCATTCTGTGATGATTAAGAATGCAACCCATGGGGCGCCTGGGTGGCTCAGATGGTTAAGCGTCTGCCTTCGGCTCAGGTCATGATGCCAGGGTCCTGGGATCGAGTCCCGCATCGGGCTCCCTGCTAGGCGGGGAGCCTGCTTCTCCCTCTGCCTCTGCCTCTCTCTCTCTCTCTCTCTGACTCTCATGAATAAATAAATAAAACATTAAAAAAAAAAAAGAATGCAACCCATGGAAGACTGAACAGTTACGACATCTGTGAATAAAACAGTTTAGCAACAACTACAGGAAACACAGGAGATATAGACAGAATCCTACCAAACATAGAGGATTCAATTTCTTTTTCCCAGCTCACAAAAAAGCAAATGGACTAGAAATAACCAAGGCATCTTAGGCCTAAAGAGCAAGATTAATAAGGTAACCGATACAGATTTATATAACCCACAAACCAAGACAATAACTCCTTTTGAAGTAATGCCACAAAATATTAAGTTGTAAGCCACATAAAAAAACTCAATAAATCTCCTCCAAATAGAATAGTATAGGCACATGAGTTAAAGAGGAAATAAATATAAAATTACAGAATACTTAGAAAATACAGACAATAAAAATTCTTTTTAAAATGTTAAGAAATAGCTAAAGCCAGATTAAGGAGAAAATGTGCAGTCTTAAATATTTGTAGAACCATGAAAAATGAAATTACTAAAAGATTTATCCAATCTTACCCAAGAAAGCTGAAAAGAGCAGCAAAATGAAAGTAGGCAATGCAGAGAGAAATGGTAAAGAAAAAAGGAAAAGCAGCTAATTAGAACACAGAACGGTTGAAAATTAATTTTAAAACACAAGAGATCCTTTTCTTAAGAAATACAAGTAGGTAAGCAACAAACACAACCAAGAAAGAAAATGGGAGGCACATGCCTACACAAGGTGAAAGGAAATAATCTCAAGAACTGAGGAAGTTAAAATAAGAGACTGCTGCTTTTCTCAGCAATTTGAAAATGCGCTGGAATATCTGTATGAAATGTACGGTTCACTAGGAAAATATAATTTGCAAAAACTGAGCTAGAGCAGGGGAGAGACAAATAAGCAGCACGCTGAGGATTTTTAGGGCAGTGAAAATACTTTGTGTGATATTATAATGATGGATACATGTCACTGTACATCTGTCCGGACCCAATAAATATACCGCATCAAGAGTGAGCCCTAAGGTGAGCTATGGACTCTGGGTGATTATGACGTGTCCACGTAGGTTCCTCCTTGGTTTAAAAAAAAAACAAGTTACCATTCTGGTGAGTGATGCTGATAAGGAGGGGGGCTACAGTGTGCGGGGGCAGAGCATTATATGGGGAATCTCTATGCTTTCCTCTCAATTTCTTTGTAAACAGAAAACTGCTCTAAAAAATAAAGTATAAAAAACACTGACCTAGAATGGCAGAATCTGTAAATATCTCAGTTGGTGAAAATAAAACTGAGGAAATGCTAGGACAGTGATTCCCCCCACTCCAACCATCCCACCATCCCACCATCCCACCCCACCACTACCTTATACCTTTGAAAAAGTACCAGTCTCAGGTAATTCCCAGGTGAAAAGAACTGTAAGGAGCAAATAGCTCCAACACTGCATCTTCCAATACTATTGAAATAGTTCTAGAGCAGAGAGAAAGGAAAAAAATCCCCTAAATTATTTAAAATGAAGCCAGTATAATATGGATGCCAAAGTCCAATGCAATGGTCTCCCAATAAAACCACTAACCAATAGCACTTCAGAAAACTGATAGACACCTTAAATACAGCTGCAACCTATTTGTTTAGACCTACACCAAGCTGTTTAATTCATATGGAAAAATAAATGTGCAAAAAAGGGAAATTTTTATTAAAGAATTCTGATTAAGAGGAGATAGAGTGAAAACTTATTATAAGTCATATAAGTCTACTGCTATTAAAATATTGTGGTCCTGATGCATAAAAACATAGATCAATGAATGGAGTCTAGACAAAAATCCAACTACATACATATGGGACTTTAGGCTAGGATGTAAGTGGCATGTTGAACCAGTAGGGAAATGGGACTGAAAGGTGTTGAGACAATTGGGAAGCCACCTAGGAAAAACCAAAGACAAATACCTAGCTCATATCAAAGAAATTTTAGATAAAACCATTAGAAACAAATAAGAGTACCTCTGTGTATATATGTGTGTGTGTGTGTGTGTGTATCTGTCTGCCGGGAGAAATAATCAATGATTAGTAGGTAAAAAAAATTAATTTCTTTCAAAGCAAAACATATCACAAAAATGCCACAAGATAAATGACAAATGAGGAATATATTTGCATCCTATCAAAAAGGCATTTCTTCCAACATGGGAAGATTTTCAACAAATCTGAAAAAGACCAACTCTCCAAGATAACAGGGACAGAAAAGACAGGGAGAGTTCAAAGCAAATGAAATAGATATAACCTCAAATGCTCTTATTTGTAACAAAGTCTGTGTAAATTAAAAGTATACAGATAGTATTTTTCATCTACCAGATTGGTGAGGATCTAAAAGCTTGATATAATATGTGATGAATTATGTATCTTCTCACACTCCCGATGGGAGTATAAATAACAAATCTATAAAGGACAATTTGGCCACCGTTGTCAAAAATTTAAAAATTGGTGCACCTGGGTGGCTTAGTGGGTTCAGCGTCTGACTCTTGGTTTTGGCTCAGGTCCCGGCATGGAGCCCCCAGGAGGTACCACACTGAGTGGGAAGTCTACTGGAGATTTTATCCCCCTTTCTGTCTTCCTCTACGCCTCCCCCTACTCACATACATGCGCTCTCTCTCTGAAATTAATCTTTTAAAAAATTTTAAAAATTGTACAGACCCTAGGGCCCACCACTTTTACCTAGGAATTCATCCTGCACAGTACTAACACATTAGCTCAATGGCATACACACCGATATTCTTTACATCATCATTTATACGGGCAAAAGTTTGTAAACAACATAAATTTCCATCCATAGGAAAATGGTTACCTACATTGTGTAAATTCAAATAAAAGGATACTTGGAAGCTCTTACAAAGAATGAGGCAATCCTAGATGTACAAATATGGAATGAGCTCCAAGTGAAAAAAGCAAGGTAGATAATGTTAAGTAACGCCTATTTCCATTACTGCAAAAACATCTGCCAAGCTTTCAGTGAAGGTTGTAAGTTTTTTACTTCAATATCTGCCATCAACAAGTGAAAAATGTACATTACAAAAACCATACCTGGATAGATCTGTCTTTCTTTTCAGAAGAGGTGTAAGAACTATGGCTTCTTGTTCAATCAATTTATATGTCATAGCTGATTTTATGATCATGAGAGTTTTTAAAATCTCAATGCATGTTATAAACAACAGAAGTGCATGTCCTTAATCACAGATAAAACTGTAAACTCCTTGTTGATAAGAATTTCATCACCTTCAACTTGCTCTGTTATAAACTGTGAGAGAAATGATCCTGAAATTTACTGCATGAGTATCTTGAGGATTTATTCTCCAAGTCAAGGCCATCACCACTAGAAACTAAGTCACTTTAGAGGATGTATGTTGTTTCTTCTCAAGAAAGGCGCTGCATGTTGATTGCCTTGCACTTTGCTTCTAAGGACTTAAGGACCTGACAAATTCCTTTAGAATTATTCTTGTAACTTAAGTGAGTAAATCATCATTACTGACAGGTTCCAACCTCAAGGAAATCAGCAAATGGAAGAGCAAATACAGCTCTGACCAAAAAATAAGCTTCATTTTCTGTTCAACTGGATCATTAATGTCCAATAAAAATAATAGAAATAAAGGAGAATTTTTTTAGTTATGAATTTCACCCCACCATATTTCAAGTGAACTGAAATAAAGAAAGAAAAGCCAGGAGAAATATTATGCGGCCATCAAAAGGAATGAGATCTTGCCATTTGCAACGACGTGGATGGAACTGGAGGGTATTATGTTGAGTGAAATAAGTCAAAAAGAGAAAGACATGTATCATATGATCTCACTGATATGAGGAATTCTTAATCGCAGGAATCAAACTGAGGGTTGCTGGAGTGGGGGGTGGGGTGGGAGGGATGGGCTGACTGGGTGATGGACACTGGGGAGGGTATGTGCTCTGGTAAGCGCTGTGAATTGTGCAAGACTGTTGAATCTCAGATCTGTACCTCTGAAACAAATAATGCAATATATGTTAAGAAAAAAAAAAAAAGAAGAAGGTAGCGGGAGGGGAAGAATGAAGCGGGGGAAATCGGAGGGGTAGACAAACCATGAGAGACGATGGACTCTGAAAAACAAACAGGGTTCTAGAGGGGAGGGGGGTGGGAGGATGGGTTAGCCTGGTGGTGGGTATTGAGGAGGGCACATTCTGCATGGAGCACTGGGTGTTGTGCACAAACAATGAATCATGGAACACTTCATCTAAAACTGATGATGTAATATATGGGGATTAACTTAAGAATAAAAAAAATAAAAAAATAAATTGAGGTATATAAATAACATATAATTAAAAAAAAAAAAAAGAAAAAGAAAAGCCAGGAGAGACAAAATATACACATAGACTGTCCTAATACTGGAGTGACCATCACTGGCTCTTCTCGCCTATTACTGCCCAAGAAAATTGAAGCCGTTCGTGAACAGAATCAGGACTCAATACTCCTTTATTAGCTCATTATCCTATTAAGGACAGAGATTTGAACTCTCAAAATGATAACAAGCTCTTCAATTAGGTAACTTTTGGATGATGGTGTACATTCATTTCACCTCTTCAAAGGTTAGGACCTATTCCAGGGGCACCTGGATGGTTTAGTCGGTTAAGTGGCTGCCTTCAGGTTATGATCCCAAGATCCTGGGATCGAGCCCCATGTCTGGCTCCCTGCTCAGTGGGGAGCCTGCTTCTCCCTCTCCCTTTATCCCTTCCCCCCTCTTTCTTGCACGTGATCTCTCTCAAATAAATCAAATCTTGGGGCTCCTGGATGGCTCAGTTTGTTAAGCATCAATCGGCTCAGGTCATGCTCCCAGGACCGAGCCCTGCGTTGGGCTCCCTGCTCAGTGGGGGGTTTGCTTCTCCCTCCCTCTGCCTCTTCCCCAGCTTGTGTATGCTCTTGCGTGCACTCTCTCTCTTTCAAATAAATAAAATCTTAAAAAATAAGATCTTAAACAAAGATCAGGACCTATTTCTTATCAGGCATAGGGCTTGGTAGACACCAAGAATGAAACAGTGGCCTCACTCTGCAGAAAATCTGGTAGAAAATATGTTGATCAAGTAGTCAGCATCATGTTAAATCTAGAGAACTGAGAAGGAGCCCCAAATTGCCATAATGACCAATATCTAACATTTATACAGTCATAGCAGCATCTCGTTGGAATCTTTGTAACACCCATGAGGCTGGTATCATCAGAACAGTCACTGGCAACACTGAGCTTGGAAGGGATACCGTTAGTTCACCTTGGTCATGTGTCTAGATGCTTGTAGGTATTAGTAACGATGCTTGTCACATAGTCGCTTCCTATTTTAATTACTCCTTCTTGCTAACTAGGTGCTAAGCTCAATGCATATGCTATCAATATGTAAATGTCACACCACCGTAAATGGCATTAGAACTTTTCATTTTTTTAAAGCGTTTGTACTCTCTTAACATTGGTGTCTTGGGACGCACCCCTGCTCACTCTACTTTTATCTTAAGGTAATTTTGCAGGTGATCCAAAGGAGGGTCAGGGATGTCCTGTCACTTGCCCCAGGGCCCTGATGTGAAGCAGTAGAATGAGACTTGCATCCCACGTGACTGGACTCTGAAGTCCCCACTTTTCCACTACTACATCTCCCAGAAGGAAAAGGAATTCTCTACAGCCAAATGTGACCTAAGAAGTACAGGGAGCACCTTCATTTTTTTCTTGTACTTCAGCAACCTCGCTTCCTGGCACATAACCTAACTTAGGGTACTTCCCCACAAACTCCTTTACCATTGTGTAATCTGAGGTGTATACAGCCATCTTTCTATAAGGCCGATTTGCCAACATCAGGAGATTTATTTGGCGCTTGGAGAGTGACCCTGCAGGGAGATGCAATAGCAACATTCAACTCTTAAGCGGCACAATACTTCATAGTTTATAATCCCGGAGTTCTCCAAATAAATGTAATTCTAGCGTAGGTATGCCTGCAGAAAAACAAGTTTCAAATCGTCACTTCAAATACCTGCACACGCTTTAGATCTCTTATCCAGGGATATTTTGCATTTATAATATACATATACCCTCATTATTTTTAAAACATATATTTTCGGGATTTTTAAGTAGGAAGCAAGTTGATTTTTCTAGAATAAACACAAGACGCCCACAGCGAGCCATCACGGGCATTAGCCAGGAAGGCACAGCCCGCACTACACTGCCATCATCAAGGGAAGCCAGAGTTCCAGAGTCCCTTCTTTCTGGGCTTCACTTTCTGTGATGTAAAATGAAGTGACTGAGCTAAATGATATGTAAGGCTTCTTCACAATTTAAGATGCCTTGAGTCCACTGTTACCTTGCAAGCCAACGAACTTCAGTCGGTAGCAGGTCAAAATATATCTGCATGGAATGAAACCCAACTGTCCCTCCCTTCCTTCAAAATAATCTAACTGAAGCAAGCTTCCTCATCCCACAATCATCATCAAGCCATTTTTACTTAAGATGTAAACTTTCTATTATTCTAGGAATTGGTACCTGGCTTGGGTAGTTTCTAGAAACTGTCATCAGGAATAAGCACACAAAGGCTAAGATCCTCTGCTATGAGGTATTTTCATTACTCCGTATTGTCCAACTTCCTATCTCTTGGGAAAAAGGGAATTTGGGGGAGAAAAGGGAATTTTTCCCAGATTTTCTCCAAAGAATATTATGCCCCGGTTGGAAACCACTGTCACCAAAGGAAAGAATGATATTGTTTAGAATTCAACACCCAAGATTCCCTTCAAGCTGGTATAAACTACAAATTATATCTAGCGTTACTAATGATATGAACTCATCCAAAAATCATTATCTTGGTTTTTTTTGTTTTTTGCTGAGTAGTCTAAAAACTGAGGCTTGCTACATGCTAAAGGGGTTAGTTTACTGGAAAACATAACTGATATTTTCCAGATACAGTATTACCCTCAAATGAGTCACCATCCCAGCTATAACAAAGGTCTTATCAAATAACCCTAATTTTAAACTGACTATAGAATACCTCTGTTTCTGCACTAGCTGTGTTCTCCTTTCAAGTATCTAGAAAATGATCCATAGAATTTGTGTTCAAAGTTAGGACAGATGAGCTAACCAAAAATCTGTCCTAAATTTTTGCTTTCATTCATTCATTCAAGAGGCATTTATTTAAGACTTATTAGGTGCCAAACTCCACTCCCTGTGCGAGGGATACACACGTTAAAAGGAGACAGACAAGATCTCTGTTCACATTTCTGCGAGGACACCAACAATAAACAAATAAAAATAGTATTTCAGAAAATTAAAGGTTTTTAAAGAAAAAAAAATTTTAAATATGATAAACAATTGGGGGGGGAGTTATTTTGGGAACATTCATAGGCAGTCTCTCTGAAGGAACATTAGAGTAGAAACCTTAATCGAGAGGAAACCACCGAGGCAAAGCTTCTCAGTACTGTAGGCCAACTGCAAAGACCCTGAGGCTCAAGTGAGCTTGGCTCATTCTGGGATTAAACTTTTGTACCTCATACAACTGAATGTGTTTTTTATTACAACTACTTAGTAGTTCAAATGTATTAAAAACTAAACTTGAAAAAAACTTGAAGCTTTTCCACTGAATTCTGTTGTCCTAGAAGACATGGTTTGCTCTAAATAAGTGCACCTGTAAGTGGCTGTGCGTTAACATCAATTACAGAGCAATTAAAAATACCAGTGCCCAGGGCCCACCCAAGATCAATTGGATCAGAATCTAGTATATTTTAAAATTCCCCAGATAATTCTAATACATAAAGGGAACTGAAAGCCGTCATTCTAAGTTAATCTGGAAAATGCCATATTCTAGAAACCAAACTGTGTTTGGGGTCCTTCACTCTAATGATCAATCTTAGGTTGACTTTTGTTATTTCAGGTATATTGGGAGTTTGAGAAAGGCCATAATGTGTGCTGGCTGAGGATGTGAGTCCTGGAGTCAGATCATTCCTCTCATCGGGAATGAATACTCTCGTTCTAGAGAGTATTGCGCAAGTCATTGACTTCTTTGAGTGTTTCTTTCTCTTTACAAATTATGAGATACCACCGGTGTCTACATGACTGTTCACCAGCTGATACATATAATCAATGCTTATCACTGCACCAAGTATGCGGGAACTGGTAAGTACCAACTATAATTATTAATAATTAATTGAAGAGCCTAGTCTCTTTATGTACTTTAAAAAAGAAACAAATATAATTTCTTGTTCTCAAGATTCACTTTTAATGCTTTAAATGGGAAGAACTAGTTGTGATTAGGTTGCTACCCATATAATACCATATAATTATTTTGTTAAATGCCTTCAAATTATGAGTAACACAAAAATGTAGTTCTATTTCTAAACTACTCACCACCATACTTAAGAAAACTTGCTATAAGCATTCTTCAGGATCCTCAGGAGACTTGTACATTTATTTTTAATACAGGATAAGGGACAACTTTTACCCTCTTGAAAATTTGCAGACTCTTATGAAAGAATGCTCAATGTCACTTGTGAATGCATTCCAAATTGCTTTGAAAAGAAAAATGATTATAGCTTGATGTGATAATGGGCATCTTCATGACGACCATTATCCAAGACCAAATCACTTGAAAGTGCTTAAATTATAACCCTTATTATACAGAGGTGTCCATGAGATTGTGTCTAAGAGTGTCCAAGTCCAGTATAATTTCCATAAAGCAGACTTGATTAAATATTTAAATGCTCCACTTCTGCTTTCTTCCCACACACGGATGAGGGCTTCCCTGACTGTAATAATCCACACTGAATACTTAGTGACCTTCTTAGACTCTAGGTTTATTTTCCAAACATTAATAAAAGATGAAAAGCAGTACATTATCAACAAAAACCATAACACCTACACAATGTTGAGGGAACATTTTGGTTTGCTGAGCTAACAAATGTTACAGTTCTGAAGGCAAAGAATATTTTTGCCTAAACAAATGGCAAAGTATCACCACTACACTTTGTGTGTGTGTGTGTGTGTGTTTCAGTATTACATCTCTCTCTATATATGTGTGTGTGTGTATGTATACATATATATCAGACACAAATTATCATGAATATGTCTCTATAATGCTATCTAAACATCTTTAAAAGTATTACTTTTTTGAAGATTTGAGAGAGAGAAAGTGTGCATTGAGTGCACACGTGAGTGAGCAGAGGGGCAGAGGGAGAGGGGGAGAGAGAATCTCAAGCAGAGCCCCAGCTAAACACAGAGCCTGATGGGGTGCTCCATCTCACAACGCTGAGATCATGACCTGAGCTGAAATCAAGAGCTGGATGCTTCACTGACTAAGCCACCCAGGCACCCCTCTAAGTATTACTTTTTATTCTGGAAAGTTTTAAAGGCTATAGCCATCAATTTCAAAAGATGTTAATCTCTACAATTTTCTGTCCTACAGTCACCTGAAGATACAGAGAGCATCATTTCTTTAACTCTTGCCTCTTTCACAGTATGAGCAGGATGAAGTTAAACCAACGATACTCTCTAAGTAATCTTATTAAATACAACGAGGATATCAAAAACTTCAAGTCAAAGCAAAGTCATTCTAATTTTCCATCGGTACGTATTTTTTGCAGAAACTCACAACTCTGATCAAGTTCAGTAATTAGCCACGCTCATGGTCTAAAGATGCTTTGTTGCATCATTATTGTGTTTAAGTACTACAGGAGGGCAAAAACTATAGATATGTGATGGCCTCACATTTAACTGACACTTGAGATCTGAGTGCAGATGGTAAATAATAAAATGAATTGGGTTCGAATATACTTTTATTCTTCTTTTGTGAATCAGAGGAATCAAGTAGTTCAGTAAGGGACAATGTAAGCCGAGGAGCACATAGACAGATTGTTGAAACTGGAATAAATTATGCAAAAACCACGAGGACAGACTGTCAAAAAATTTCTGCATTTGGTATTACAGAACACTTGACTGGGTGAAATGAGGTTAATACAACTTGCCATTCAAGACTGGTAATAAACTTTTCTTCTTCCAACCTAATTATCATACCATACCTTGAGTTATATTACATGTAATCTTAAAGTATGACAGAGTAGACTATTAATACTTGATATAGAAACATATTTCGCCATCCACACAAAGAAAAGGTCCTACTATATTCAACTAACAAAAACTGCAAGCTTACTCAGTCTAAAATATATCCTTATTCAATTCTGTCAAAAGCTCTGCAGAGGACATGTGATTATCCTCAATTTATAGATCAAGAAATGTAAGCTCAAAACTGCATGGTAACTTGACCAGAGTCATACCAATCATGAGGGGCAAAGCTAGGATTTGAATACAGGACTTTCATACCCTTACTACCTTCCACAGTCTAGAATGTTGTATCAGGTCAAGGTGAACACACAGTAGCTATCAACCTACTAACAATTTATTCCCTCTACCAGACTCTAGTTACATACAGTTTGAAGAGAGTTAAAAAGAAGATGACAGTTTAATTGTGGGCAAATACAAAGAACTTGGGGGTGAAAGCAAAACCAATCCTACAGCACTTTGTGCAGCTTGAACAAAATTTTTTAATCTCTGTAAGCTTCAGGTAACTCTTCTTTAGAATTTGAATGAAAGTATCTCTTTTATAGAGTCATCGTGAGGATAAGAAAAAGTATAGTGCACACAACAGTGAACACATGAGCCATCCGAGGCCATTAACACACTCAGGCACACATAAACGTGTTTTCTATACCCTTGCTGTAGATAGAGTCACATGGAAAAAATAAGGCTTGGCTAGACCATCTGTGGTCAGAAGTTAGAAGAGGGAATTCAACTACCAATATGTGGAATCAAATATATCGAAATGCATACTTGTTTGCCCAAAGAAAACACATGTATGTTAAAAAAAAATTCTTAACACACATAAAAGCTACAAACATATTTTTCTCCCCATGCTTTTTTTTAAAAAAGTTATTTTGTAACAGCCCTCTTTCTTTCAAACAAATTCCCTTTGAATATCCTTGGTGTAAAAACCCTTTCCAAGAAAATAACTCACACCTGCTGTATCTAATGCAACACGGGTAGGTCTCCATCAAAGGGAAAACATAACAATCTGAAATATTGCCTCCTTTCTATTTGAAGTCTAGTAAAATCATCTCCATTTCAGAGATCTATGAGGTTGAGTCAAAAATTCAAAATACAATAGAAAGAAACTAAGTTGATTCCTTTCTACTGATAAGAATAGATGAATCACCACATCCCTTCCAGGGGAAAGCTGTAGCAAAACATGTTTTCTTTGAGATTCCAGAACCTTGGAACTACAGAGTGTTTGGGGAAAGTTGGCAGAGGGAACAAGAAATACCATAAATCTTCTCTTACACCCTCCAGGCCCCCCCCCCACGCCCCCACACCACTTTACTTCTTGGCTTCTTCTACTTCTCTCCTCTGCACTTAGCTCCAGTAATAGACATCCATGTCATTTCTTGAACACACTAGGCACAATTTTGTCTCATCACTCTCTTGCTGGAACATTCTTCCCTAAGGTATCTGAATGGTTCTCTCCCTAATCCCCTTCAAATCTTCGCTCAGAGGTCCCTTTCTCAATGAATTATGCTTGGACTACCCAATTTAACATGTTAACTTGCAACCTACAAGGCACAACAGTCCCCCTTACCCTGCTTTTTTTCCCCCTTTACTTTTGTAGCACATAATCACTCTCTAAAATCCTCTCTAATTCTTCTATTATGATTATTGTTTATCATTTGTCTCTCTCTACTTGCACATTGTAAGTATTCAACACCTGTTGAATTCAAAGCACGTTCTTCCATATAAGGACATTTCCTTACCTTGCATCATGTCACTTCTGCCCCAACACAAGAAGATTACTGACTGTTCATTTTGCTCTAATGTCCACATTTCTGCTTGGAACACATTCGTAATTAAAATGGCTTCCTCACCTCACTTCCACCTGTCAAAATCCACCTATCTTCTAAGCCTGCTCAAGTTCTGTCTCCTCCATAAAGTCTTCCCACATACCACTACGGAATATTAAATCCTCTTTTTTTCTTTCCCATAACTTTAATTACAGCATTTATCACAGTTGTCTCTTTCTCTCAAGCTGTCCAAGAAAGTATAGTCTTTTAAAAAATCCTCTATATATTCCCCTAGAGCCTAGCACAGTGCCTGACACTTACTAGGCACTTAATTATACATATGAAATTGAACTGGCCATAATTTTGTGGTTATGTATTGTTACTAGGCAAACTATTAGACAATAAGTGTTGTGCTTTGTAGACAATGGTACTTAACTACTCCCAACTCAATGCAAATCCATTCAGTCTGGTGAAATTTGAGGTTTCCTACTTGGTGAAAATTTATTGAGCAATGAGGCGATTCTCGAAACCCAATATTTCCCTTAAAAACTTAGATAAAATTCTATCACTCTTCCCCATCATAATAAATGAAATGTTTGCTTTCTGACTTACTGGTCTTGGTTTTGTAAATATGCTTCAATTAAGTTTTAATGTTTCATTAGGAGGAAGTTTCAACTGCTTTCATGGAATCCAAGCCCTCTTCCATCTTCTGGTTATTTCTGGTTTGGCCTCATCTTCTACCCTGTCCCAACACAACATCCTTCACTCCAGAAATAACCAAACCTGATTTCAGAGGCAACCTACTTGAGCTCCATGGACTCTATGACCCCCTGAACCTGTGGTTAACATTTGTGTTTATGAGTATGTGCATGCTCTTTGAGAGAGGACTCTATCAGATTGTCAAGGGGGTCCACAATCTCATGGAGATCAAGCAACACTCACTCTACCTCCTATTCTCTATTGTGCTATATCCTTAAACTTACCTTTGGCTTTGCAGAGAATACCTTAGGGACTTTGGTGGGTCAGAAATCCTCTAAAATGGTCACACTAAAAAGTAAGAACAGTTTCAAGAATGCACTCAAAATGCCATCACTGAGAACCTGCTTAGTATCTGGTACTATGCTAAGGAAGAAGTGAAGAAGGGAGCCTCTGATGAGTCAAAGTCTAGAGAAAAGTGGGGTTATTTGGGGGGAAGGTTTAGACTTTTGGAAAGATACTACATTCCAGGAAAAATATTTCAAAAGGAGACTGTTATTTTTGCTTTTGTCTCCCTTGCCTCCAGAGACATGTCTAGTAAGAAGTTGCTGTGGCTGAGGTCACAGAGGTTGCAGCCTGTGTTCTCCTCAAGGATTTTGATGGATTCCTATCTCACATTTAGGTCTTTCATCCATTTTGGGTTTATTTTTGTGTATGGTGTAAAGAAGTGGTCCTATTTCATTCTTCCACCTGTGGCTGTCCAATTTTCCCAACACCATTGATTGAAGAGAGTCTTTTTTCCATTGGATATTTTTTTCTGCTTTGTCAAAGATGAGTTGGCCATAGAGTTGAGGGTCCATTTCTGGGCTCTCTGTTCTGTTCCATTGATCTATGTGTCTGTTTTTGTGCCAGTACCATACTGTCTTGATGATGACAGCTCTGTAATACAGCTGGAAGTCTGGTATTGTGATGCCATGAGCTCTGGTTTTCTTTTTCAACATTCCTTTGGCTATTTGGAGTCTTCTCTGGTTCCATACCAATTTTAGAATTGTTTATTCCAGCTCTGTGAAAAATGGTGTTATTTTGATAGAAATCTTGCCACTTGCAACCATGTGGATGGAACTAGAGGGTAATATGCTAAGCAAAATAAGTCAGGCAGAGAAAGACAAATACCATATGATTTCACTCATATGTGGAATTTAAGAAACAATACAAATGAACACAGAGGAAGGGAAGCAACCATGAGATAAAAACAGAGAGGGAGGCAAACCATAAGAGACTCTTAACTCTAGGAAACAAACTGAGGGTTGCTGGAGGGAAGGTGGGCAAGGGGATGGGGTAACAGGGTGACGGGCATTAAGGTGAGGGTACATGATCAAATGAGCAGTGGGTGTTATATGCAAGTGATGAATCACTAAATTCTACCCCTGAAACAAATAATACACTATATATTAACTAACTTGAATTTAAATTTTTAAAGGGAGATGTTTAGTAATTTAAAACATTATACAGAGAAGAGTGAAACACCTAAAGGTTTGCTATATTCAAATTACTAAGTATATGCAGATGCCAAAGCTCTTTGAAAGCACTCTTATTCAAAGGAAAGAGCTACTTTGGGGATTAGAGTAAGATTAGTTCATAATAAAATATAAATACCTCTACTTTCTGCTAAGCCACACTTCTCTTATCTACCATAACAACTGACAGTTATGACAATGGACAAAGGACAGGAAAACACTGTAGACTGAATCATTTAGACTACAATTTTTTTGTTCCACGTATTTTATTAGATTCTTTTTCAATAAAACGGGCATACTTTATATAGCATAAATAGCTTTACACAGTATTAACTGAAACATTTAATTAGCAAGAATGTAACTGCTCTCCAAATATGCAGAATTTGAAAATATAAATGAAATTACATAAATGGAATTGTTCAGAGGAATCATTTGAATTTTTTAATGAAGAAAAATTCTGCTGGTATCTTCATTTTCTTATTTCATTCATTTATATATTAATCATTCATTCAATAAACACTTGCTGATTACTGACTGTGTACTGGGCTAGGTTTTGGGGGATATACAATTAATAGAGTTTGACCAAACTTTTTAGTGTAAGAGGCAGAAAAGTCAACAGACTATTCCAGAAGGGTATGATAAGGTAGAAATGTTTATGTATAGCCTTCCTCCCAAAGGAAGAACATCCATGTCAGGTGGGGGGATAGGGGTCAGAGAAAGTTTCTTTGGGAAGGTGATGCTTTATGTAGGTCTTACAAACAGGCTTTAAGAATATACATGGCACATTTAGAAAATGTCATGTTTGCTATTTCTGAAAAACGGATACATGCAGGAAAGAATAAATGTTAGAGAGCTAAGCAGGAGCCAGGTTATAAGGGCCTTATGTTGACAATAATTAGAGGACACTTCATTCAAAAAGGAGTGGTCATCTAATGACAACTTTTACCTGGAGAAGTGACACAATCAGAGCAGAAAGAAAATGATCACTGAGGAACAGTTCTAGTGATGTGGGGGAGAGGAGAGGCAGACCTGCACTCACAGGAGCAGTGGTGCTAAGGAACAGAAAGGGGGTGGGCAGACAGTGGTTAATGTTGACTTGAGAGATGGAAATGGTAGGATTTGGTGGCTGAATGGACAGAACAAGGCTGACTGAGAAGGCTTCGTGTCGTGAGTACCATTTATCAGATAGGCAATGTCAGAAAGCACAATTTGGAGAAGAATGATGGCAAGTTTGAATTGCTTGTGAAATAAACAAATTGAGGTAACAATTAGACAGTTAGGTGTCTGGAGATCAGCAGAGAGGCCAAAACAAGAGATTATAAAGTTGGGGATGGTCAGTACAGATGGCTCCATCAGCATCACAGACGCAGAGAAGTACACTTACAGATGTAAAGGAAGAACCCAGAGGGTCAAAGGCTCAGTCTCAGAGAAAGACACTATTAAAGGGCGTAAGTGGCTGAAGAGAGATGTGTCAAGGTGGCAGAGATAACATCTGGAAAAGAGACCATAAATCCTGGAAAGGAAGATTCTGGAAACCAAACATATTGTTAAGTAGTAGAGAATTGTCAACATGGCAAAAAAGCAGTAAGATTATCAAGAAATATGACAGAAATATAGCTACTTGATTTGGCCATATGGAGGTCAATGGTCACTGTGCATAAAGAAATTTCATTAGAGAGTCAAAATCCATCCCTAAGCTAGGTAGTAACCCTAACCCTAATCCTAACCCCACTGGTGTGTTTATCTACACACTAAAAAGTCCAGGTTTAGGGCACCTGGGTGGCTCAGTTGGTTAAGCGACTGCCTTCGGCTCAGGTCATGATCCTGGAGTCCCGGGATCGAGTCCCGCATCGGGCTCCCTGCTCGGCAGGGAGTCTGCTTCTCCCTCTGACCCTCCCTCCTCTCATGCTCTATCTCATTCTCTCTCTCAAATAAATAAATAAAACCTTTAAAATAAATAAATAAATAAAAATTAAAAGTCCAGGTTTATATTATGAGCAAGACAGGTACACAGGCCATATGTAATCACAGGAAGTCTGAAAACAGGAGTGCCAGATGACCTAGAGTTTTCTGCTTCTGCCACTTGCAGAAGAACCGCTCAAAGGACTAGTTGAACTAAGGTCCAGAAGTGTCAGTCAGGACTGTTTCCATTAAGTCACACATGCCAACCAGAAAAAGCTCAAGTACAAAGCAGTCTGGAAGAGCTCATGGCTTCAAAAGATGAACTCAACAACCAGGAAGGCAGGACCCAGGGCAGCCTCAGGGTACCTCCCAAGAGGTAATTCACCATTTCATCAACTGGCTGAATGGCCACTGTCTTCTGAAACCCCATTCACCAACCAGTTCATCGAACTTACTTGCTGCTTTTAACAATTTGAAATGGTTTACAGAAATCTGTATTAGCTGGGGTAAGGGTAAGAGCTCCTGAAAAAATTTAGGCTGTGCTTTAATGGACCAATTTTCTTTATTTTCTCCCTCCATAGTAGTATTGTCAAGAGAGTTCAATTTGTCCCAGCTACGCCTGGTTAGAGCTGAAGGGAGCTGGCCCAGGAAGGGGCAGAGGCAGCAGACCCACAGCTGGATGAGAGCAGAGGCAGCGTGCATCCCAGCTGGAGCAGTGGATGAACTGAAGGGGAAATTGGTTGGGGCAGATGAGAGCCAGGGCGGAGACGGAGGGGGTGGGTGGTAAGTGAAAACAGGAGTGAGAGGTAAGTTCCGAAAAGCATCTGTTTAAAGCTAGGAGAGGATCACCCTTAATTTTAAGAAGATGCAAAGTGAGAACAATGAACGGCATTGTTCTGCATTTTATTTTCCTACCAACAAGACCAGAAGTGCTAGATAGCATCTGAGACTAGATAACCAGAGGTTTTGAACTTTTTGTTTTTGTTTCTGAACATATAATACATTCTGGGACACTTACTAAATAACTGCTTTGACTCTTCAGAAGGAATTGCTTTAATATTCTCAATTCTTTCATGAGTCATCTTTGTGCTTATATTTAAATCCATAAAGTTTCATATTCACTGAGTTCAACAATAACTTATGAAGTTGCATGCATAGGTAGTAATAATCTGATTTTTTCAAACAAAATAATCCACCCAAATTGGAATTTAATAGATTCCCTCACATACCAAATCAGACTGAGCGAATTATCTTCGTGTCTAATTAGCTTTACCAACAACACCTGTTCACAGTGATGCCATATGTTTATGACAAGAACAATCAGTATAGATGAGCCTCAGGAGGCTGCCTGGGTCCCAACCCCAGCTTTACCACTTATCAAATGTGTGACCTCAGGAAGTTACTTAACCACCCTGCATCTAGTTTCACAAGCCAACATTGCAGCAATAATAATGACCTCATAGGGTTTGTGAGGATTCAATGCATTAATATATATAATGCTTTCAGGACAGGGACTGACCTGCAGGGAAGTACCATTGAAGTGTTTGCTATTATCATTCTTGTTATTTTTTAAAAAGATTTATTTATTTGAGAGAGAGACTGTGAGCTCACGTGAGTGGGGAGCAGGGGGAGAGAGAGAGAGAATCTCAAGCAGACTCCATGCAGAGCACAGAGCCCAATGCAGGGCTTGATCTCACGACCCTGAGATCATGACCTGAGCCGAAACCAGGAGTGGGACACTCAACCGACTGAGCCACCCAGGCATCCCTGTTCTTGTTATTTTTATTGTTACTTATTTTCATCCCTACGAACTACCCTTATAAGACTTGATTTCTGTCTCAAAGTAGCTTAAAATTCATGCAAGAGAGAGAAACTATCTTGTGCGTACACAGATGCACACAAACATTCTAACGGCACGTTAAGTGGACCTGCATACATTGCGGGAAATGCAGGAAACTGTATTAATGTACCAGGTGCGTTCCCCATTCGCCAACCCTCTATTCCCCAAGCCACAGAAGAAAGAACCTGACGCGCAGCCTTAGATCCCACAGGTATGCATGCTTTGTGGTGAGAGGTTACTCATTCCTGTCCCAACTGTAACAGGCAAGAAGAGTTTGTTTCTAGAGCCAGCATTTCAGGGGAGGAGGAGACTCACCGAACAGCAGTTGGTCAGGGAACCTGGCAGGTTGATTCCTGAGCTGGAACTGAGCACGGTGACCAAGTTCTTAGGTGAGGTTAACACCTGTCCCCTGGAATGTGGGGCAAACCTGGTATGCATTTCTGGGCTGGAGCTGAAGGCAGAAAGCCCTTCAGAGTAGTCTATGTCAGCAGGTCTGAAAAGGATTAAGCCCATTATATTTGTGACGAAGAACGAAGGTCAGGCCCCTTCTAAGGTGCCAGAGGCCATCGCTGGGCACAAAAGAGAACTCCTGTGATTCATCTGGCCCCAAAGGAAGGAACAAGGAGGACAGAGGAAGGCAGAGACAAATGAGAAAGCACCCTCCACAAGAAGGAACTGGAAACATGGTCTCCTGGAAGGAAGGGATTCTAGCTGTCCTTCTCTAGTAGTTTTGAGGAACAGTAGTCACCAACAGAAGGATGAACAAAGCCCTCACTACCCCCAATGACTTTCCCCCACAAATGCGAAGCACCTACAGAAACCATTCCCTCAGAGCATAAATAGGACCAGAAAGAACCAGAGCAGCTTAGTTACAATAAGCTCTGCTTCCACTATTCCTCTCACTCCTCTTTCAAGAGACTAGACCTTGAAAAGGAAAAGAGAATGATAACCTAGAAACCAGGCCCTCCTACTCTCCAAAGTCCAAGTGGCCAAGATCACAGCTTACGCCTGGACAAAGAGAAGAGAACTTTGAATTAGACATGACACTGGAGTTTCAACAGGATTAGATTAATTATAATGACCCAAAGTGACCAGAAAGTTATGGTATCTGGTTAAAATGGACCAGAAGGAAATTCAACTTAATAAGATGAAAGCTGTGACTAAGGAAATAAAAAATAATGTTTCTGTGTTGGCATATTCTTTTGAAAGCATTCTGAAGAGAAAAATAAAAAGACTGGCAGGTCATCAATGCAGAGGCTAAAAAGTCAAACTTCAGTCTATCTTTGATGATATCAAAGTAAATTTAGCCATATCATCAAGCATAAAATATCTGGAAGTTGACTAAGAGAGTGACAAACTAAAATAATGGGTTGCACAGAATGAAATCTCATACAAAGGACTTGGAATCATTCACTGGGAACTGATTAAAGACATTATAACATATCAAATGACCTGGAAATATCACGGGTACTGTCAATACCGTTTCAACTTCTTACCATTTTTTTTAGAAAAATGAGGTAAATGGCAGAAGGAATTTCAAAAATTCCATTCTCCTATCTAGCAAGTATCAGTAGAGTTGGTCTCTAGATCTTAGAGACCAACTGGTCCACAGATAAAGACTTACCAAAACAAAACAAAAAGAATGAATAAAAAAAAAAAAAGCCCAAAATTTCAAAAATTTGAATCAAGATAAGTATGCGATATATTACAATTCAAAATTAAAACATTACTTGGGCTAGTCGTCAGTGGTTGGCTGTGGAACAACATCCAGGTAATTTTGAAAAAGATGTCTTCATTTCAGCCCAACCTACTTCAGATAGGTAATTTCCCTATTTATCTATTTCTATCATATGGGTTTCCTTACAATCAGTGGGTATTATATAAAGATATTATCTTTTATTTTAAATTCACTGTCTGGGCACCTGGGTGGCTCAGTCAGTTAAGCATCCAACTCTCGATTTCAGCTCAGGTCATGATCTCAGGGTCATGAGATTGAGTCCTGTGTTGGGCTCCACACTGAGCATAGAGCCTGCTTAAGATTCTCTCTCTCCCTCTCTCTCCAGTTGTGCATGTGCTTGCTCTAAAAAAAAAAAAAAAAGAAATGAAAAAAATAGTAATAAAAATAAGATAAAATAAATTTCATGGTTACTTCCTTCGGTATCCCCAAATTTTATACTAGAAGACTTGAAAAACACAAGAGTGAACTGACCAGAGTAATACCTTTGTCCATAAAACCAACCATACAACCAAGTATCTCCCACACCACAACCCCACCAAAAAAAGGAAAACAAACACAATTCTTTCTCTCATGATGTATTTCATTTTGGAATCTTTATAGATATCACTTTTCCACATAGTGACAATGCATTCCTGAATTCAACAAGTCTCTATCCCATGCAAAGATTAATTTAGTAGAACCTAATTAGCAGTTTTCGGAATCCTGAGAACCATAGGCTCGTGGTTGAAGTTCCAATTAAGACTCCCCAGTAATGTCACCCCTCGCACAACTTGAGTGTTTCTTTTTTAATGTTTTCCCTGCTGAGCTATGAGAGAGTTACCCAACTTTCCCATTAACCAATTATGGAGGGAATCATGACAACATAATTAAAAAAAAAAAAAATCTAGCACCATTCTAGTTGCATTACGCAGAAGAAAAAAAATTGAGAAATTAGAAAGGTTAAGTGGAGGGTAGGATGTGGGAGAATAGAAGAAATGAAACAATCGTTTTTATTAGGTACAAAGTTATCTTCCCAGCGGCAGTATAATACCATGACAAATAGACTGCTAAGGAATTGTTTTTGCTGAAGCTGAAAATAAGTGTACTATGACATAACTTCATCTAGAGGAAAAACTGTTATTATCATTTTGCAAAGAATACAAAAACGGATTGCCAAAAATGTTCCTTTAATGAGCAAGCAAACCACATTAAAAACTACCACCCATCACTGTACTCTCTTTTTTTTTTTTTTAAGATTTTATTTATTTATTTGAGACAGAATGAGAGAGAGAGAGAGAGAGAGAGAGAGAGCACATGAGGGGGGGAGGGTCGGGGGAGAAGCAGACTCCCCGCCGAGCAGGGAGCCCGATGCGGGACTCGATCCCGGGACTCCAGGATCATGACCTGAGCCGAAGGCAGTCGCTTAACCAACTGAGCCACCCAGGCGCCCCATCACTGTACTCTCTTTAGTGGTATTTATTCGCCGGGCTTTGAAACCCCCAGACACTTCGGTTTCCAAGGGGCATACAGGCTACATTGACTCTGAACATGCTACTTATCTGCTGTCTCTCCTTGTGGTCTATTTTTCACTCATTTGTACTTTTTAATATTGGAGGGGAAATGAGGACAGATTTCATACTATCTTCCTTCTCTCAGTCCAGCCCCCTGAATGGGTGGAGAGGGCAAGGGAGCAGTGAGCATTGTGTGAACATGCAGAGTGGTAGGGGGGTTTAGTCAGAGCCCCCACTGTACCATTATTCACAACTCCAGCATCTCCGATGCCTTTAACCCTGACCTTCTTCCCACACAGATTATCCTGTGCCACTGGCAATGAGTTACTTCCTGGGATGTTGGTAAAATTTTAACCATAAAATCATTCTTTTCAATTTTCAACAATCACAAACGTCCATGCCTACAGGAAGGAAGTGTCTTGAAAGAGTGAAGATGCCTGGTTAGAGTTCCAGGCACACTTCTGGTTTGCATTTGATATATAAGAATGTGCTCCACGGGGAAGAATGAAGGGGGGAAATCGGAGGGGTAGACCAACCATGAGAGACGATGGACTCTGAGAAACAAACTGAGGGTTCTAGAGGGGAGCGGGGTGGGAGGATGGGTTAGCCTGGTGATGGGTATTGAGGAGGGCACATTCTGCATGGAGCACTGGGTGTTATATGCAAACAAGGAATCATGGAACACTTCATCAAAAACCAATGATGTAATGTATGGTGATTAACATAATAAAAAAAAATTAAAAAAAAAAAGAATGTGCTCCCATGACACGAAAAAATAAGCTAGCTTCTAGTTTTTGCTTGAAATAAGCTGCGCTCTCCAGACATCTTTCGTTTTCCTATAATTGACCAAGCCATGGATGCAAGGAAGTATTTTCCCACGACAAGAGCATGCAATGAAAGAGCAGAGATGAATGAATGTAGCATGCCCTGGGCCTCCACATCCAAGAAACAATAGGGATGGCGGGGACTGTGGCCTGTGGGAAGTGGATATCTGTACAAATGAAGATTGGCTACTAAGTCCTTACTGGGTTTTCCCATGTTGTCAAAGTGGATCACCAGTTGGATTTTTTTTTTTTTAAGAAAACCGGGAATCCTTAATTTTTATGTTCAACTTTCCAATTTTCATATGTTGACTGAAAAATAATTTTTCCAAGTAGTGCACTGTCCAAATAAAACAGATCTGCAGGTCAAATATGACCTTCAAGCCTCCAGTTTGCAAGCCTTGCTCTTCATGTTCACCAGTGGCTGGAAACAGGACCCCCAAAATTTATTCTGTGTCAGAGGAGATTAGGAAATGAAGCCTTGTAAAGTAAGAGTATGTAGGTGAATTTTTTTTTTTTAAGATTTTATTTATTTGAGACAGAGAGAATGAGAGACAGAGAGCATGAGAGAAAGGAGGGTCAGAGGGAAAGCAGACTCCTTGCTGAGCAGGGAGCCCGATGCGGGACTCGATCCTGGGACTCCAGGATCATGACCTGAGCCGAAGGCAGTCGCTTAACCAACTGAGCCACCCAGGCGCCCTAGGTGAATATTATTTATATGCAATAGATAAATGATGGGCGGAATGTGGCCAAGCATACAGATCAGGGGTGGGTCCAGAAAGCCAACTGAAAACTATGGATAGGAGAAAAACTATTTAGAGGAAAGTGCTCTATTCAGTGATTTAGTTTCAGTTAAACAAACAGATTTGATTCCTCACTGACTTTATTAAAACTATAATTTTCCCCCCATTGGGTTGGAAGGCAGGGAAAAGAAATACATGGTGATAGAAAAAATCCAAATTCAATCCATATCGCTGAATTTCTAATTTTTGGAGGCAGCTATGGAAGAGAATGGCGAGATGTGCACAATGGAGTAAGAGGGAAAAGACCCTGGAGGAGAAATTCAAGGTGGCGGACTTTTGAAAAGGTTCCCCTAGTATTCTTTCTATGAAGTTAATGGGTTGAGGGGTGAGGCAATAGTGGCCAATGCCCTAGGTTACAGCAGACAGAAAATGCAAAGATAAAGCGGCAGGGAGCTGAGAGGATCACAAGTGTACAAGGCTGAAGAAATGGAAACTCCAGGATTTTGGATCAAGGACAAAGGTGGGGAGAAAGTCTGGGCCACTAAAGCCTGTGAGTCAGGATATGTAGCAACACTCTGAGTTAAGCCTAGATCTTTCATCTTCAAATATGCATTTTACAAAGAAGGTCTTCCATTCGGCTTCATTTCTTTTTCATTGATAAAATAAGCCTTTATTCTGTACTTACTATGGGCCAGGAATTAAGTCACAGTTTCTGTCTCTAAAAGTACAATGTGTTACGGGACAAACATAAATAGCAGCAGACCTGTAATGGAGAAAAACACTGGGTTCTCTGGGGGAAGTACCCAAGGCTGATATATACTGCTGTTCAAGCTGTGAACTGCACAAATGCAGGAGGTTCGATTCACGTAGAGTGGAAGTAAATGGTGTTCCCTGGAACTGTGTGATGTGGCAGTGTCACTACCTGAGACTAGTTTGGTGCCACAGAATGCTTTTTGGAGGAAATCACTCCTGGACTAAGTCTCAAAAGCTCCTGGACTGAGTTAAAAAGTAGAATTTAGCCATACAGAAATTGGTTGGGAGAGAGAGGGAGGAAAGGGAATAGGAAAGATCTCGTTTCTATAGAGGAACTTGAGAAAATAAAACATAAACGTCCTTAATAATTTCATCATTGCCATGCTTAAAGGACATTTGCCACCAAATAAATGGTGAGTCATAGATTTAACTGGGAGGCCTGAGACAGAAACAATCAAAGCTTTCTCATCGTAGCCCAGATTTACTGAACGTGATGTGCATAAAGGAATTCTCCAAACAGAATATCTGAACAGATTTCCTCTCATTGAACCGGAATGGACTGATTCAGGATACAGCCTAAGGAAACTCAAAATTAAAGATGGCGGCAAGTAGAGCAAGGATACGATGCATGGTCAAGAGATCTCTGAAGGTCAAAGGCATTTTGTAACGAGTGAAGTGAATGGGGGCATGAGCAGAACACCATGACAACGTGGAAAAGCCACGTGGATATGAGAAGGAAAGATACAGCTAGTAGGGGTTTTTTTCCCTTCAACCATCCTGTCTCCCTCCTTGGAATACCTTCTGACCGGGCCACCCACTTGTCAATGATGCCCTACTAGCCTTTCTGATGTTGTCTTCTCTCTTCATACTAGACTTTACATGTCTCCTCTCATAACTCTCCATTTTCCACGGTGCCTTGAGCATGAACATGTGCCACGAATATGGATAATGCATAGGAAGAGAACACCATAGCACCAGAGACTGCTTTAAGGTCTGTGAATTGCACCACCACCACGTGCACCAGCCAACACACAATCTTTATGACTGCCATCGGTGTGTAGGATCCCAGTAACAATCTAGCCACACTGAAAAGGATTAGCGAGCAAAGCAGACGTTCCTCAATGTTTTATAGTATAATTGGAGAGGGCATTTTACCTTTCTCCAAGCACACTTTATGAATCCCTACTGGACGTGTTCCTTTTCCTCCAGTCCCTTCACACAGCCTCCTACTGGGGCTTCCCATTTTCTGGGAATACACTGGGGCAGTATATTTACCATTTGCCCTGACCTCTCTTCTATGCCCTCAATACTTCTACCTCTTTCTCGTGTATTGAACATTGCCCCGGAATCTCCAAACGTCTGTACACATACTTAGCAGTTCAATTAAAAAAAAATTCTCCTGTTCTGAGCATCTATTTTCATTATAAACAACTTTCCTAATTACAGAATAATACGGACAACTAGAGAAACAAATGATACAAGAGGTATACTTTGAACTTAGGGAGTTCAGGGCATGCTATCCCAAGATACGGCACCTTATGAGTGTTTGAGAAAACAGTAGAAGCAGGAAGGTCACTGAGACCTTCCCACATAACTTCTCCCCTGAAACAGGTCATAAAAACCTCATGTGAGGTACCACGTTTACCTCATACCCTTTGACCTATTATACCATGTGACCACACACTCTTCATCACACCTACCATTAAAAATACTTAGGTTTAACTATTTCTTCAGGTCTCCATTTCCTGGTGAAGGTTCCCATGTCACAGAAAACTTAAGCTCATGTGTAAGCTTTTCTCCTGTTGACTGTCTTTGCCAGTTTAATTTCCAGAAGCATCCAGGGACCCTAAGAGGATAGAGGGAAACTTTCTCCTGCCCTACAGAACACATATGAAAAGGCAGTTTATTCACCCTCTAAGTCTTCTATTTGGTAGTGAAGGAAAAAACAAGCTGTACTTACAAGAGTGCTATTCCTAAAAATGTAGTTGGCAAGGGCTGCCCCTGCCTCTGGGAGGAGAGTGAGCCATGGCTAGGTATTGATGGAGGTGTCTGGCTTCTTTCTGGAAAATTTCATGGGGGGAGGGGGCAGCAGGGAGACAGATCACTACCTGCCAGTAAAAAAAACCTTTGGAGACAAGCAGTTACAAATCATCCAAACGTTTTTTTTTTTTTTTTTCCCACCGCCATCTAAGGTAAGATTATGATATTGAAAAGGCTGCGGGATAGCTTGAGTCAACTTTTAATTTGTTTTTAGATATATTACCTAGGAAGACCAATTTGTTTCTTGAAATTACTATTCTTACTTGTGAGCTTTTACTTGTACAAAGACAACAAGTTTGATTAGCAAATAACTGACAAGATCTGGGCATTGCTTTGTATTATAACTTGCTAAAAATAAAGTCATTCCGCATTCACTCCACTCCCAGATAAACCCGATCTCAATCATCATCTGCAATCCAATGTACTTTCTATGAAGGAAAATATTTCAAAATCTGTAGAAGTGTTAACTGACTAGGCATGTGATTATTTGAGCACCAAACCAAAAGAGTATGTTTCTACTATGTCATATTTTTTCCTCAAAAATTTAAATAAAATAAATTTGGAAATGAAAAGGCATCTGGGGAAGGAAAGCCAAAGGAGAAAGGTCTTGGGGAAATGTAACTGATTACAATGTAGGCAAGCTAAAATGGAAAACATCGTAGGAAAATTGAGTTGCCATGTCCAGCAGGTCTCTGAAAATGGAGTTGTAATTTTGAAGAGAGATTTGTGTGGAGGTGTATTTTGGGGCACCATGAAAATGCAGTTGAAATGAAAATGCAGTTGATGGTTGAAATTGGGGAATGCCGGGCAAAAACCCAGCAGGGAAAACTATCAAGGATAAACTTTAAGATTTTACTTATTTATTTAAGAGACAGAGTGTGAGTGAGAGAGAGAGAGAGAGAGAGAGCACAAACAGGGGGAGTGGGAGAGGGAGAAGCAGGCTCCCCATTGAGCAGGGAGCCTGATGCGAGGCTCGATCCCAGGACCCCGGGATCATGACCTGAGCCGAAGGCGGACGCTTAACCAACTGAACCACCCAGGTGCCCAAGGTTGAACTTGTTAACAACATTCCTCTTTTGAGACTGAAGGGTGAAAATGAAGCCATCAGATAAGAGGGGGAGAATCAGAGCAGGACTGTCGGACAGAAGGCAGGTTTAGCAAGGTTAACAGCCAGAGTCCACATACTCTTGCAGGGACAGAGGACAGGTAGGAGGGGAGTCAGAGAGGAAAGCCAGGCCATGCACAAGCTGTCTGGTTGTCTTATTTTCAGAGAGTGAGAGCCAATCCTTGGACAAGTAGTGCAGGAGGAGCTGGGGCTCTCGGGAGCAAAGGGGAGCCTGAAGGGCCTCGAAGCAGCCACGTTCTGGAACCGGAGGGCTGGGGAGAAGAGCACCGATGGGAAGGAGGAGACAGATGGAGGTGAACATGACCAAAGAGGCCAAGCCGCTCCCGCCAGACTGAAACAATGTCTGCCATCAGTGTGGAAGTGAGGGAAGGCAGGACTCGTCGTCAGAGACGAGGAAGGAGGTCACAAGTAGCCTCTGGGACCGTTCGCTCAGGGTCGCACAAGAGAGCAGTAAATCGGCCAGTGGGGCTACGTTAATAACCAAACTAAAGTTGTGTGAACGTGTAATAGGCTTGGCGTGTGTGATTCTAGGCTTCTCCCCCAGTGAGCCCAGCAGCTGAGGAGCGGAAGAGCAGAGAGCACGAGAGGAGTGCAAGTGTTATGGTGCATATGGGAAGCTAGGAGGCAGAGCACAGGACAAGGGAACGGTGAGTGGGGAAAAGAAAGCTCCAATATAATGAAGATTGGAGGCCCAGGAGAGGGAGGTGGATGATGAGCTGGAAGGCAGCCAGCGATGTTGGGGGTGGCAGACAGGCTGGAGTGGGGACAGGTCTCGGTGGTGACAGGCGGGGGGTGCGGGGGCAGTGTGAGAGACTAAGGATGGGAGAGAGATCTCGGAGACAAAGAGGGGCTAGCTGTACTTGGTGCTGGGCTGCTGGGGAAGGACTGCACCATCAAAGACGGCATAAAGCCAGGTGAGGGAGGAATCGGATTGGCTTCTGACATCGAAATCAAAATGGTAAAAGACATGAATTGACGAGGCATTAAAAACCCAAGCCAGGAGCAGAAATACGGGAAGGTATGAAAAGCAATCCGTGATTTCATGGCGTGCCCACGAGACAGGCTTCTCAAACACACAGAGTACCCAAGTTTTCACACACACAGAGAGGATTCCTATCATTCATGCATTAGGAAAAACCTAGCTTTTCCCCACACCCAAATACTCAATTTCAAGAAGACCCAACTAATATTCCAAATGTCCCCAAAGTTATTCAACCCACACCACAACCTTCATGGAGTATTTAGATTTTCAGCTCTTGCTTCCTCTGACCTTGTGACTGGCACCCAGATGCTCAGTTTTTAGTCCTGTGGAAGTATCATAAAGGGTGAGAGCCTACACTGACTTTTATGAGGTTTTCATTTCATCTGCCTTGCTTTCCTTAGGCTTCAGGAGGATTGTGGTTTTGTACCACAATAAGAAGGATAGTTTAAAACAAAAATGCTTCTAATGAACCTGCCTTTGCTAAAAGAAGATGTTTTATAGTCAACCAAGATCTGATCTTAAACTCAGTAGGAGTGTAAGCCTCATTCAACTTGGTACTTCTGGGAATTTATTTTCCTCTAGATTAAGAGTTTTATCACACAGCAGCACTGTTCAAAGAATGCAATAAACCGACACAATGACAGATGTAGCCATGGGTAATATGTGACTTACAAGGTATCCCTGCATTTGAATTGCCAAGACTACACTTCAAGGAGGAATGCTTACGCACATGTTATCCATATTTACAACTTCAAATACAACAGAATGGAGCATATTACAGAAGTGGGTACATACATTCAATAGGTTTTGTTTTAGGTAGAAACATAATGTTTCTCATAGTAGTTTAATAGAACAACATCTGAATCGAGGGTACACATCAAGGCAATTTAAAATGAAAGGAGGGATTGGGGCACCTGGTGGCTCAGTTGATTGAGGGTCTGACTCTTGATCTCGGCTCAGGTCTTGACCTCAGGGTCGAGAGGTTAAGCCCTGTGTTGGGGTCCACGCTGGGCGTGGAGCCTACTTTAAAAAAAAAAAAAAGAAAGAAAGGAGGGCAAAAGAAATGGTAACTACATGATGGGATGGAGGTGGTAGCTTATGCTATGATAGTAATCATTCTGCAACATACACAAGTATTAAATCAACATGCTGTATACCTTGCAACTACACAGTGTTATATGTCGGTCAGATCTCCATAAAGCTGGAAAAATAAAATGAAAGGGGGAGTAAAAACAAAATACAATTTCACTCTAAGATGACGGGCAATTTTATTTTTTGTTCAGATTAATCATTATTTATTATTACTCAATAAGGCCCCTGTCAAACAAGAGTTCAGACTTGTCCAAATCTGAGACTTTTAAGATTCAATAAATCTATGGCATACGCTGGCAAACAATTATTTTTTAAGACAATGCATTTTCTATTGTGGAAACATCTAAGGCTGTATTTCTTTTAGGATATTATCTTTGTGGTACTGGTATTTAGAAGATAGGATTTGAAGGAATAATTACTAAAGAATGGGCAAGTTATGAGAAGATACTATGGCTGAAGAGAAAATACCAATTTTGTAATATTCATATCATTTCTAAGAATATTTTCCAACAAAATAGAAGTCTCAAATATTACAACATCCATAACACTATCAGAATCATCAGCCTTTTATCCTTTCTGTTCCAACCTGTTGTTAAAAACGTCTGCTTCCTTTGCTCTGAAACCCCGACAGGCAAGGGATGCTTGTCTTACTTCAGAGGATTTACTTCTATGAAGTCAAGGTAATTAATCCATTTTATTCCCTCAGTGACACTCCAGCTGCCATAGAACCTAGATTCTAAAAATTAACTTTTTAACTTTTGTTCAAAAACATTTTTAAGAGAACAGATTCAACTTTTATTAAATAAAATTTCATGCTTTAGCATGATAAACTGGATAAAGGGGAATTTCCATGGGATATCCAACTTGGTTTTCCCTAGTTCTTTTATCCCAGTATTTCACCTGCTCTCAAGAAGTTGGCAACCCCTCGTAGGATGAAAAGTTAGCTCCGCTCCAATGTGAGATCTTGGGCTGGTCTAGTCAGACTGAGCAGGAGAGACTTGATCGGAGGAGCCGATTGTTAAAAGGGGCAGCAAAATGGGTGAAGGGGAGTGGGAGACACAGGCTTCCAGTCATGGAATAAGTCATGAGGCTGAAAGGTACAGCAGAGAGAATAGAGTCAATGTATTGTACTCGAGTTGTATGGAGACAGACAGTAGCTATGCTTGCGGTGAGTAGAGCATAATGTAGAAATTGTGGAATCACTAAGTTGTACACCTGAAACTAATGTAACGTTGTGTGTCAACTACACTCAAATTAAAAAGGGTGGGGGAGGGGACAAGAAAAGGCAAGAGGCAGCACCATCTGTGATCCTCAAGAGAAGTAACAGTCACCAGACAGACATCTGTTTGTCTGACAAAATAGTAAAGCTTTCACTACATCCAACTATAAGCAGTCTCCCCACACTCCTGTTGCATGTTCTTGACTTTGCTTTATTAGAAACCAAGTCCAAATTCATATTAAGTGAACAAAATGGGGAATTCGCTATTTTTGATTTTTATCAGTTTAGATAATTCTGAACAAATCTTTTTAAAAAATGCAATCTGCTTAGTAAATCCTGAAACTGTAAAACAAAATGGTCCTGAGCCAGGCAAGGCAATGAGGAAACCAGACCCTATGCTTTTTCTGAAGGGCAGGATACGGACTCAGCTGAGGATAGCTGTGATCTATCGTGATCTAGAAGCACTTTGCTTGTTGTACCAATGAAACATAACCAAACCTATATTCCCGTTTGGGGAATTTTCCATTAGGGAATATTTTTTCACAAAACACCTCCCGTAAACACAATTTTAAACTCATAATCAGACTTCCTAATCCAATCTGCATCCCAAAATAGAAAGTAAATTTTAGTGGTTCACCTGCCAATAGCATCAGGACTCACCATATGGCATTAATGTGTCTGGGATGCTCATGTTCATCATTGCAGGAAATTGCTTTGTTGGAACTACCATGTTGGAAATAATCTCTCTCTCAGAAGAATGTAAAAGATTTTACAGGACACAATAAGGGGGAGAGCCTTACCATCCATCTTTCTTAGCAAGGGACATCATTCCTAATGTATGTGCCGTTCAGTTCATCTGAAAAGGACTTTAACCTGCACATAATTCCCTAAGGTGTGGGTCACGGCCTGACCCCATTTCTAGAAAGAAGTCAGAACTTAGTGAGAAATGTGAGTTGCAATACCCCACATGGGAATCCATAACAGACATTTTAAGGTCAAATTAATTTCTGAAAACGTGCACTATTGGATAGAAGAGGAGGCAGCGTGGCTCTTTGGTTCCCTAAGAAACTAGCAGTGCGTTTGCTGTGGGGATGTGTGGAGCATGTCCTAAGGCCACAGGCTCTCTCTCTTGCTCAAGAAATTCTGAAAATTTTCACCAAAATGAAAAGCATGCATCATAAGGCATTTCTCTCATGTATAAAGCAAGTTTGAACAATGTGACCCCAGTCAAAATGCCCTAAAATCCCAAGATTAAGAAGTTAAGAGTAGGGCGCCTGGGTGGCTCAGTGGTTGGGCGACTGCCTTCGGCTCAGGTCACGATCCTGGAGTCCCGGGATCGAGTCCCGCATCGGACTCCCTGCTCAGCAGGGAGTCTGCTTCTCCCTCTGACCCTCCCCCCTCTCATGCTCTCTCTATCTCATTCTCTCTGTCTCAAATAAATAAAATCTTTAAAAAAAAAAAAAAGAAGAAGAAGTTAAGAGTAAATAAAAGACGAATAGTCATTGTAAAGAGTCCCCACACCACCTCCCTCCCAAAACTCTGGCATACTGAATCTTCTAATTATAGAATAAAAGTACTATTTAAAGTTTTGGCCTTTCAGTCCTGTGAGAATTAAGTTGCCAGGATAAAAGCAAAGGGTTCATGAAGGCTCCACCGTGTTTATTTTAATCATGGTAATGTGAGCACAGGGTGTTGACAAGACTGCCCTTACTTGAGGACCCGGATGCTTCAGAAGTTAGATTCATTTCTATTAAAATTAATTTAACTCTGCTTTTTTTTTTTTTTTTTTTAAACTCTGCCTCTTTTTAATACTCCTTCTTTACAGAGCAAGGAAGACGTGTGATCTTCCGGAGGACAAAGGAACTATGCCCGTCATTCACCATTCAGACTCTCCAAGGTTCTCTTTGAAATTGTGTGGAAACTGATCTCATATTATCTCAGCCTCCAACTGCTTTGAACCCTATTAGGAAAAGTATGTAAGCCTTTTTTAAGTTGAACTTCTGTTTTAATCAAAATACCTGTTTTATTTTTAAGAAGAATGGAGTCAGAAACTGCTATTTTCTCTTGATTTAGAGAAAACCTATTCTTCAAACAACAAGATGATAAACCCGGCCCTCAGGTCAACTATATTAAAAATATAGCAGCAAACAGGAAATGCATAGCTTAAATAATAAAAGAAGATAAAAGGAATACACGGCATTTATTAAACAGCTTATCATCAGACGCTGTGTGAAATACTATGAAGTATTTTACAATCATTCTCTTGTTTAATCCTCTCTGAGGTAAATACTGTAATTATTGCATTTCTACAGATCAGTTTTTCTCTTTAAAACTTACACAAATGATGTCAACTTTACCATGTCCTTCAGCAACAGGAGGTCTTTTTTCCCTTCTTTATCCTCTCTCAGCTATACACTCATTTACATGTAACTGTTGTAACTCAACCACCTGGCGAGTTACCTTAGATATTACTTTTGTGCAAAAGTCTGCCCCGAAAACTTTTAAGATCATCTCCCATAGTGTAAAGCACAGGTTTAAGACGACCCCCTTTGTGTTTCCTAAACTACCTGCATCATAATCACCTGGTGAGTTCGTAAAAACACAAATTCCACAGCGACTCCATAAATACAGAATCAGAAGCCTGGGAATCTGCATGTTTGACAAGTGCCACAGACCATTTTTTAAAAGCACAATGAATGATCAGAACAATGGCCTCTGCATGATGCATGCTCCAAAATATTTTTTCATGTCGTTCTCAGCTTTAAAAAAACAAACAAACATATGAACCATATTTTGCCAGACCCACACAAGTACTTAACACTCACTTAGAAGTATGTGTTGGATAAACATTTTTCTCTCCTAAAACTAGTAGCAAGTACACAGTATTTTCAGAGATTTTTTTTTATTCTTATGTTAATCCCCATACATTACATCATTAGTTTTAGATGAAGTGTTCCATGATTCATTGTTTGTGCATAACACCCAGTGCTCCATGCAGAACGTGCCCTCCTCAATACCCACCACCAGGCTAACCCATCCTCCCACCCCCCTCCCCTCTAGAGCCCTGTTTGTTTTTCAGAGTCCATCGTCTCTCATGGTTCGTCTACCC
>NW_023270615.1:7917758-8017302 GCF_011800145.1 Mirounga leonina | reverse complement strand
CCCCTCCGATTTCCCCCGCTTCATTCTTCCCCTCCCGCTACCTTCTTTTTTTTTTTCTTAACATATATTGCATTATTTGTTTCAGAGGTACAGATCTGAGATTCAACAGTCTTGCACAATTCACAGCGCTTACCAGAGCACATACCCTCCCCAGGGTCTATCACCCAGTCACCCCATCCCTCCCACCCCACCCCCCACTCCAGCAACCCTCAGTTTGTTTCCTACAATTAAGAATTCCTCATATCAGTGAGATCATATGATACGTGTCTTTCTCTGTTTGACTTATTTCACTCAACATAATACCCTCCAGTTCCATCCACGTCGTTGCAAATGGCAAGATCTTCAGAGATGTTTTTTAAGTCAAAGTCACAGCAGAGATTATCAGGGAAGGGGACAATCATTGGTGTGGATGTGTGTGTGAGAGGAATACTGCTGATCCGCCAGGCTGCCTTCACGAGATGCACACTTCCCACCACAACTGAATTGCTCTCCTCAAATGACAGCCATGGAGGAAAGCTGCCTTCCAGGGTTCCGAGGCCATGAAAAGAATCTGGCTTCCTCTGAGTCATTAAGTAATTTGATATGGCCAAGTAAAATCTGATAATTATTTTTTTTATTATGACGAGTAGGACCTCAATGAAGAAAATAGTCCTAACTTCAGGTACATCTAGCAAAAACATACATGAGTCTATTTGTCCTAAAAAGATTTTTTTTTTTTACTTTAAGATCTTATTTGATGGAATTAAACATAATAAAAGACAAAATAGTGTAATGGCTTACTTATATGCCCCAAAGTACTCACTGCTGCAAAATTTAAAAGCATATCAAGGAAGGGAATGAAATAACACATTCCCCAAATGGCATAAGAAAGACACCAATCTGGTTATATAGAGACAGACTGTATATACAGGCAAGGCAGTAAATAGGGGATTTGGTATCCTAGACACATGTACTTTATCGGACTATCCATCATCCACTATGAGGGTGAGACCTAAAATCAAACCAATGTTTGTGATCCAGAACTTCCTAAAATGTGTCCCCGTTAGATCAGCACAGTGGACGTACCCTGCAAGGTTGAGGCTACTAAATTTACTGTAGTTTCTGGTACTCAGCACCAACTGTTCATCCTCAGCCACACTCTGTAAGGATAATTAAAGTAGCAGAACAGAGAAGAGAAACCTCTTGCTGGAATCAGATCTTCCTCGTGGAAGTCCTCCTCAGTGTGGTGATGCTGGAGGCAGTTCTATCTCTAGCCATCCGGTTCCTTTCAAAGTGCCTTTGCTCTTCGACTCTTCAATTTCCTGTCTTATTACAATTATCAGCTCCTTCTCTTACAAATGCATCTGAAAACAGCCCTAGCCAAGCACAGTTGCACTGCAGAATATTTTTCCCTATTATATACAAACCTATTGTCTTCTAAGCCTTGCTGATTAATTTCATGCAAATTCCACAATTTAAGTACGATTTATTTAGAACACTTCCCCATCCAAACAGAGGTGGCTAGGAAAATCTCCCCCTCTGGATCTTCCATCATATCACTGTAGCTGGTAACACTATTTACTGAGCACACTAATCACATGAACGATGTAAGTGGTCTAATTTTCTCCACATCCTCCCTTCTTTAACAAGTTTGCCTATCCCAGTTTAACCTATGGGGGCATTTGAATGAAAAACTGTCAGTATGTTTCCCCTATGAGGAACACAGGCTAAGGAACATAAGAGAACACAGTTTATGGCTTTAAGGCCTTACTCATAGGCCCACCACTGAACACAGTATGGATAATTCAACAGCAATTCACTCAGGACCCCGCTGACAAATAGTGAGCAATGGTATTGTAGCTTTGCCTCATCTTCTCTCACACCCTTGTCAGGAAATGTCAACTCCTGCCATTAGTTCAGCCACCATCAGGGCAGGTTTTTAGCAAGAAAGGCAGCCGGCTTTTTCATGTAACTCTCCAGAAGGAGCTTGTGGGGATTCTCGTCTGGATGTCGCCAGTATGTGGATGTTAGAGAAGTCAAGAACACCACCTGCAAAGAGCTATTGCTATTACTCAAGAATAATCGATCCCATATCATATGGGAATAAACCAGAGGATAACTGGTGATATCAATCCATGCCAGGACCTGAAATGGGGGCATCAAGTGGTCCAGTTGGCCCAATGATCGCTCTTAGGGTCTCAAATCTACACTGATGGAAGAAATGAAAGAAGTGAAAAGAAATGTTTACTTGTTGATTGTAATCATTTAAATGATATTACAGTTCTTGTGAACCGGCTTGTCATTTATTACTTTTCTTTTTAAAATTACTGAAGCCCTGAAAAATCAATGTGGTCTGGGCCTCTCTTGACATCTGCTCGTCCTCAATTCATTCCGTAACTGTTTTCTGCAGTGGTGCCATTTGGGCAGATTCCGTGTGTGCACTGAGCAGGCAGACAATATTCTTGTTGTGAGGCATTAACCTAGAACTAGCCTTGGGCAAAATCATGAAGGAGGCAAAACTTCTCATTAGGCAGTCTCAACCTTTGCCTTTTCTTCTGTCTCCTTGACTCATTCTTTCTCCTAACGCTCACGTCCATCTCCGACCCTGCTCTCAGGCAAGGATCTGACAACTTTTCCATGCTTATCCAAACTGACCTCCATATGTTGCTTACTCCCGATGAATTTGCATGTAAGTCTTATTTCTCATTGATGAAGAGGTTTGATTCATTCTTATAAAAAACGGGGAGATAATTAAGAAGTAGGCTATCAAGACTCAAAGTTGAAGAGTAAATTCAAGACACAAGATGACTGGACTAAGAATTGCTGGTCTTAATGAGCAGATATGCAAGTACATGCATTGATGAGCAAAGTGCATATTCAGAGAAACCAAGCAACTTTTCTAAGATTGTGCTCTTGGGTCAACTACAGGGAACTCCGTGGGGCAGAAAAGTTGCCGTGGGGCATCTACAACCTATGGTAATAAACCCCGTGTGCAACTGGTATATGAAAGGAAAGAGGAGACTTTATGAAAGCCATCAGTTTAGAGCAACCCCGGGTACAGAACTTAGCACAACCCTAGCTGCTTCATGTTCACCCTTTCTCCCTGCTCTTCACCACTGCAAAGTGTAATACTGTCCCCGGACAGAAAGCAGACTTCAACCTGCAGGAATTCCATAGATACCTGCATTTTCACCTAGAGTAGCCAAAAAAACAAAAAAAAAAAAAACAAAAGAAAACAAAAAAACCAAAAAACCCAAACAGAACAGAAACAACAAAGTTTGTTTTGGAAGTAGAGAAACCCTCTTTGTTTCCGACTTAGCCCTTGGGTCAGGTGGAGTATAAAGCTAGTCACGGATAAAGAACTCTTCTTCCTCAGACACTAAGGATGGACGGACTTTGGACAGAGCTGCTCACGGAGCCATCTCCTGTCCTGCATAACTCCTAGAGAGGTACTGCTCGAAAACTCACATTTAAGCATCTGTTCCACGCCAAGCTCTGTGCTCCATGTTTTATACGTGGTCTCACTTCATAACCTTGCTATGAGGTACCAGTCTAAGTGTTTCACAGATCAAGACCCTGAGGCTCACAGAGACAAGGGAATTCTTTCCTGGACTCACTGACCACTCTGAGTATCAAGAGCACTTTGCAGAGACTAGAGCTTGTGCAGGTGAGAAGCATCATAATCACTCATTCGTGGGAAAATCATTCTAAGCAAATATTTTCGTTCCCAGATTATGTACTTTACTAACAACATTGTAGAGATTAGCTAACCAATAAATGTAAATTACTTGTACACCATCAACTTAGAAAAATCTAAGTACTCATTATTAAGGCCACCAAGCCTCTATTTCTCAAATTCACACCCTCTCTGCTCTTAGACTATATACTTTGTAAGGGCAAGTTCTAGCTCTACTTAAACTTTTTATCCCCAACGTATTTAGTTTGCAAATTATCATCTGGAAAGGCAACCGATTTATGTCCCGCAATAGACTATGTCTGAAAAAGTTCACAAATAAATCATGACAATCTGCAGTCAGCCCAGACCAAGATTAGGGACAAAATATGTTAGAATTTTACAACAATTTGTAACATTCCTAATTAGGAATATATTAGCAGCAGAATTTGCTAGTAATTATTCTATTTAGCTCCTTAAAGAATAGATTTGAATGTCTATAAAACCTTTAAGCTTTGGGGCGCCTGGGTGGCTCAGTCTTTAAGCGTCTGCCTTCAGCTCAGGTCATGATCTCAGGGTCCTGGGATCGAGCCCCACATCGGGCTCCCTGCTCCGCGGGAAGCCTGCATCTCCCTCTCCCACTCCCCCTGCTTGTGTTCCCTCTCTCGCTGTGTCTCTCTCTGTCAAATAAATAAATAAAATCTTTAAAAAAAAACAAAAAACCTTTAAGCTTTTCTCACACTTATTGTGGTCAGACGGACGCTGTGCACAGGAAGGTGAGCTAGCAAGAGTCTATCTCATTATGCCTCAACTGGATCTCTGAGCAAATCTGAGACTACCACAAGGGTTTAAACATATTTCATAAGCATATTTTCCCCTATCAGTTAAGAACTCTTCTTAGAAATCATCTATAATAGTGTATAATACTTTATCAGGTGAACACACATAATTCTGGGCTAGTTTTAATTAAAAGATAAGCCTGAATTATAATTACTGGCCTATTTGCATACCAATAATTAGCTTATGAAATCTTTAATAGGAGCTCTACACAGCAGATTAAGCAAGCTTTTGGCTATCTTTTAACAGTACTATTGTGCTTGGCAAATTTCTTCATAGATCAGATCAAGTTAAACTTTAGTTCACTCTAGGTTAAATAGTCCCTCATTTCTAATTAGTCAATTTACATTGAAGAGGTTGTATGCTGGCACCATTATCTTTGTTTCTACATAGTTTGCTCCAACTGAATCATCTTTCGACACATAGTTTCCAGCTTCCTCCAGGAAACTCCCGCTCACAGCGCCAACATCTCACCTGCCTTGTTTACCACCGCATCCTCCTGGATACTCAGCACTCAAGCAAAGGCCTACAAGCTGCAAGAATGGAGGGGACGAAGGAAAGACGTGTTCTGTCATCCCAACCAGACCTATGCACATGACACCACTCACTGCAAGAAATTTCTGGGAAACTAGAGCAGGGAGACCGGGATTCATGAAACCAGAAAACACAGAATCATCTCAGAGATAACTGTAACAAAGTCAAGTGATTTTTTAAAACCCAAAGTTCATTTTGGGCGCCTGGGTGGCTCAGTTGGTTAAGCGACTGCCTTCAGCTCAGGTCATGATCCTGGAGTCCTGGGATCGAGTCCCACATCGGGCTCCCTGCTCAGCAGGGGGTCTGCTTCTCCCTCTGACCCTCTTCCTGCTCGTGCTCTCTGTCTCTCATTCTCTCTCTCTCAAATAAATAAATAAAACCTTTAAAAAAAATAAAATAAAATAAATAATAAAACCCAAAGTTCATTTTTATTAAAATACATGTTTATGAAATGAAAAACTCAAAAGAATATTGAGAATAAAGAATCCTGAACAAAATAAATTTAAAAGCTCCTTTTCCTCCTTCCCCATTACCCAAAGCTTTGCACTCCTAATTTTATTATTTCAACCTTTTCCAAGAATCTATGATTATACATAGGCATATACTTTTTACGTCACAAAGAGAACATACTTCTTACATTATTCCGCAATACTCTTCTCTGTGAATCTACTTTCTCTTTTCATGTCACAAGATATAGTTATGTCTTTGTTCCTTTTAAGTTAACCAGTATTCAATTATATATCTATATCATAATTCACTATTTAACACTTGTCTTCATCAACATTTAGGCTATTTTTTCCTGTTACAAACTGCAATAAACATCCTCGTGCCCACCTTCCTTTGGCCACAAATATATGTATATCTATATGGTAAGCTTCTAGATTAAGAAGGGCTAAATATCGTGCACAATTTTAATTTTAGTGGGAAATGTCAAAGGTCATACCAGTTTACGTTCCTGGCAGCACTGTGTGAGAGAGCACGCTCTCCCATATTCTTGCCAAACCCCACTATCATCATCTTAATCTTTTCCAATCTGATTAGGAAAAGGGAAATTTTTAATTAAAAACCTCATATGCACATGACAGCAGTGCCCACTCCCAGAGTTGCCGTGCATAAGCTGACTATGCCCCCAGATGGGTTTTTATCACTAATCACAGTGTACAAGCAATTATATTTCCCCTTCTTGTTTCATCTTCCAGATGATCCTTCCAATGCCATGTGACATTGATGATTATGATGCTGCTGCAGAGGAGAAACACTGAATTGTAGCCGGATGAGCCCTGGGAGACAGGGCTTAGAACAGCCCAGGAGCTGGGGAGAAAGCAAAGGTCTCTCACACACTCACAGCTCTAGGCTCTAGGCGGACATCCCAGCACTGCCCCTGCCCCACGCTCCCAGGTCATGATGGAATGCATGAGCCAGGAGCCACCATGTTGCCTCCCCTGCATATAAATCCAAAACACCACGCACTAGCTTTGCACCAATGAACAAGTTACTTTGCTTTTTTTCTTCTGTAAAATGCAGATAATAACTAAGATTCATCTCTTAAAACCGATGTGTAAACTTTAGATTCCATGATGCATTTCAAGTAATAGGCACAGTGCTTGGCACCCAGCAAATGTATAAAATTGGCATTTTTATATTACTGTGCATTCTGTGCATGGGTCCATTAAGAAAAAAAAAAAAAAGGACCCATTTTTCCAATTCGAGAAATGAAGACACAGAGTGTTCTCATCCCCAAGCCCTAAACATGTAATCCCAGAACTGGTTTTAAATTCATCTGTGCCAACACTACTTCAATAAAGATGCTTCTCAAAGCCACTCCATCAGCAGTAGCCTCTCTGGTGTCCCGGGTTTCTGGGATAAAGGTCAGCCAGTCCACACTCCACCTTCTTGAAACTCTTTCCAAGCTCCTCTGTTTACTTGGCTCTCTGTGCTTGAGAAGTACAGCTTCCCTTCGCTTCATAAGCAACATATTCAGCTTGTTGTTTCAGATGCTGAGTGGAAGCCTCTTCCTCAAACAGCATTTATGGTATATTTGGTAAAAAACTCCTAGGGTAACATACTCTAAAATTCACCTTCTCCTATCCCCTTGAAAGTTTCCATCTCCAGTGTAAGCTAGGTATCATGAAAGGAAGCAGTCTTGAGAAATGAAAAATAAAAGCTTACTGTTACCTCAAGTCGTATTGAAAAAGCTTTATTTTCGAGTGGAGGATTACTGTAGGTTAGTTCATATGAAAACCTGTTGTTCCTGCCATGTAAGTCAATCACAACAGGAATGTAAATTTAATTTGGGTCCACCCAAGTGTGTATTTCAAAATTACCTACGTGTTACGTAGGGTATTAATGCACATGCACAAACTCCCCAACCTGACCTGCGGATGATTTACGGGCAGGTAAGATTATTTGCATTCTGGAACTTTCCCAGCTTTCTTGATTCAGTTACACTCACTTCCAACCTCCACTCTACCTGGCCCTCCATGGCTCCCTGATAGCCCCTACTTATTCAGGTCTCTGTACTTGTGACCAAGCTACCCCTGCTGCCTAAAAATACTTTGTCCTTTCCACCCCTCATGTAGCAAACTCCTACTCATCCTGCAAGGCCCAAGCCAAATGTCTCTTCCACCCATTTGCCCTTCTTCCTCCCTCCCTCTTCCTTCAACACTCTGCATATGTCTCAAGTAAGCTCTTGTCACATGTATCATAATTTATCTGTTTCTCTCTGCCCCTTCATAGGGATTCTAGGTCTTTCGAGAACATTTTTAAGTCTTTTACATCCAAGACCTTACATACTGCCTATACAGCTTTTTCCATTCACATGCACTACTCATATAAAAATTCACCTGCAGTCCATGGTAACTCCAAAAGACTTTGCAAAACCACCAGAGGCTTGGCTTTCCATCCTTTCAGTAGATTTTGGTGTCATATTTATACATTTTAAGTTACCCCAGTGGCTGTCAGAGATGTTAAGGATTTGAAAGAGCAAATCAAACACCTTGCCTTTGGCCTTGACTTTGTGTTACAACTCTACGGGCTTCACTGTGTCAACAGTTCAGTATAAAGAGCCCGAGCAGTAGCAAATGCTCAGCCAGGGTAGCAATGGTGCTGAAATGCCCGAGCTGGGATGCACGGCGTCTGACACGCTGAACACAGCAGCTCAGTCCATTCTGCCCCTAAGCAGCTGCACAAATGCCCAAGGACGAGGCATTCAATTAGCATCTGCTGAGTGAAGGCCAGCCCTTTTTGGATCCTCACCAATTAAGGTATTCCTTTTCATAGCCAAGTATCATGCTCAAGTTTTTGCCAGAGTCTCAGAGCAATTACCTCAAAGACAACCATCTTTCCACATTTGATACTTTATCAAGTCTCTGAGAACATACAAGTCTTCCAGACATCAGAGGCCACTCTAGGAGGAGGGATGGGTAGGATAATGAAGGGCAGGATAAAGGAAATGTTCAATTTTGTATAGACACTTCATAAACTCCTGGAGATGTCATAAACTCCATAAATTTATGACAAATTTATGAGACGTGTTTCCTTATGAAATAGGACGGAAGTACAGAGAACCACAACGTCACTTATCCCAGGATGTCAGGCTTTGAAAGCTAACCAACTGGCTGCCTTACCCCTCTGCGCTAGTCCACTTTACACAGCCACTGTGATCATACTACCGTGGGCAGAAACCTGTGAAGGGTCTAGTATGACCTATAGAAAGAATATGCCCAATTTCCCTGAAAGACGTTCACAGTCTCCCACCTAAGCACCCTGAAGACATCTCCTATTCCGCTAAATGTAAGCTCCATTCAAGGAAAAGCAACTCTCATCTTCTGAGCTCTTACTGTATATATACACCAGGTACCGTGTTCAGTAGCGGAGGTCCATTTACTCATTGGTCCTTACAATAGATGGCCTGCCAGGGAGACATCACCTCTTGGATTAGAGATGAGGAAATCTAAACCTAAAATGATAACGTAACTCTTCCAAGCCCACACAGCTAGAAAACAATGTAGCTAGAATTTGCATACTCATTCCCAACCCTCTTAAACCTGAAGGTATATTTTTTAAAGATTTCATTTATTTGAGAGAGAGAGAGAGATCGTGCATGCACGTGCATGCATGTGTGCAAGCAGGGGGAGAAATTCTCAAGCGGACTCCATGCTGAGTGTGGGCCCCCACATGGGGCTCGATCTCACAATCCTGAGATCAGACCCAAGCCGAAACATATAATCAGATGCTCAACCAACTGTACCCCCCAGGCGCCCCTAAACCTCCAGGTTTATATTGAACAGGTCTGTAATTTCTGACTTCAACCCTTGTCTCTACCCTCAGTGGCCAGCATGGTGCTCAGTATGTAACAGTCGCTCAATAAACTTTTGTTGAATAAATAAAACAGGATCCTGTGGGTTCCGCATGTTCCCTTGCTTCTTGGCTATAATGACAAAGCCCACCCACTCTTTCTTCAGCTCAAGTTCATATTCTCCTGTAATGCTCTCCACCACTGGCCTTTCCAGCTCACTTCTGTGTCTCTGTAATTCATGGTTACTTCCTTGCCACATTTATGTATTTGTTGCTCTTGTTTTTCACTTATTTTTATTCACAAGGTCTCATTCATTCTTAAATTGAATACACCACCTGCCTGAATGTCTGCCCCCCCACCCCCACCCACGATGGCTGATACAGGCATTTTCTGTGCTGGATTGTATTATACTTGCCTATAACACTATGAGATTGAAAATTCTTTGGGAGCACTATTGTTTTGACAACTTGGAGCTGATCTCTTTCCAGTATAAAGTTTGTCTCTTCTGTTGTGGACCCATTTTTTTTTTAATTTCCTTAAATTTAACAATTTTCTGACCCTAGCACATCATCAAAGATCAGAGCTGAAGTGTGAATTCAGCCACTGGGGACCCCTGCCTCAGGGTAATATAATATCTATGGGGCTCCTTACCTTTCCTTTCTTATTATCTGGAGAGCTGAAGGGAAGGTGCCCTTTGGCTGCTTTACTCCCTTACATAGAAATGAATCTAACATTCTAACAGACCTGTTACTTTTTTTGCCCTGCCTTTTGAGGAGTGGAATCAAGAAAGAAAAAAGAAAAATGTATCTCATATGTGGTAACCTTTATTTCTAAGCTTAAGGAAGGCAGTGTCTTAAATCTTTAGGTAAATATAGCAAAAGCACACATTATTGAACAAGAAATCCAAAAGGTATCATTGTGATTCTCTCCTTTTTATAGCATTTTTAATGTTCTCTTCTTCCAAATCTAGGCTTCTGAGGAGGTGGGGGGTGGGGAGGAAACAGGCATCAAGTTTTCCTCTCTGACAGCAATTTGGCAATTTAAGGTCCAAACTTAAGGATGCTAATAAATGAATGGAAATTCCTTTAAGGAAATTTACAACAGGTGTGTGTGTGTGTATAGCTTTAAGTTGACTTTAGGTCAATCACCCCGAACAAATTTCTAAGTAGGTAATGCATTAAGGATTGATGGAATATGTGTTGAAACAGTGACACCCCTTTCTTTCATTTCATTAATAAGAAGCTGTTTAGAATAGGCACCAGCCATTACTTTCAAGAATATTGTAACAGATATATTTATTTTTTAAATACCACAAAATAGTGTTCTGTTCTTATTTGTTCTATTCGTGGTTTATTTATTTGATTTCACAACTTCTTGGTCTTAAATCTTTTTCTTTGTTTTTAAATACTTTATTTCAGAGAGTAGCAAGATAACAGAAAGAAGAAAACAAAAGTCACCTATACTCCCATCCCCAATGGCATATTTTAAAATTTGTCACCCTTTGGTGCCGGTTCACGTGCATATTCAGTATTTGCAATTCTACCTGACGGTGACGGATGGAGTTTGATAGTCTACGTTTTCTAGTAAATGTCATGTGTATTTTGCCACATTCTCTCCTTCATCCCCATACACTGACTTATTGCGATGCTGTCACCCGCCCCTAACTTCAGCTACAACCATCTTAATACATCTGGTTTCCTAATTGACACCTAGCAATTAAATTCCTGCTAAATCAAATGAATACCAGATTAAGAGGTTTTCCTCTTTCCTTAAATTTTATTTAACAATATTTAAAACTTCTATGTATTTCCAAAGAAAACTAATATATGCACAGAAAATTAAACCATTCTTTATGCACACAGGTACAACCGCACAGCACTCTTTGCTAGAAAGCAGAACAGACTATAAGTTAGGTCTTGGTGTGCACTTCAAAAGAGGATTCAGTCAATGACCCTTTTAACAGAATCTTGTTATCGAATTCTCCAGCATGGACTTCACGGAGATCTCAAGTTGCTGTTTTTAATACTTTCCAACTTTTGCCTTGTGCTTGCTCTGAGCATCTTTACAGGTATAGAGTAAGCTATGTATCAGCTTCATGGAGAAGACTAATGGGCTCAGGTACTCACTTGGACAATCGGTGATTGTTTGTCAGTACAGGAAACAGCATTTTTTGTTGTCACACTTGAGTAAGAATCATCAGCTAGACTGCTTACTTGTCTGTACCCTTATTAGTAAGATGAACCGAATGATAGTTAACTTCATAGATGTGTTATGGGGATTAGGCAAGTAAAATTATGTAAATAGCTTAAAAGTGTGTCTGATATATGGTAGGTATGAGAAAGAAGTTCTCCAAGCAAGGTAGTAAATGTTGAATAGTGCATTTTTTGGTACAAGGGACATTCCCACATTAGCAATTCAGAGCGTGGTATGCCCAAAGCACTGACCGTATGAAATCGGTGTCAGGTACTGAAAGCCAGGTCGCAACTTGGTAGCCTGCAGGTTGGTCCGCAGAAATGTTTCACTTGGACAAATGTTTACTGACTCATACACACTCTCTAGAGAAACAGAGAAGCTTTGAGCAGGACAGCGCTGTTTCCAATGCCGGGTGCACCACTTATGGGGTCATACTGGGCATATGTATTAACCTTTCTTGGCTTCTTTCTCCCTTATCTACAAATCTGCAAAATACCCTCATCGTAGGACCATTATGGTTAGCTGGCCATGCATATTTAGCATGGTTGTGATCCCCCTTTTCCTCCTAACGGGTCTCTGTAACTTATAGCCAAATCCCCTAGGCTTCATTTTGTATCAAAATGCAAGACATAAATTCCAGTCTATTTTTAACTTTTAGTTGCTCATTTCTTTCTTTCTTTTTTTTTTTTTAAGATTTTATTTATTTATTTGAGAGAGAGAATGAGATAGAGCATGAGAGGGAGGAGGGTCAGAGGGAGAAGCAGACTCCCCGCCGAGCAGGGAGCCCGATGCGGGACTCGATCCCGGGACTCCAGGATCATGACCTGAGCCGAAGGCAGTCGCCTAACCAACTGAGCCACCCAGGCGCCCGCTCATTTGTTTCTATAGCTCAAATTAGGTCTTGGAAGCTCAATAAGAGCTGTGTAAAACTGAGTATTAATGGTATTAGGCAGAATTACCCTGGAGACAGATTGTCTGGGTTGAAACCCCGCCTCTGCTGTTGACTAGACTGTGTGCTCTCGAGCATGTTGCTTGACCTCTCTGTGCCAGTTTCTTCATTTATGGAACAGCAAGTAGAGTTGTTACTACCTCTTAAGATTGTCGTGAGGGTTACGTGAGTTAATATACCTCTAGTACTTTGGACAGTGCCTGGCACAATGTGAGGAGCTTTCTGCAAGTATCAGCCATCATCAACCATCATCATCTTAAATGCCAATCCAGTGCCACAGAGAGCAATAGAATCGTAGCAATCCCATTTCAAACGTGCGAGTGCAAATGAAGGAAAAAGATTGCTTCTGGGTAAATACACACGAGTCTTTCTTTTCAAAACTTAACAAAAAAACTTAATAAAAAGAACAAAACACCTACTCATTGAAGTCAAATGAACTTAACGTGTTCTTCACTGAATTTGCTTGCATTTTAGGAGTGTCCATGCCTAGCTGAGCTTTTTCCTAGTAGAGTGTTCAAGAGTGGGGCTGGACAGAAGGGGTAAAAGGAGATGGAACGGTGCCCACGCCATGTTTATTGGGCGAAAACGTTTTAAATACAATTATATGCAATGCTACATGAAGTGTTGAAACACGTTAGGGATTGTTTGAGAACACAGACAAAATAAAAGCTGTATTTACTAATTACGCGCTTTCCTGAAAAAAAAAATACACTGATATTCGTTGAACTATTATACTATGTAGTCAGAAAGAGATTAGCGCAAGAATTACTCATCCTTCCCAAATTTACATTTTGTGTAGTAGTAAAAGTGATTCATTCACACCATTAATAAATGTCTCCCGCCTAAGAATGTCATCAGAATGAACAAGATGAATCATCTGCTGGTAGTTCTATGCGAAAGGACAGAAATCCCTGTGTTTGTACACTACGATTTGAGGAAAGATACAAGTGTGAAAGAGTCACCTCAGGGGACGAAAATAAGCAAATGAACCATTGGCTTCCATTCTAAGAACATTCTTTGGGAATTTGAAAGGAAAATGGAGTTTTATAATGAGGGATAATAGATGGCTGGGATAAAGAGAAAGCTTACCAAGTAAAGAAAATGCAGAGGTTTGTAAAATGCTTTGCAGGACAAAAATGATTTATAATGTACTAAATGGGTTCTCTAACTTACCTCAAGGAATGAATAATCCATGAACCCAAAACTACCCCGCACAGCCTTCCTGGGAAGGTCCTCTTTTCAGCAACTCAAGTGGGTACAGAAGCTGAACAAGGAAACTAAAAGGTAGCTACTAGTAAAAAATCAAGTGTTCATCTTTTCTTTCCATGCTACACACCTGGACACTAAGAAAATGTTTTTCCTTAAAACTTCATGGAACAAACAGCCAGTTTCTACTAAAATTGCTTTTTCTTAAAGAAATGGATTAAGACACTATAAAAATACCTAACATTCTACTAGCAATTACTGACCTAATTTCTGGGATAAATAATACATCTCTTATATATTTCACCTTTTTAAATGAAAAAATTCATATTGCGTTTCTCCAATAGTATGCCCAATTACATCAAATTGGCCGCATTTCCTCAAAGCGATTTTTGACAGAAGAGATAAATGTGAGGTATTCAACATAGATTTTGTAATAGACACTGCACATCATTTGGTTAATTCTTCACCAGTGTGAAATTTGGCACTTTCTAGGGTGGTACTATAAACTTTCCATATAGTAATGGACGGTGTTCTCTCTGAATTAGTTATCGTTCAAAATGAGAATGAACTTCAAAGTATTTTAAAATAGGCCACATAAAACCACTTGCTCTTTTTTAATGCTTTTAACAGATCTTTACTGCCCTTTTGAAAAATCAATATAAAAGAACATAAAGAGCTGACGTATGTCAAGCTTTTTTTCATCAGTTCCCCAATACAGCTTAACTAAACTTTTCTACTGCTTCCTTAATTGCTCCAAAATTACACTGGTCCATTCTTTGATGGGGCTTGTTTCCTCTCAAAGCCTACCTTTCTTTCTTTCTTTCTTTCTTTTTTTTTTTGAGAAGGAGAAAAAGCACTTTTTTTTTCACAATTTACCACATTTACTTCTCAACATCTATACTCATGTTCTACACATATATTTTTATTATTTTTTATTTTTTTTAAAAGATTTTATTTATTTATTTGAGAGAGAGAATGAGATAGAGAGAGCATGAGAGTGGGGAGGGTCAGGGGGAGAAGCAGACTCCCTGCTGAGCAGGGAGCCTGATGTGGGACTCGATCCCGGGACTCCAGGATCATGACCTGAGCCGAAGGCAGTCACTTAACCAACTGAGCCACCCAGGCGCCCTACACATATATTTTTTTAAGGCAGTGGTTTTTCTTTTTCTTTTTCTTTTTTAAGCCTATCTTTCTTAAGTCCACATTTGACTAATGGAGTAAGGCGTCTTATATTAAACGGGTGAGGAGGAAGGAGGGCAGTTGGCAAAATAGTGAAGGGCCAGAATTATTTCCAATTTGTCCCTCCCTGTCTAGCCCTGAAAAGCAAGAAGAAAAGATCCTAAAAAGACAATTAACTTTGCACAGGTGTTTTGCTAAAACAACAGGGCAGACAGGACACAAGCAGATTTAAAGCCAATTATTTTTATCTGGCACGCCTATCTAACCAGGAATTGACATTGACCTTAGCTAGAACTGACCACTGAATAATGGTGCAAAAAAATGGTGCAAAAAAATAATAATGGTGCAAAAATACTGCTGGGGTAAAGGGAGAGGGAGGAATACAACTTGTCATTGCAGTTTTAAGTTTTCATTTTGAACAGAACATTCACACACACACAGAGTCAATAATTTAGGTATTAAAAAGCTTTTGAAACATTGAAACAAACACTTTGACTTTTATCCTTTACCCCCAAAACTGGAATAAAAGTCAGTTGAAAATATTCCTGCAGTGGAAGATTGGCAAACATTTGGTGGTGAAGGGGGTGGTAGTGTTAGGAATAAATAGTTCAAATTGTTCTAGGAAGGCCTAATTTGGTTTGCATTAATTAACACTGACTGTGAGGTCAGGTTCCAAGGAAGAATCAAGAATTTCAGTCTTTGTAGTCAATTGAAATCAGAGTATCCTATTTATATTAATGTCACCAAGGCTTATATAAGAAGTTAACATGTAATTTTTAAATTATCTAATCACAATTATGTACTATCGCAAGAATAGATCTCATGGTCAAAATGTCTCTAGATATTTATGATATCTGCTAATGAGACACTATAATTCTCCCTTTTTCTGTCCCACTTTCCAAGGTAAAAAACCCGAAATGGCCAGGGAAATATAAACATAAATATAACCTTCTGTGATTTAAAAATTATAGTTGAGTTTGTTGTATCTGGGAACCCTAGTAAACCTAAAATGCAAATCTCAAGACTTTTAGTAGTGGTCCATGAATCTACTTACTTGTGAAGAATTTCAGTGAATATAGACATTTTAGCTCTTCCATATACAACATACATCATGAAACTTCAATCTTTTTAATTGTTCACATACCATTGCCAGAAACTGAATTCAGGAGGATATTATAATGGAAAAGAGTAATTAGTAAATTGATGTCCCTTTTCTATTCTGCATCATATGGTTTCTTGGCCTTTTGGCTGAGATCAAGGTATTCTGCATCATGATTGTTAAAACTAACTGCTTTTAAGATTTTTTTTATTTATTTGAGAGAGAGGGAGTGTGTGTGCATGCATGTGTGTGGGGGGGGGGGGGGGGGAACAGATGGAAAGGGAGAGAATCCCAAGCAAACTCCACACTGATACAGAGATTATGACCTGAGCCGAAACCAAGAGTTGCTCAACCGACTGAGCCACCCAGGCACCCCTATCTGCTTGTTTTTTAAGAAATAAGCTTGCAATTTCTCTGTAAACATTAGGAAGTGGATGTCTGCATTCCCATAAGCAAAATTTAGTTTGTAATTTTAAACTCTCAGATGAGGAAGGCAGTTTCCAGAGTAATTTTATGAATTTAAACATGTAACTAAGGAAAAGGGGCTATAAAGTAGAGAGACACACACAGAGAGAGAGAGAGAGAGAGAGAGAGGGGAAAGTTTCCTTGGAGAACTTATTGTCTTCTCTAACATGAATATAAAATCTCTTATTGGGTAAAAGACAAACTTTTCAACATATTTCCAAGCAGAAAACTATCAAGTAGTGGAGCCCACGTCATTTGCTCCCTAACATCTGCCAGATATGGTGGGTGTACGAAGAACATCAGTGAGCTTGGCAAAATCCAGGAGAGGAAAGAGCACCTGCTGAGAGGGAACCCTCCATGGCAGGGGCGCAAACTACCACCCACAGCCTAAAGCAGCCCACTGTCTGTTTCCGTGTAGCCTAGGAGTAACAGTTTTTACACTCTAAAATGGTTGAAAAGAATTCAAAGGCCATTTCCTGACACATGAAAAGTCCATGAAATATAAATGTCAGCATCCATCAATAAAGTTGTACAGAGCCATGGATACTCCTGGTATCTCTCTGACACAGGTGTGCATCTATGACAGAGACCATGTGCATGGTGCACAGATCCTAAAATATGCCCTAGCTACCCCATTAACAGAAAAAGTTTGCAAGCCAGTGAACTGGATATTTGCTTTTATTCTTTCCTTGGTTTGTTCTGTTTGATCTCAGGATAAAGAACTTCTAAAGATGCTTTAGAGTGGTATCATGAGTCACAAAACTTATTTTATCTGCTTGAGTTCAATCCTCTAAGAAAGGGATATAACACCAAATGGAAAACATTAATTTTTCTTTTAATGAATCTCCCTAGGTCTTTTTTTTTTTTTACAGATTTTATTTATTTGTCAAAGAGACACAGAGAGAGAGAGAGCAAGGGCACATAAGCGGTGGGGAGGGGGAGGGGGGGCCGAGGGAAAAAGCAGGCTCCCTGCCTAGCAAGGAACCCGATGTGGGACTCGATCCCAGTACCCTGGGATCTGGGCTGAAGGCAGATGCTTAACCAACTGAGCCACCTGGGCATCCCAGAAAACATCAATTCTTAAGGCTACTGGAGGGGAGGTACTTTCAAGAGATATTATAAAAATCCCCAATTTTAAAATTCTGACCAGAAGTCTAAGACATAGCCCCTCATTTCCATTAAGTAAGTACTTCTTTTATAAAGAAATGATCCCATCCATTCACTATGTCTAAGTCAAGAGTATCTGGTTTTTTTCTAATACACACACACACACACACACACACAACCTGTTCACCATGGCAGAGCCCGTGTAGACTTATATTTACTTTGAAAATTCAAGCGCAAAGCTTCTTGTGTTGTGATTTTTTTTATCTTTTCAAAATGCTTCACTTTCTGCCTCCAAGTTAAAATAAAAAGGAAACTTACTTGGGATATGATATTTGTTCCCTTAACTACTATCTCAAAACTCATAGTTTCTTAAAAGATAGCAAAAAAAAAAAGTAATTACATAATAGTCTTGGTTGGAGAAAATGCCTCCAACTCATTCAACTTTTACAAAGAAGGTATTAGGCAGGCTGTCAGCATCCCCAGAATGAGCAGACAGAGAGAACTGGGAAGCAAGTTTTGTTGGAAAGGACCAAGAGTTTTAAGAATGGAACCTGAATCACAGCTTTAATGTATCAGATATATCAGAATTTCCAGGCATTTCAAAAATGTATGACTTTATTATCTATCCACCCCTGCTCAAAAAAGAAACTTTTAAAACTGTAAGCTCCATGAGGATAGGAAAAATGTCTTACTCACACTTAACACAAACACCCAACTAAACGTTGTGGTTTCATAAAGTGTGTGTTAAATACCAATATCCCTGAACATGACTACTCGCATTTTCTCTGGAAAACAACTTTAAAGAAAAAAAAAACCTGAATTATTTTATGAAGACGTTGAAAATGGCTTGCTTACAGAGGGGATTCTGAACAAGAACTCATGGCATAGCATACAAATAGCCAACGGTAAAAACAATTATTGTTTCATGACATACATTCCTATGACTGCAATAGGCATTTCCCATAGTCTCATCTGTGAAAGCTGGCAAAGTTAAGTTAGACTGGGGGAAGGGGGAGGCTCTGCTTTGCAATTCACCTTTGCTCAAGATCACAAGTTTAATGTGAGGGAATTCTATAATTCCATAGATCCTAACTCCTCTTATTTTTCAGCTTAAGGGATTCCTTCCAGAAGCACTCAGACTTTAAAAAAAAACACTGAACTTCTCTTAACTAAATGCATTCTTGGACCACTACTGGTGGATGAACTAATTTCTTGACATCTGTGGGAGTCCAAATTAAGGCCATTATTAAGAAATTGGCAAATCTGGGAGGGAGATTTACTTAAGTATGAAGTAAAATTGAGTGAAATTTCTAGAGTACCTAGTTCCACCCTGAGAATGAATTGCAGATTTTTCTTTGCTGGCGGTTTTAATTGTACTTTTAATTGTATAAGGCACTTGCTTATTTGCTTTTTTAAAAGAGTTTTCCATGGGGGGCACCTGGGTGGCTCAGTCGTTAAGCATCTGCCTTCGGCTCAGGTCACGATCCCAGCGTCCTGGGATCGGGCCCCGCATCGGGCTCCCTGCTCGGTGGGAAGCCTGTTTCTCCCTCTCCCACTCCCCCTGCTTGTGTTCCCTCTCTCACTGTGTCTCTCTCTGTCAAATAAATAAAAATAAAATCTTTAAAAAAAAAAAAGTTTTCCATGGCTTTCCTTTTTCTTAATTTTTAATGCCAGGATGAACAGACATTTCAGTATAAAACAGAGGAGGTCAGTATCACTAAGTAGCAGGGAAACCATCAAAAAGTTACTTACACCAGATGGAGATGTTTCCCTCCAGTGGGCCCAGAGGAGTAGAGATGGAGACACAGGTTAGAGCTAAAGATGGAGAAGAGCTGACTTTCATGAATAAATAAATAAAACATTAAAAAAAAAAAAAAAAGATGGAGAAGAGCTAATAGGCCAGAGCCAGCAGAGATTTGCAAAAAAAAGGGTCCAGTGTGTGTTTAACAGGAAAGCTAAAAGCTTAAGGGGAACTAGACTTGATTATAACTGAAGTATAAAATTGCTGACAGAAGTTTGTTTCCAACGAAGGGGGCTTATAAAAATTCTGGCTTGTTTTTTTAACAGATGTGATTACATTAAATGAGAATTACTACAAACAGTTAAATTGTAATGCTAATAATTTTTCTACTCATGTGCATGCATCTTAAAATGAATTGATCTCACAGATACCTATCTAACAGATTAAAATAGATTCAGAGATATGTATGCTTATGTGTCTCTTATGTCTGCCTAGTTCTTAGTGAGGGTTAAAGGAATCGGATTATAAATCACTTTCACATTGTCTTTACCTAAAAGAGCTAATGCAGTTATTATACTTTAATCTACATAAAATAATACAATGTAGCTCTTTACTTTGGCAGAAGGTTGGGAATTTAACTTCGGGCTTGTGTTCACATTTCTGTACATAGGTCCATAATGACTTTTAAGACACCTGAATAAGGACAGAAAGGTAGCTCATTTGTTATTTATTCTGTAAGGCTGAGTAAAAAGTGAAAAGCTAAGCTAAGAGCACGTTTTCATTGAACTCAGTATACTACCTGGCATATTCAGATCTCATGAGACTCTCTTCCCTGTAAACTTCTTTTAAAAAGGGATGACTCTCTGTCCACACTTCCGTATGTTAATAGCACTTGGCACATAATAGGTGCTCAATACATATTTGCAGCATTGAAAGAGTATCAATTTTCTAGGCTTATCCCTTAGGAAAGGGCAAGTATTTGCACACGGACCCCCAAGAAAATTTACTTCATCAAAATATCCAATGAAAATACCCTAGCAGTAATCTGTAAAATGAGCCTCCTTCATGCCTATTCAGGGGCCCTCTCTTAGAACTTTCTCTAGACTGTGTGACGAAGCACATGGTCACAAATTTAGCAAAGCTGAGCCATGGCACTTTTGCAGGCACTAAGATATACATGTGGTGGGAGGTGGGGAGGGAAGCAAGGGATGTCTCAGGTCTGTCCTCTAGGATCGAGCTAAGGGTGAGGCAAGGTAGTCTTCTACTCAGCCACTTCCATCACTTCCCTCTGAAGCCAGGATTCATGTCCAGGTATTTAGCACAACATCATTCTTACAGGGTACACAAGAAAAATTTATCAATTCATGTAATTTAATAAAATACCAGGGCAAGACAAATGGAAACCTTTTGACATCTAAAGGCTTAATGCATGCAAGGTTTTGAAGTCTGGATTGAAACCCATCTCTCCTGATTAAATCCAATGGTTTTTGTTTGTTTTGCCAGATCATTCTGCTTCGGAGAACGCCAGACTGTCTCCTTGGGAACCAAACCAGCAAACTTGGAGTCATGGTCTTAAAGCCTTATGCAATACTGCATCCTGGCCACAGTGTCCCCTCCAGGGCCCTCCTGCTGGGCCTCTACTTGACAGCACCCTGGGCACCTGGAAGAATTCAGGGGCCTCTTCTGTCACCCAGCTCATTACCCTGAAGGGGCCAAGACCTGGAAAAGAAGGAACCACCGCTTCTGTCCAAACAGCTCTTTGCCAAACTGCAAATCAATTCACTGGAATCACAGGCTGTTGGAATTATTTATAAATAATTTTTTCCAGTAAGAAGAAGAGGGCTTTGCTTAACTGATTTTTATCGTATGATAATAGCAAAATTTGATTAAAGGCAAAATATAAGGGATATGTCGTTATTTGTATTTTAACTTAATGTCAGTCTGGTTCTTGCTGTAACTCTTCCCATCCACGTGACCCCAGCGGGTCCTGCACATGGAATTTTGGGAAGTGGGGCAGGGCATGTCATTTGTCTCGTTCATTCCTCTCCACCCCAAATATACAGACAACAACATCAGTAACAACTTCCTCTTATGTAGCACTTCTTACATGACAGGCACTGCAAATATTGACTCATTTAATTAAAGTAACATAACCAACACAATGTATAAACTTTTTTCACCTTTTTCAGATGACTAAATTCAAGCACAGAATGGTTAAGTAACTTGACCAAGGTCACACAGCTAGTGAGTAGTAGTACCAGGATTTGCACCCAGTAATAATCACTAAGCTATACTATAGGTCTTCATCTATGAAATCTGCCCAGGATCATCACCCAGAGTGAATTTTAATTTTCTGTCACAGTGAAGTCCTTCATCCGCCTATCTGATGGGGCTGATCTCTTTTGGCCCTTCTTATAGATGCCTACCCATTTACTTATTCATCCGATACCCCTACTATACACAAGTCACTGCTTAGAGTCAAGGATACAAAGATGCATGAGGACAATGTTATAGTCAAGTGGGAAAGGCAGGCCCATATTCCAAGTGCTACATCATCAATTCAAAATGCTACTGGAGCAGAGAAGTCTGGGAGACTGTTTGCCAAGGGGAGGAGCCTTTTACACAGTGAATGATCATTTAACCAACTCTAACACAGGATGAGAAACATATTAACTGGTGGTTTCATGGCCATATTATGATCATGTTCCTATTTTCCAGTAAGAAAAGGCTGCATTTTATTTCTTTGCAGTGGATTTATTTAGACTAGCCAAGCTTTCAGAAAAGCTTGGTGAGAGGGGTCATGGTTTTTTGTGGTTTTGTTTTTTGCTTTTTTGCATGGGTCTCCATCGCTTTCACTTTCAGCAACTTCTGAAATATTCTTTTTTTTTTTTTAAAGATTTTATTTATTTATTTGAGAGAGAATGAGACAGAGCATGAGAGGGGGGAGGATCAGAGGGAGAAGCAGACCCCCTGCTGAGCAGGGAGTCTGATGCGGGACTCGATCCTGGGACTCCAGGATCATGACCTGAGCCGAATGCAGTCGCTTAACCAACTGAGCCACCCAGGCGCCCCAGCAACTTCTGAAATATTATGAGCATCCATACAACATCACCACCTTGACACACAAAGAAAGCCCACATCTGTGTATTCTCTAATTCTCATATAGTAGACAAATTCCTGATACTCTTTATAGCTAGCTCCGTGTATTTAAATCTACACCTTAAGTTTTTAAGGGATAAGTTTAACCAGCCTCATCATTCTTAAAATATTTAGATCATTGACAGGAAAGAGTATCTGCCATCCAAGAAACCAATAAAATTGTCCTGAATTCAGAAAAAGAAAACTGTTTCCATTTGCTACTATCTCAGGATAACTAAAAACTGCATACTCATATACTGAACTTCCCTCCACATTTCTAATACAAGGACATAAACATGTGCTACAGGATACCATACAGATTTTTCTAGAATCACAGACACCGTGTCTTAGATATTAATGTAGTGTGAACAATGTCAGTCTGGGAAGATGGTAACCAGGGAATCTTGGGTGAATTTAGGCAGATTTCCCAACAGAGATTAGATCAAAGCATCAACAGAAAATGTGGGACAATGAATATACATCGGGAGTTTAAGAATGCAGCATAAGGGTAGCCTTCAGTGATCTTTACTGCCTGGTACAGTACACACAACTGGGTATGTATACTCAAACCTACATTTTTCTAGGATTGATTTTTATCATAATCTCGGAATGGACTATATTCCCTTTCACTCCTCCCCCTCAATTAAAACCTCTAAAACCATCAAGCCAAGAGGTTTCACTGGTTAGAAAGAAATTGATATGGGGTCCCCATTGTTTTAGAATTATTATATATAGTTATGCCTGGTTGACTATAAAATAAAATGTACACATGAAGTTCCCTGTTTAAAAGCCCCTTCGGTATTGTTTTTTAAATAATTGGACTCAAAAGCGTCAACACTACCTCAAAAACTAATGATGTACTGTATGGTGACTAACATAACATAATAAAATTAAATTAAAAACAAAAGTCAACTGTGACCTAAGAGGGATTACTAATCCACACATTACACCAGCCACCCTATGCCAAGGCCATATCTAGACTATGGTGTATTAGGATATCCAGTCCTGGGGATAACAGAAAAACAGCAGGTGTTAGTCCCTTCTTTGACCACTGTGCTTAACACTTACACATAATGTTTAACTTTTCAAAGTCTGATTCTTTTGGGCTCACTTTACCAACTGACCTAAATAGGCAAGTTAAGGAAGAAAAACTGATCCCAGACCACATGTTCTGAATAGCCTTTAAATTATTAGCTACCTCAAAGGCCAAGTGAAATTTTCTTAGCTTGGGTGCCTGGGTGGCTCAGTTGGTTAAGCAACTGCCTTCGGCTCAGGTCATGATCCCGGAGTCCCTGGATCGAGTCCCACACTGGGCTCCCTGCTCGGCGGGGAGTCTGCTTCGCCCTCTGACCCTCCCCCCTCTCATGCGTGCGCGCGCTCTCTCTAATAAATAAATAAATAAATAAATAATCTTTAGAAAAGAAAAGAAATTTTCTTAGCTTATGCCCTGTTCTGAGATTTCAACTTACACCTTCAGACATCCCGGACCTTCACGGGAAGCCAAACAACTTAGCAAAAAAAGCCTATGAGCTCTGGTCTCAGGCCTCAGGCCCAATCCCAGCTCTGCCTCCATCAACAATGTTCCTTTGAGCTCATAACTTAGCCTAAGTCACTGTCTCCTTATAAGATGGAGCTAGGAACACTTCACAGGTTCTTAAGAGTAAATGAGAAAACGTGTGTCTGACACAGGGTATTTCATGCGAAGATATATGACCACTCTCCAATCAAAAAGTGTGCTCAAGGAAAAAAACCAACCTACTGCCACCACCACATGCCCACAGCACAACCTTCTGTATCAAAGCACTTTGCTTTACCATATTCTGTCTTGTACGAAAATTAGCTGCTGTTCTGACTCTGTCCTGGGGGCCTTTACTCCAAGACAGTCGTACAATGCGAGAATGGTCAAACGTAGAGCATTGCTGGAATCAGAGAGGTGTGTGCATTTATTAATGAAAATGACTCAAGTAGAGACAGAGGTCCAAAACCCAACCAAAGTCTACATACTTGGAGGAAATAGTCGCCTATTGCTTAAAGTCTAGATCAACTGTCCATCAGCTCTGGCTCATCAGCCAAATCTGGCCTGCCCTTGTCCTGTACAGCTCCTGAATATAGCCACATCCATTCATCACATATTGTCTATGACCAAAACTCAAAATCATTTACTATCTGTCCATTTACTGGAAAAGTTGCTGACCTCTGCCTTAAAGCAGGACTCTACAAGAGAAGTATAACACGCTTTTAATTTTTAAATCTTATGTAATATGTGTATTACATAAACTACATAATTTTTAATTTTCTGTAGCTTTTTTAAAAAGTAAAGGAGTTATTTTAACATTCTCATTAATCCAACATATTTTTTTAAAAGATTTTATTTATTTATTTGACAGAGAGAGACACAGCGAGAGAGGAAACACAAGCAGGGGGAGTGGGAGAGGGAGAAGCAGGCCCCCCGTGGAGCAGGGAGCCCGATGCGGGGCTCCATCCCAGGACCCTGGGATCGTGACCTGAGCCGAAGGCAGACGCTTAACGACTGAGCCACCCAGGCGCCCTTAATCCAACATATTGAAAAGCATTACAAATGAATGATTTTTCTTTTTCCCCACACTAAGTCTTGGAAATCCCTTGTGGGTCTTGTACTTCTCTAACACATCAGGTTGGACTAGCCACATTTCCAGGGCTCAGTAGCTGCTGGTGACATATTACCATACTGATTTAAAGGTCCTGAGGACAGGGGCACCTGGGTGGCACAGTTGGTTAAGCTTCCAACTCTTGGTTTTGGCTCAGGTCATGACCTCAGGGTCCTGGGATTGAGTCCCTCAACTGACCCCACACTCTGCATGCAGGGAGTCTGCTTGAGATTCTCTCTCTCCCTCTCTCTCTCTCTCTCAGCCCCTCTCCCTTGTGCTGTCTCAATTAATAGCTCTTTTAATTAAATAAAATCTTTAAAAAATAAGAAGTGGCTATGTGGTCAGGCTTTGGCTAGGTCACACACACACACAACCTCTGGGAACCCTGTCAGGCAATGGGTAACTCTGGGGCCTAGGGGAGACAAATCAGAGAACATAAGTCAGGTAAGATAAATAGCAGGAAAGTTGAGCATGCATGAGGGAGAAGGGTGGAGGGAAATGATAGCCCCCAGAAGATGAAGCTCCCCCGAGCCACGATGAGCGAGTGTGAATGCACAGCTGGAATTTAATAAAATTAAATGTCACTCTCCCTACCACTGAGATTTGAAATAATTCTTACACTTGTTATATACACCCTTAGAGAAGCATTAGCTCTTCCAAGGCAAAAACCATGTTATATTCATGTTTGTATGTGGTCCTGGCATCTACCATGGTGCTTGGCCCTTAGCTTGGCCTTCAAATACATTAAAGCTGGAACTAAGCCATAGACTGTTGCTAAGTAAAGGATTATTGTCTGCACTAGTCACTAAAAATAGAGTAATAAACCAGTTTTCAGGGCTGATAACAGTGTCAATCTCCCCAGGATATTTAGGGTTTAATAAGGATTAGAATCTTAAACTTGAAGAAGAAACAAAGTTTCATTGACAAACACCAAGAATTTTTCTGTTAACAGAAAGTGATTATTCTTTTGTTCGTGTGCTTTATGGGGGAGAGGGGGAGGAGGGGCAGTAAGATCTTCTCAGGGCACCCATATAGACCCTTTCCAATCATTAACACGGGCTATGTTAACAAAGCAAACTAATACAAAGGTACTTATAGGCCAACTCAGCCAATTTCTGCCCCAAACCATGCATTTCCCTAGTAGACTTGGTCCCAACTGCTCATGTTCTTACTCTGGGCAGGTTAGGGCCCTGATGTGCACAGCTTTCAAGACAGCAAAATCCAGGGCGCCTGGGTGGCTCAGTTGGTTAAGCGACCGCCTTCAGCTCAGGTCATGATCCTGGAGTCCCCGGGATCGAGTCCCACATCGGGCTCCCTGCTCAGCAGGGGGTCTGCTTCTCCCTCTGACCCTCCCCCCTCTCATGCTCTCTCTCTCCCTCTCTCTCATTCTCTTTTTCTCTCAAATAAATAAATAAATAAATAAAATCTTAAAAAAAAAAAGACAGCAAAATCCAAAACCAGACAGAAACAGAGGACAACTTAAGACTACTGCCGAGCTTCGGAGACTGAAGGATCGCAAATGAAGGTCTGCCATTTCTCCAGCCTTGCTCCAAAGCACAGATTTCTCTTTTAGCTTTTGGGGGTTGTCTTTCTTTTACATTTGCAAGATAAACTTCAAATTGTTCACATCACAAAAAAGTACTGATGGTGAAATAGAGAGAGAATAGGTTTACTACTTTCCAGTTTTACCAGGTTTCTGAGCCACCATTTAAGCCGTATCATCTGGCTCAATTTCCCCAATTCTGGCATGGGAAATAAAGTTCTTTCCCGGACTATGACAAGCTAGTCAACACCTCCAGTGTGGACGTGTTTAAATCAGGACAGTAAAGAACTATATTCCTGTATGGTGAGGATTAACTTAGCTATATTGTGATAGGATATGAACTCATTTCAGAATCTGACCGTTATGTGTCAACTTGACTAGTCCACTTGGTGCCCAGGCATGTGGTCACACATTACTCTGGGTGTGTCTGTGACAGTCTTTCTAGATGAAATCAACATTTAAATCAACAGGCCTGAATAAAACAGAAAGAACTGAGTAAGAATTTCTTCTCTCTCACTGCCTTGAGTCAGTAGGCTATGGGAGGCTGAATAATGGACCACCAAAGATGTCCACGCCCCTCTTTTAGAACCTATAAATATGTTAGCATACATGGCAAAAGGAACTTTGCTGATATGATGAAGTTTAGGATCTGGAGAGGGGTAGATTTGCCTGAATTTTCCAGTGGAGCCAATGTAATCACAATAGGCCTTGTAAAAGCAGGAGGATTGGGGAGAGAGATGTGCTAATGGAAGGAGAGAGAGAGAGAGGGAGGGAAGGAGGGAAGGTGCTACACTGCTGGGTGTGAAGACAGAAAGGACACTTGTGAGCCAAGAAATGCAGGCAGCTGCTAGAAGCTAGGAAAAACCAAGGGAACAGATTCTCCTCTAGAGCCTCCAGAAGCAAGAGGACACTGCCGACCCATTTTAGGATTTTGGGCCTCCAGAACTGCAAGAGAATCAGTATGTGCTTTGCAAGGCCATTAAGTTGGTGGTCATTTGTTCTAACAGCAATAGGAAATTCACACATAAGCATTGTATGCATACGTTTACATTTGAAAAATAATTTAAAAATCAGAGTTCAAGGTCACGTTTTATTAGTCCTTTCAAGTAGTTAAAGTATCCCAAAAGCAGTGTGTTCCTTGGGAAACTTAAAAAAATCCCTGCTAGGGCGCCTGGGTGGCTTAGTCGTTAAGCATCTGCCTTCGGCTCAGGTCATGATCCCAGAGTCCTGGGATCGAGTCCCACATCGGGCTCCCTGCTCTGCGGGAAGCCTGCTTCTCCCTCTCCCACTCCCCCTGCTTGTGTTCCTGCTCTCGCTGTCTCTGTCAAATAAATAAATAAAATCTTTAAAAAAAAAAAAAAAATCCCTGCTAGCTACAAGCTACCATCTTTGACAACTTAAAAAGAAACTAGCCTTTGAGAACAGAAGGTTCATGTAAGTCCCATTACCAAACAGGGCAGAGTCCAGAAAGGAAAAGGATACAGCCAACAAAGGGAAACTGAGCCTCCCATATGGAAATAAACTGGAACCAGCACTGTTTGCATCTCTTACATGGTAGTCTGGCCTGTCATAGGTACCTTATCGTACCATCACAACAACCCTCCAGGATCACACTATTGATCAGTAGATAGTGAGACCAGGAGTTGAACCAAAGCTGGTCTAACTCCAACGTTCCAACTACCAGTGTTCTACTCACCTGTCTCCCATGTATTTGCTACAAGAATACTGTCTGTTCATTTCCCTTACCCTATCCTCTCCCTGGTGCATATCCTAATGCATGCATAAATTGGATGAGTATCCAGGTACTTGTCCTTTTAAGTTGTGCCTGTCTCCCTTCCTGGCCCATCCTTAAGTTTGTGCTGCTTCTCCCTCGTTGTGTTGTCTTTGCTCTTTTGCTTTGGTGGACTAACCCTCTAGTCCCCGTTATCACCCCGTTGTGTGGGGGGAAGGTGGAGAGCACCTTCCTTCTGTGAGAGGGCTGGCATGTGCTCTCCATCCTCAGCCTCCATCCAGGAGGGCCCTCCAAGTGTCACATGTAGCCAGGAAAAGGCCAACCCGGGTCTTCGTTTTACTATCCTGCTTTATTACTGTCCAATAGCACACACTATTCCTCATGAGAACAGCCTAAGACTACTGGATTAATGAACCTAGTAATAAGAGAAAGAAAACAAATTTTATTTCCCTTTTAAAATTCAAAAGGAGAACAAATCCATACTAACTTTATCAAAGACTCCGGTTCATTTCTTTTTGTAAAAGCTGTAATTACTTACAGCCAACAGACATCTCATTCGTCTCCAAATTACAATTTGATAGTTTCCATACCAAATACTCATACTGCAGTCAACATATCCACTTTAATTATGTGCAGAAACCTTCAACTGCTCATTTCCTGGTTTAAGTAGTCTATGCACAAATCAAAAGGCATGTTAAAATCAGAGCATCTCATTCTACTTTGCAGAGGCATTATCTCTGCCATAAAAACGACCAAGAAAAAAAAAAAAACCACATCTTATTTAACATTCCATGGGAACAGACCTGATAACTGTAGAAAACTATGCAAACTCTAAGAAACTACAGAAAGAATTGCCATCTTCCAGACTAAATTAAACACATGTGAACATGTGTTTAAAATTACAGTTAAATAAATTATAGCTGTTTTCATTAGCATTAGAAACTCTTCCAGAATTTTTAAGAAGCCCACATTTCAAAGACGCTCGCCAAAAATTCAGTTAGGCCTTTTGAATGTCATTCTAAGCTTGGGTTTTCCCTTTGCAGTGAAGCTCCAAAGTCTTTGCCTTTAATTCAGACTGAATGAGATTGCACTGACCTACTTTCAGATTCACAAGAAGGAATGTGGCTGTCTTGCAGAGTGCCTTTCTCTTTATGACATTACTTATCTATTGTTATGTAACAAATTACCCCAGACGGAGCAGTTCCTCCCAGCAACAATATACAGTGATTATTCAACTGTCTCTATGGGTCAGAAATTGGGGAGCAGCTTGGTTGGGTGGTTCTGGCTTAAGATCTCTCGTGAGGTTGCCATCCTGATGTCAGCCAGAGCTGCAGTGGGTACTTCTAGGGCTCCTCATTAATGCGCCTGGCTGTTGTCAGAATGCCTCAGTTCCTTGCCCTGTGCACTTCCTTATAGGGTGGTTTGTGTGTCCTTCTAACATGGCAGCTGGCTTTTTCCACAGTGCATGATTCAAGTGAAAGCAAGATGGAAGCCACAGTATCATTTATGACCTGGCCTTGGAAGTCATCAGTGTTTTCTATGGGTTACATGAATCAGTTCTATTTTGTGTGAGGGAACCACACAAGGCTAAGAATGCCAGGAGGCAGGGATCATTGGGGGCCACCATCTTGGAGGCTGATTACCTCAACTATAAAATTCTGACGACTCCAGATCCATTCGTTAGCTATGACTGCCATAACACAGTTCCACAGACCGGAAGGCTCAAACTAAAGTTTATTTCCTCACAGTTCCATAGCCTAGAAGTTTGAGATCAAGGTGTTAATGCGGTGAGTTTTTCCTGAGACCTCTTTCTCCTTGGTTTGTAGATTGTGGTCTTCTCCCTGTGTGTTCACATAGTCTTCTGCATTTGTGTCCTAATCTTTTATTAAGATACCAGTCATGGGCGCCTGGGTGGCTCAGTTGGTTGAGCAACTGCCTTCGGCTCAGGTCATGATCCTGGAGTCCTGGGATCAAGTCCCGCATCGGGCTCCCTGCTCGGCGGGGAGTCTGCTTCTCCCTCTGACCCTTCCCCTCTCATGCTCTCTGTCTCCCATTCTCTCTCTCAGATAAATAAATAAAAAATCTTAAAAAAAAAAAAAAAGATACCAGTCATATCAGATTAGGTCCCAGCCTAATGATTTCATTTTACCTCTTTCAAGACTGGATCCCCAAGTATAGTCGCATTCTGAGGTACTGAGGTTAGGCTTCAACGTATACATTCTGGTGGCACACAATTCCGTCCCTAACACCTTGTGATGCACCTTCTTCACCCCAGAGACCCTTTGTCCTTGGACTTGTAAAATCAAATACTCAAAGTCACTATTGCTTCAATAGTGAACCGGTAACTATTTCTTATCTATTTATATGTAAGTCATGGGCATTCGGGAGAAAGCTCTGAGAAGACAGAGACCTATGAACTGAGCTCTCCCCATCTGATCTGGCCCCTGACTACCTCTCAACCTAATTCCTTCCCCTTTTGCCTGTTCATTCCACTCCCTCCTCCTTGCTCCCGTAATAGGACAGGCTCATCGCCATGCAGGACTTTTGCCCATGCTATTCTCTGTGGAACGTTCTGCTATATTGTTGCATGGCTTGTTTACTCACTTATTCAGGACTCTGCTCAAATGGCTCCTTCTCAAAGAGAACTTCCTGGACCACTCACTCTTTTTACTCTTCCTCCCTATTCCCCAGTTAGCCTCCAAACTTTTACTCTGATTTTTTTTTTTAATCAAAGAACAGATCACTACTTGAAATGACCTATTTCTGCTTCTTTATTATCACTCACACTAGCCGATGAGATCCATCATAATTGAAGCTTTATTTATCTTGTTCACTATGTATCCCCAGAGCCTGAAAACAGTATGTATTAGACAAGCAATGTGCTTATTTGTTGAAGAAATGAATAAATAACAATTAGGTTAGTTGGGGCAACCAGACTAGTAGATGAACTAGAAAAAGATGAATGAAGGTGGTATCTATGTTGTATGATCTACATCTTCCAGGGTTTTTGGCCACTAATAGGGTAATTTTTTTTCCTTTAATTTCAGCAAATCACTTTAATCACACTGGAAATTCTAACTAAATGTTTGTTTTCCTTAGACATGTGACTGAGATGTAGATGTTCCGCAATGCTGAACTATCAAGCACACCTATGGCTACCAATCTGGATAGGTTTCCTAGAAATTCTCCAAAACTCAAGTTCCTATACTTGCAAAGAGCTCTCTGGTGATGCATACTCTCTGTACATTATCCAAAACTCAACCATAAAGGTAGAAAGTAATTCTTTACTCTAACAAGACATTACATACACCAAAGATCAAGCTTGCAAAATGCTTCATGACTTCCTTATTGTATATTAATTTCTTACCTGAAAATCAAACTGTGGGCCTGTAAAATAATTTTTACATATCCTGATTTGACAAAAGTTTAAATGGCTCAGCAACTCTCTATGGTCTACAGATTCATTAAGATAGGTAATAGGCATAACCTACAAAAAAATTTCCAGAGACACAGAAATTATCTGTCTCCATTCTTGCATTTGTTATGTATTATGTGTCCCTTAGCTGAGATTTTGATGATCTGATTTCTAGTGTTAGAGTCACAAGCATGTGTGGAGTGTGGTAAGGCATTTAAATTCTCTGGACATTCATCTCCTCATTTATAAATCAAGGAGTGACTCTCCAATGTGTATTGTTTCTTTTGATTCTAAAAGCCCTATCATTTACTTCTCTTCATCCGCTCCCTTCCATCTCCCACCCCTTATTTATAAAGGGAAACACAAGGTAGCTGGACAAGTTTAGGAAAAGCAGTTTTTAAGTAAATAATTTGATTTCAGTTAGGAATCAAAAGGTTGCATCTAGAGATGAATTAAATTATTACATTTTAGGTCATAAAGGGTCATACAATACACACCACAGACTGAAAGAAATAATGCACCACTCTGCTAATATCTGTTAAAATAAACACAGGTGTCCTTCAATTAACTATAATGACTTTCATAATTTGACCTCTCCACATACAAGACACCCTAGTCACAAACATTAAGTCCCCTCAGGACAGAAGCAGGAGAATATGTGTCCTATATAACAGTTATCTAACTAGGATGCTCAAAAATTGTTCACAATCAGTCAGTTTGTTTCTCACTACCTCAAGTTTTATGTACAACTTGTTTTCATATGTTTTGAGCAAGAAATTAAATAAAATCCATATATAAAAGTTGTTAAAGAGGTGTCTGGGTGGTTCAGTCAGTTAAGCGTCTGCCTTCGGCTCAGGTCATGATCCCGGAGTCCTGGGATCGAGCCCCACTTTGGGGCTCCCTCTCCCTCTGCTCCTCCCACCCATTCGCCCCTCCCCCAAAGAAACAAAATCTTTTTTTTTAAAGTTGCTAAATGTTGAAGTAGCTGGATTCTGAGCTGTACAAGGAATGGATACTATTAGGCTGTGTGGTTTTTTGTTTTTGTTTTTTTTTTTTTAAAGATTTTATTTATTTATTTGAGACAGAGAGAATGAGAGAGACAGAGAGCACATGAGAGGGGGGAGGGTCAGAGGGAGAAGCAGGCTCCCCACCGAGCAGGGAGCCTGATGCGGGACTCGATCCCGGGACTCCAGGATCATGACCTGAGCCGAAGGCAGTCGCTTAACCAACTGAGCCACCCAGGCACCCATAGGCTGTGTGGTTTTGACTCAATGTAATTCACTCTATTCAGTCTTGTTAGTAGACTCTTGAATCAAATGTTATTTTTATCTGAATGAGGTGATGATAACACGAGCATAGTTCTAGAGCATGTCCAATAGGACTTCAACATTTTTCTAGATCCTATCCTTTAGAAATATTTCCCTTTTGACATTTTCAATAGTCTTTTTTTTTTTTTTTTTTTTAATCTAGGCACATCGTTTCAAACACCTCCTTTATTTTCTTACAAGCTTGCTGGGGGGAGAGAGTGTGGACTGCAGTGGAAAGCCCACATTTTATACTTCTATTTAATACGTGGTCTGGAAGATGAATTGCATTTTAAAATCTTTAGGCATTCCTGGTAAGATTTAAATTTTTTTTTTTTTTTGGTGATTTTGACCCCATTTTCAACATAAACATGAATCTCCCGAGCAAAAGACTGGAAGACTCAAAAAGTGATTGGCAGATTTTTCACCTTCATATTCCCCCTCAGAATATCTGTGAAGTACCTAACAAATTTTATACCTATGAAATTTCTAATGGCTCATTGCAATGAAGGATTAGCAGATATTCAACATGTTTTTCAAGGTACCATCTCTACATTCCCATAATGCAACTGAATCAAGAAAAAAGCAGTAGTAGCATTTAATTATTCAGATGTCCATTTTCTCCTCAGTAAATCTACTTTTACTCTATCACACATGGATCATGAACAATGGCTGCCACCAAAGATGATGCCTAATATTTTGGTGAGTAAGCCTGGCTTCCTTCTCCACATATCATTCCCTAACTCAAGTGAAATGGCAATCGTCTCTCCCTATCCAATATTACACAATGATGTAAATTTTCAACTCCACCACAGTAGAGATGTTCAAAGTGAAATGAGTCTCTGGTGTCCATCTTTCTTGGGCCGAGCCCTCAGTTAATTTTAGCTACCTCCCCCTCCTGTCTCTCTCAGGTCTCTGTTCTCCTCAGGGCCCCAATGCTCCAGTATGTGTGGACTTAGGATGAAATGAAGGTACTAGGAAGATAAAATTGGGTCTACACATCTTTCTTCTTCAGGGGCCATTTACTTATAAACTCAATGTATCTCTCCTCAGTAGAACTTTAAGCAATAAAGTTGTCAAGAAAACTTAGAAAAATGGAGAGCTTAAAAAAAAAAAGAAAAAGAAAAGAAAAAAGGAGATCTTCTTGGTGCTACTCAAAAACCAAATCACACTATCATCTACTCTTCAACGTGGAAGGGTATTTGGGCTTTCTCTCTCCATAGTAGATCTCAAGAGTATTGCTATTACTTTTGAAGAACACTTTTTGAAAAACTGCCAACCGTCATTCTAAGAGGTATCAATATCCTCTTTGATATGGCCCTCTACCAGCTCTGCCTATGGTCACCACAATACAAAGTGGTACAAAAGATCTCAGACTGGAATATTCCAAAAGTGTTTATTATTGTTTGGGATCAAATGCACCTCTCTTCTTGGGGTGGTCTTCCCTGCCTCCTTCCCTTGAAGAAAAAATTTAAAAAACCTAGTGATACAAATACAATGTAGTATTTTTAACATTTTATGCAGTAAAATTTAGCAACATTAATACATTTTTATGGATAGCATTTCCTATGTCAGAATAAAACAGGTTTACTACAATTGTTGGTATGTTTTGAAAAATTTCTCACAGATAAACATTTCAAAATGCACATCTTTTGCAATTCAAGTATCTTTAGCATACTTCTGAATTGCTAAAATATCAAGCTACATTCACTATAATTCGATATTCCATAGGAAAATATATAACCACACTGATCCATGAATTTGTCATTCAAAACTCATCAAATGAGTATTCTGAGGAAAGTAAATGTCACTAAAAAGTAGCAAAAAAAAAAAATCAAAACAAAATCACCTTTCTACATCCAAAGTCATGAATCCAAACAGGGATTATATCAATTATAGGAAATATTTGTCTGTTTCCTTTGATACAAACTCAGAATATAATTTAAGAGGAAATGTAATACACTCATTCATTCTTTAGCATGGTAATATACCATGCATTTCTTAGAATGAGTAATTTTTGGATGACCTTTTATTCTTCCTAAATAGGGATGAGGAAAATATATTTTCATGCAAGTTATTGACTCCAAGTCCTTAAGTATACCAAAAATAAAAGTTACGCATCGAAACTATTTTATCACCATGACAGAGCCTCATAAATTGGAGTTTTCAAAAGCTGTTTTGCCTATTTAGATCTTTGTTAGAAGAGGGATTTCATTGTATTTAGAAAATGGAATTCATTAGAATTTATTCACATTTGCTACCTAAAAATTTATTCACTTGAAAGCTTTCATTCTTTTGTCAGGGATTAACTGAAGAGAACTTTGTAGCACCTAAATATAGCTTAGGGAAATAATTTAGTGCATCTTGAAAATCATTACGTAAATATAAAGATTCTCTCCCACTGGTACCAGATGAGCCCTATATCCATGTACCACTTTTTGCACCTGTTTCAGATTATCAAAATTCTATTTTGTAAATTTAAACAATTTTCTAGGACACTGAGTCATTATTTTTATTTTTTTAATATTTTATTTGAGAGACAGAATGAGAGAGAGAGAGCACATGAGAGGGGGGAGGGTCAGAGGGAGAAGCAGACTCCCCGCTGAGCAGGGAGCCCAATGTGGGACTCGATCCCGGGACTCCAGGATCATGACCTGAGCTGAAGGCAGTTGCTTAACCAACTGAGCCACCCAGGCGCCCCATTATTTTGATTTTTCATGGAAATTTTAAATTGTTATAATCTTCAAAATGACAAGACAGATTGGCCAGATTACTACTTCCTGGAGGGCAGGATATGTCATATTCATCTTTTTATCCCTGGCACCCCACTTACCAGAGTGAGCAATAAACATGAGTTGTCTTCAGTGAGTGAAAGAATAAGCACACTGTAAATCTAGCCATGACTATCGGCCAATGGGATACATTATCACCACCATCTGGCCTTAGTTAACTCCTTTAACATCCTATATCCAAGTCTACAGTGATTCTAACACAGATAATTTATGCAAGTGTCAATATAGCTTTAAATGTTTGCATTAAATACCCAGCATTAAACAACAACAACAACAACAAATATATCTTTTCTTGTTTGGAGCAAAGACAGAAATTTGAAAACAATTTCTGTCTAAGACTTACACAAAAACAATTTTAGTGTTTCAAGTCAATTCGGAAAAGAGGAAAAACAAGAAAGGGAGAGAAAAACAACATTCTGGAGGAAAAGCACAATGAAACAGTCTGTAGACTACCCATTGCAGGATTAGTCTGCTAAAAAGAATTCATAGGGTGGTATCTAGGTCATGCCAGGAATAAAATTTTAATTGAACTGTTTTGGCTTCTAGAATACCCAATTTTTTATGTTGAAAATTCCCTATAATGTGGATTGTGCTTTATGAGTTGATCATTAGAACTTTTCTGAACATTGTGTCCTTTTTCAACTATTTTTCTTTCCAAAGACAAAAAGCTTTTAAAATGCTGAGTTACTTGGCTTCCAAGAGAAATGCAAATGGAGGACAATACCTCAAAATCACCACTTCTTTGTAGGGTATAAAGTTAACAGCAGAATACATCACTTCACCTAAATGCAAAGTCCTTTGAGTATACCTTGAACCTCAGGTAATCACACACTGAGCCAGTTCCCATTTCACACCTTTAAAATTAACATCTTTTCCAGGGGTGAGGTGGCAAAGCTATTAGAGCTCTTCTTGTTCACGTTCTTTGTAGTTCCTTTCTGTACAGCTCTGGTGGCCTTCTTAGTTGTAGCTAGCCAAAAATTCAATTGGTTCAACACTTCAAAAATAATTCTGGATTGAAATTGGGGTTTGTCTAATAATGTTTTTTTAAAAGAATATATTGGAACTCTATTATGTAACATAGCAACACTTCATAAGCTTGCGGATAGGACATGCTCTGAAATCTAAACTCATCTTGCAAAACAACAGAAATCCTGGCAATAAAGGTCATATATGCACACTCACTTTAAAATTAAAGGCTGAAGAGGCTGAAAGGCTTCTGCATGTTACAGAAGGCCAGGCAAGGGGTGCTTGTGGTAATGATAGTAGGAGAGCAGTGGCCATAGGAATAGGAATAGTACTAATGATGTCTATAATGATGTCATTATAAAGGTGACATTAATATTAGCATCCATAATAGCCCTGGTAATAGTAGTGATAATTACAGAGACTTTGTCAGGTTCTGGATTGAATGCCAAAGAAACCAAGTTTTATTTTTTATTTTTTTTTTTAAAGATTTACTTATTTGACAGAGAGAGAGAGACAGCAAGAGAGGGGATACAGGCAGGGGGGAGTGGGAGAGGGAGAAGCAGGCTTCCTGCGGAGCAGGGAGCCCAATGCAGGGCTCAATCCCAGGACCCTGGGATGATGACCTGAGCTGAAGGCAGACGCTTAACGACTGAGCCACCCAGGTGCCCCCAAACCAAGTGATTTCATACTGCCCACTGGGCACCAGCTCCCATTGCCCTCCTTCTTGCCCCAGAGCCTTTGCACCTGCTTCCCACTACCTCGAGCTCTCATGCTCTACCCTTCATGTGGAGATACCCTACCGCTTGCTCTCTGCAATATCATTTCACCACTCTTATTGCCTTTGGCATAACTTGTAACTTTTCTGTTTAAGTCTTAACTGTCTGTCTCTGTGACAGATGTAAACTTCATGAGGGCAGGAATCCTGTCTGTTTTCACGTAAAGTTGTGCCAGATCCACTGTACATACTTGGGAAAAATATTTTGAACAAATGAACGGAAGCATAAATATTACTGCTACTGGGAGCTTATATTTGCTGATCATTTTCTAAGAACCAGACAAAGTACTGTGATTACATGATCGTAACTGATATATACTATCAGCTTGTAAGGGAGCAAAGTGTTAATGGTTGCAATTTTATAGCCTGTAGGAGAGGCAAAGCTTAGGGAAGATGACAAATGGAGACCCACACATTCGGAGTCTCAATTCTCAAAAGTTATAAACACGCTAATAAACCATTATATAAAATATGCTCTCTAATCTTATCTTAGCAATATACTTTCGTAAAAACATGTTCAATCAGGCTTGAATTCCCCAGATTCCACAACAGGGACACAGAGACATAGAAACAGATCATTCTGGATCCCCACCCTCCAGTCTACTTCCCTTATCTCTCACCCTGGCCGTGTCCCACCCTGTAAGGGACATTATGTGCACAGTCTGTGGAAATCCCAGCCTGCAGGTCTAAGCTCAGTCCACCCCCACCAAACAGCTACCCCTGGGGAACACTTTGTTCCCCATAGAGTGGCCATGGCAAGACAGGCTGAACAAAGAGGCCTGGCAAGGTCCTGCAAGTGGGTACAAGGTCATCTGGACAGAAGGTCTCAGGAATCCAGAGCTTGTTCTAGAAGCAGAGATAGAGGCTCCAGGTAAGCACATCCCCTTGGCAGCATAAATGCTTCATCTTGTGAAGACAGGCTTGGCCAGAGCAGAGCTTCTCAAAGAAGCAGCCCCTTTGACCGGACTCTAAAAATCAAAGACTCCAAAGTTTATGTCTCCAAAGAGTGAGTAGCAGAGTCTGATCTCTTTTGCAGCCATTCTGATTCCAGGACTCATGCTTTTGACCACTCTGACAACCTTGCTCCCACCCCAGTCAACATATAAAACGATGCTTGTAATGCAGACTGAGGTAAATCGTTCAAGCCACCCCAAGCCCTGCCATGCTGCCTTGAATGCTAAGAGGATCAAGGTTTAGACACATCAAAAATCCACTTGAGGCAAACCAGTGCACTGAGCATGAGAACACTGAGCACTGTGCTTTACTTTTCCTTGTAAATTCCATAAAATTATAAAGATCACATCAAAGCATAAACCAGACTATTTGAGCATAGGTCATTTTATCCCGGCAAATGTGGTTGAGTTTTGCCAGGATAAAATGTGTGGAACACTCTACTAAGTGCTTGGGGAAATGGAATGGACGTGGCTACAGAGATAAACAGGATATAGTTACCATCTTCAAAAGGAGTGTCATCCAGTGGGGAAAATGCAGATTCGCCACTGCATAGAGTAAAACACAGGGTAAGTGAAGTGATTTGGCAGCCCTAAAAGGAATTTAGATTAGGAATACAATGTTTCTTTAATTCTGACTGAAGAATCGGGATTCTAAGAAAATCCAGATAGCATTCAAAGTGGATCCTGAAAGCTAAGTAGGACTTGAACAGGTCGCTGGGGGAGACATTCTGAGTTGACAAAACAGCAGGAACAGAGACATGACAATCAGTGATTGCTCCATCACCGGCAAATCCAAAGCGGGTAGATCAAAGAATATTTGGTGAGAAGAGTTTGGGAAAATGGTCTGTGTCCGACTGAGGAAGATTCTGGATGAAATCTGAAGGCATCTGAATTTTATCTTTAGGTCACACAAGGCACTGAGTGAATGTTTCCGAGGCGAGGAATCACATAACTCCAACTGTTTTAGGAACACAACTGAAGGAATTTGTAAGGAGAATAGGACAAAGGATGTGCAGGTAAGGGAAACTTTTAACAGCGCAGTAGTGGTGAAAATGCAAAGAATTGGATAGAATTACGGGCAAGGTGAATGAACAGCAGTAGCTAATCACTTGACAACGGCCCCTTGGGGTGGGGGGGCGGCCGATGATGGGAAAGGGTCTAGCCTGGACAACTCAAAAGGATAGTAGCCAAAGGTACAGGGGACAGCAACAGAAGTTATTAATACAGGGGGGTTGGAGTTTACATTGGAAAAGAGGAGGGTCTCACCTACCCCAGGTAGGGGAGGAATGGACAAGAGATTGACAGAAGAGAAGTAGTAAGGTTATTGGATGAAGTTAATAAAGAAGGTTTTGCATTTTCTCAGTGAAGCAGAAGTGCAAGGTCATCAGCTGAGAAAGAAGAGATTGGAATATGGCCAAGGGTTTTAAGTACTGTTTTTGAAATTTTTTAAATTATGTAATGGGGCTTGGTTAAGGGTTGAGAAATGGATGGCTGGATAATGTGGATCCTTATTGGGTTGCATAATGTACCCTTTGCTGGATCCACTGATAGGCAGACAAGTAATTCAGTGACCATTCTAATACTCTTAACAGTTTTTACAAGAATGTTTCATCTTCTTCTCTAGGGTTTGTCGATTTTTAATTTTCTCAGTATTTGTATTTTGGAATACAATTAGAAAAGTCATGTTTTCATCAAGTCTGCAAACCAGACTGATCACATTTTGGATTTGTGAATGGATGAGATCAATGAGAACAAAAGCAAAACAGTCAACAGAGCATCGTATACAAACTACATGGAATTACTTAAGAACTTTTCAGGATATGCTTCTGGAAAATGAAATGTTTCACCAAGCCCTTCAGTCTGGGCCCTGATATATAATGGATTGAGATTTTAACTAAAAGAGAGAAAAATCAACAATGCTTTTAACGAAAAGCACCCAGAATTGAATTGGTTCTATTTAATAGCCATTTATACAAATAACTAGTTTCACAAAACTGACACTCGCCTACAATTTTATCAACCTACTTTCAGAGTGTGAATAATAACAGGATTTATTTTGCCATCTCAAAATTGGCCTCTGTAAATTCACACAGTTCTAATTTATCTACCCTAATATCAGGAAGATTTAGTGGTAAGACACTTTAATTAGTGCTCTCTCGGTACTTGGTAGTTAGTTGCTACCATTTTAGCCTCTTTAGGTTTTATGTACACCCTGTAATTCTCGCATACTGCAAAGCAAATATAGATTACCAAAAGGTTACCTCTCAGAATACTTAATAAAGCTAATATATATATATATATATATATATATAGCAAAATAGAAACAATTTCAAATGCCAGACTATTACACAACTAGATTCAAGGAACATATCTACCGAGCTCCAAGAATTGAAAACTACGTGAGCAAGAGACAACAGGGGCAGTAGGGAGGGATGGGGGAGGGATACCAGAGAGGAAGAGTCAATAGAAATTGGCAACTCATTGCATGCGGGGGTCAAGGGAGGGGTCAAAGTCAAATCCAAATGTCCTGCCTGGGTGACGTGGAGAAGGACTGGGATGACAAGACTCAAAGAGTCAGGAGGAAAAAACAAACAAACAACAACAACAACAACAAAACAAAAAAAACCCAAAGCACTGGCAGAGGGACTATGACTAGAAGACAGAAATATTCCACACTCAAATACGGGAGCAACGGGGAGCCTCTGAGATGACAAAGGGAGTCTCATTTGATGGGATTCCTATGAGCTGACCAACATCTTCTCAGGGATACAAGGCCAACAGCTCAGAGTGAGAAACAGCTGCTGTGCAGATGAGCTGGTGGGACAACAGATTCCTTTCTCCTGCCTAGTTGTTAATGACGGCCTAGAACAACCACTCATGACATAAATAGGACGAGTAGCCAATTATGAGTGAGGGTTTAAAACAAGGAGGCCCGGAACCCCAAACCTCTGTAATAAATACTATAATGCCCGCAAGAGTGAAGGTTTCAAAGTAGGTGTTATTAGTGAAATATTTGCACATAAAGGAGACCAGCTTTACCCACTTGGCAGCCCAATCTCAAAGGCTGATGGACTATCATTCCCAAAAGATCCATGATCTAAGACCATTAAAACACTGCAATTTTAAGCAAATGCTCATTCTTATCTGATTACTGAATCTGTTCAAGCTCTCCTACACCTCCAACAATTGAGAGAAAGTCAGGGCATCAGAAATTACTGGTTGTTTACCCAAAGCCCTTTCAACTCTTCTTGGGTGCATTCCGTTGCAAAATTCTCCCCTCCACTCTGTGACTCAGTCAACTAAATGGTCTCAGCAAGCACGGAAATCAAATTGTTTTGCCACGGACTGGTTTAGAATGGAGTATATAACTTCTGGCCAATGTGACCTGAGGGAGTTGGCTACAGGGCCTCTGAGTATGGTTAGACACTGTCTTACTTGCCCCCCACTCTGGACATCCTGGTGTTTGAATGTGACTTGTGGAAATATATAATCATCTTGTGACCACGGGGGTGGGGACAAGCCAGAAGACAGAGCTGATATGAGCTGGGAACAGTATAAGGCAAGACAGGATATCTGTCAGAGTCTATATTAACCAACCCTGGAAAACCTCATACCTCAGTCAACCTTTTCATAGGAGATAAAAAACATCTGTCTTATATTTCACTTTGAGTTTTGGGGAGGGGGGGTTGTTGTTGTTACTTGGAGCAAATTCCATCTTAACTGATTTAAAGTGGGGTGGAGGAGAGATAAAGTCCCTATTCTCATCTAATTACCAATTTCTTTCATTGTCTGATTGACTCTCCCATTCAGCCAAGGTACTTGTAACAGAGCACTGCTGTAAGTGTTAAAAGGTATGTCAATAATTGTTTATACACTTACACAGCTCCCCAAGGTTGTCAAACTCCCTGAACACCAACATTCTCTAAGAGCCCTCAAGATCAGAAATCTAAATTCTGTGTATTGTGGAAAGAAGAGAGCTTTATAGTACAAAGTACAAAGAAAACCATTTGAGGACACACAGATAAAAATCTTCATGAAGGAAGAATATGAAAACAAATTTATTTCAAAGCAGATAATCCTTAATGAGCTTTAAGATGCCTATGATTTGCTTTTTAAACAGTAGGCAATGAAAATGAGGTTTCATGTAGAATATACCGTGACTTAAAAAATAGCATTTGCAAAAACGGCTTCATTTCATTTGCAAACTGTTAATAGCCAAATTCATCTGGAGCATCTTTACAATGCTCTGCATGAGTGTCCCCCTCAAAGTAGGATTCCCCAAAGCTTGGTTTTGTAAGTTAATGAGGAAATATCCAAATTCAGAGAAAAAGTTACCAGTCCTTAAGAAAAAAATACACATTCAAAAGGTTCAATTTGCCTGCAAATACTATAAAACCAAATATTATAAAACCAAATACTATAAAACCAAACAGTACATTGGAGCTTTGATGTGGCTGTACATTTTGACCTAAATCTTTAAAAACAAACCATAGGGGTTTTTTTTATAAGCAAAGGAGGTATAAATATTCTGTTTTACTATAAAGAGTACAGGTTAGGGGCACCTGGGTGGCTCAGTTGGTTAAGCAACTGCCTTCGGCTCAGGTCATGATCCCAGGGTCCTGGGATTGAGCCCCGCATCGGGCTCCCTGCTCGGCGGGGAGCCTGCTTCTCCCTCTGACCCTCCCCCCTCTCATGTGCTCTCTCTCTCTCTCTCATTCTGTCTCAAATAAATAAATAAAATCTTTTAAAAAAATCTTTAAAATCTTTAAAATCTTTAAAAAAAAAAAAGAGTACAGGTTAAAGCTCCCTATATGGAATCATGGTATAATAGTTCAACAACATGGTATTTACTGTGCAAGCTAGTAAGTAAACAAAACCATCACACACTCACATCACAAACATCTTGTCCATTATATATATATAATTTTCCGATATTTTAAAAATCCTTTGCAGCTTTCCATTTCCTTTAAAATAGAAGAAAAAATTCTTTAAAGTATAGCTTTAATGAGGAAAATGAGAAATTTTCACAGTGATTACTATTTAAAGAAACCTCTTAAGGACCTCTTTAGGAACCCTTCTACATGACCGGTATTGCAGGTGGGAATGCGTGATAGCAAAGAACTGCGGGGAGAAGGGCAATGCAGACCAGGAATACACAGTCAGGAGGAGTGGGTCAAGAATTTTTGAAAACAATGGAGAGATGCCATCAAGTGGCTGAAGAAAGAATTCTTCAAATGGGGAATGGGTTTCCCAAACACTGCCATCTGGTGGCCGATACTGGAAATCATTTTAGACTGATAAAACTATACAGTGTGAATATTGATTTTCACATCGTCCATAATTTAAGGCTTGACAACTCTTTATGACCATTACCAGAGGAAACCCCGTTGACAAGCTTTATTATGCCATTTACACTAATGACAGATTTCTAAGAAATATTAATGACTGATAGACTATCACTCTCAATTCTATGAGAGAGGGGACAATGTTTAAAATTATTCCATCTGGCTTAATAAATGATTTTTAGTGAATTTTTCCATGATAAATTCAAATTGAGTAGAATTTTTGCAACACTATTTAAACTTGAAGCTCTAGGTTTAGTTAGCTCATCAGATTTTTATTTTTCTTTCCAATCCAGCCTACTAGTAGGATCATAGTTTTTTGTTTTTGCTCTCATTTTTGCTCTTTTGCTTTTTTCCTGAAATAAAGTTCATAGATCAACTGATTAACTCATTTCCATCTTCAAAAGAATATTTGACAATCTTTATCAAACTGGTCTGTAATGGTGAGCAAAATATACATCACCCTGCCCTCACGAAGATTATAATCTAGTGTAGGTCATGAACATTTGTAGAGAGGTGTTTGTTGATTCTTTCAAAATATATGCATTAAGCATACACTTTTCTTAAGCTGTGTTCAGGAATATATTAGCTATAAAAAAAAAAAAAACAGACAGGATTCCTACTCTCGAGGAACACTTTGAAACAGAGGAGGAAATGAATAGTGTGTGTAATAGGGACCTTTCCCAGGCAAGTGACATTCAAGCTGTGATGTGAAGCATGAAAAGGAGCCGGTAGAGGGGAGGACAGGGGGAAGAGCAATCGTAAGAGAACTGTAGGTGCTTACGCCAAGACCCAGAGATAGGCAAAGGCAGAAGAGCTGAACCACGCTGAACAAGGTGCACAGTGCTAGGACTTGAGGTCGGGGAGTTGAGGGGGTGGCAGCTCATCACAGCTTCTCCTAGGTCCTGGGAAAGAGTTGGACTTCTAGTTTCTGAGCAATGTAAAGTCAAGGAAAGGATTCAATCACAGGAATAACAATTTTTTTTCAAAAGATCAGTACAACTGCCATTGGGCAGGTGCGTGGAGGGTTGGAAGAGACGGAAATCTCACATTTTAAGAGAAAGTTTCCTTGTACTTTTGTTTCTAAAAAGGAAAGTGGATTTGTTAACAATCTACTGAAGCCACATCACAGCTTTCTAGCAGCTTCATGAATGCTAGTGGAGAACACTTTTTGACCTGCATATGTTCCTGATAGATATTCCAGCGCTCAGGAAGCAAGAACAGGTGATGCTCATGTTGCCTCCTTCACGAGTTTTAATTCACTTTCTCCTCTGAACTCTCCCTTCACAGCACTCACCTTACCTCCCCGGGAATTAACAGGTATTTTGCATTCGTCCTTCCTCCAAGACTATAAATGCTCTAAAAAAAAAAGTGTATTTTCTCCCTGCAATCTCAGAATACTCCCCTTTGTATTTAGCAACTTCACTGTAAATATTTAAATAAAAATTGAAGTATAATACTAATTCATTGTACCATGGAATTTTAATTCTTCAAGTTAGAATCTTCACCTCCCTAAAGGACAATGTAGATCCAAGCTAACTTATCTGGCGTTATGTTTAAGTTTTCTAATTATGGACAACTGAGGTAGAATACATGATTTTTTTAAAGATTTTATTTATTTATTAGAGAGAAAGAGAGATAGAGAGAGCACAAGCAGGGGGAGCAGCAGAGGGAGAGGGAGAAGCAGGCTCCCCGCAGAGCAGGGAGCCCGATGCGGGACTCCATCCCAGCACCCTAGGATAATGACCTGAGCCGAAGGCAGACACGTAACTGACTGAGCCACCCAGGCACCCCAGAATACATGATTCTTTATAAAAATCTGCTTTTCAGTTCTTCAGACAAGGGGAATACAGCATATTAGTGTGATGAGATAGTTTTTCTTGAGCATTTAGGTGATATTCTAGTTTCTGTTAATTTTCTTTAAAGCCGGGATACCTGTCTACCTGACACTGATTTTGCTTTTCTCTTATTTCTGATATCAATGAAAATTTTTAATACTAATGTCCTGTTTCAGGGTCCTCCCTCATCAAAACAGAATAGCGTAAAAATCACTCAGCAGGACCTTTTTTCAGCAAAAAAAAAATTGTGCAGTTTTTATTGGGAATTTTTAGTAACTAAAATTAATGACTTTTCTTCGTCTATGGAGCCATGTGGGGCCTTGTCTTCCAGGGAGTGGATCTAACACATGAGAAACAATTCTGAAACAGTGCAGAAACCCCTTTCATTACACAACTCCCCTGAGTTCATCACTCCAAATTTGATTCTGCATTCTTTGGGCTCCCATGGCACCAGGGACTTAGCTCTAGAGAATCACACTCCAACTCTATACAGTAATGGTTTATTTCATACATCTGTCTTCCTTATTAAAATATAAGATAGTGAGGGCAGTTTCTTATTTGGCTTTGTCTCCCCAGCATCTGATTCACTGTAAGATGCTCCAGTCATGATGAATAAAGAAAAAGGGCTGAAAGACTGAAAGATTTCCTGACTCAAAGACAAGTTTTTACTTCACAGCAAGAAGCCACACATTACACATTAGGTAATTCTCAACCGGGGGCAATTTAGACCTCCAGGGGACAGATACCAGTAACCAGAGACATTTTTAGTTGTCACAGCTGAGAGGTGGGTTTTGCTACTGTCATTTAGCTGATAGAGATCAATAATGTTGCTCAATGCCACGCAATGCACAGGGCCACCATCTACAACAAAGCATCATATGACCCAGAATACTAGGAGAGCCAAGGTAGGGACATCCACACCTTTAGATTAAGATTTCAATTACTCTTAACATGTATTAAAATGGGACACCAGCCCCAATTTATCCCACTAGAAATTGCTTTGGTTTTACCCAAAGTCTTATGATCTACCAAAACAGCATTCTGAAGAGGTTGAATGCAACAACATTTGTGCACTCCGGCCCTGTAGATCTTTAGATGGTTTGTAAAAGTTTCATGTGCACATGGTGGTGAAGTACAAGATGGCGACCAAACTTGAGCACTCTCTGCACAGGCAAAACCATTTACAGCACGTAAGCAAACCTGTATCTAGCTTATTTCATGATAATAAGCAAAACTTAGGTCTCTTTCTTCTTTTTTTTTTTTTTTAAAGATTTTATTTATTTATTTGAGACAGAGAGAATGAGAGAGAGAGAGAGAGAGAGCACATGAGAGGGGGGAGGGTCAGAGGGAGAAGCAGGCTCCTTGCTGAGCAGGGAGCCCGATGCAGGACTCGATCCAGGGACTCCAGGATCATGACCTGAGCCGAAGGCAGTCGCCCAACCAACTGAGCCACCCAGGCGCCCAGGTCTCTTTCTTCTAAATGACCTCTGACAATCACAGAAGGCAATCACAAAACTTAAGCCATCTTCCTAAAATGGTTTAAGATAATCACTTCTAACCCATCTTCTTCCTCCTGGAAACCCCCGTTGTAATAACCAATCATTGCCAAGGTTAAACAATTTCCTCATTTTCACCTTACAAGCCATCTTGTAACATCAGGCCTCAGAGCTTTGTAAAAGCAGTTTTGGGTCTGAAAGCTCCCAGTTCATGGACTCTTATGTGCACAATAACCTCTTACTAAATACTTTTTACTGATCTGATTTTAATTTTTAGTGACAATGGTAAGATCGAATTTCATGCAGCCTTTCAAGTGTAGAGGAGGTAAGGGCAAGGAGAGATGATCAACTCTCCCTCCTTACCTCTCATTCAGGCAAGGTTCGCTGAAGTTTCCACAATATCATCAGAAGAGCGACCCTACCTCTTTCATAGATCACACTCATTCCAGCAAAGCCACATTCAGTGTTGAATTATGCTGGTTTCTATAGCTGTGGAACTGTGTCCATCCTCTTTAGCCAGTCCACCTGAGTCCACACACACAAGTGAAGTCTCTACAGTTACCATCAATCCATTGCTGGGCCTGCTCTGAACAAACACAATCAGAACCTACTATTGTGGCCATCTCTGTTGATGTCTGTCTTCCCACTGCCACCTATCTAAAATATCTGGCTTCTCAAATAATACATTATATGTTAAAAAAAAAAAAAAGAAGAAGAAGAAGATAGCAGGACGGGAAGAATGAAGGGGGCGAAATCGGAGGGGGAGATGAACCATGACAGACTATAGACTCTGAAAAACAAACTGAGGGTTCTAGAGAGGAGGGGGCTGGGGGGATGGGTTAGCCTGGTGATGGGTATTAAAGAGGGCACGTTCTGCATGGAGCACTGGGTGTTATGCACAAACAATGAATCATGGAACACTACATCAAAAACTAATGACGTAATGTATGGTGATTAACATAATAAAAAAATAAATAAATAAAATATCTGGCTTCCATAAATGGTGAAGAGGTCTGTTGTTTTTTAAACTGTTTTTTTTAAATGCTCACTTTGAAGGAAATACTGACTGGTTAGTCAATTTGAGGTCTCCTAAAGTAGGAAACAAAAATAAATGAAAATGAAAGAAGGCTTTCGAAAAATCCACCATCACACCCATTGGCTAGCCAAGCATCCACCCACGCTGCCTGAGTCTACAACCACTACCCATCTCTTTCTAACTCATTCCTGGATACCCTCTCCATGTAGCGCTCTGCTAAAAAGACCTCCTGACATGAAACATGTAAAAATAAATTAAAAGACATATGCTACACACAAATTGAAGATAAAAGGAAAGCTTGACAGTATTATTTTGCCTGATGATCTTTAAACATGGGTAAAAACATATCTTTGCAACCTACAAAGTGTATGTTTGATTCTTGTGACCTTGGGAAAGTCTTTTATCCTGTGTTCCAGTATTATTTTCTTATGTGTAATAATATGAGTTCTATATGCCTCTAATTGTAAAACCTATCATGTTATTGCCTGAGTAAATTCATTCTCTGAATATCCTTCCTCCTGGGATAGAGCTGACTCTGCTGTTTGCTTCTTATAGACAGCTGTTGCCACAATTATCTTTTCAAAAATGAATGATCTACAGCCAACCAGAGTGAGTGGTTAAATCAAAAGAAAAAAAAAAACCTATTTATTGTTTCTTTCATCTCCTTCCAAGATCTGAGATGTGACATATTCAATAATGATCTCAGCCCCTCGGAAGGCCATTCTGCTCCTCTTCTCTTTTATTCAGAGATAAAGTAACCATGAAAGCAGAAAAGAGAGAAGGTAGGAAGTAACCTTCAAAGTTACAAACGCTCATCATTTGATTTGAGGTCATCTCTTTTAGCAGACAATGAAGTTGAAATGCAGATGCCATTCCTGCTGATAAAGATTTCATGTCTGAAGTTACAGTGTATTAATTAGTAAACACAGTCTTGCCTCTGTGATTTCATTACAGTCCCAACTTAATGGCACTGTTGCTCTCTCTTCTGACAACAGGGTATCAATTCACCTCCAACAGTAGCACAATTCCTTTTCTTGCTGGCCACAACTCTGTGCCAGGTGCCAGGACACAAGATTAAAGAGCACTGACTATTAAGGAATTCCCAGTTGGGCACAGAAGGGGGTCTATGCACAAATACTTTATTTTTAAGAAAGTGGGATTGGGGCGCCTGGGTGGCTCAGTCGGTTAAGCGGCTGCCTTCGGTTCAGGTCATGATCCCAGGGTCCTGGGATCGAGCCCCGCATCGGGCTCTCTGTTCGGCGGGGAGCCTGCTTCTCCCTCTCCCACTCCCCCTGCTTGTGTTCCTGCTCTCGCTGTCTCACTCTGTCGAATAAATAAATAAAATCTTTAAAAAAAAAAAAAAAAGAAAGTGGGATGAGAACTCCAAGAGACATCGGTGCCAGGGAGGTATACTTAGAGAAAGAGATCCTCTGCTTGGGTGGGTCAGGGAAAGTTTTCCAAAGGAGGTGTTATTTGCACCCCATCTTGAAAGACAAGTTCATCAAGCAAGAGAAGGTAGGGGGAAACGTTTCGGGTCAAGAGAACAGTATGTGCAAAACACACAGGACAATATATAGGATGTTGGATCTAGATGCACAGAGTTTGACAGGGCCAGAAGCTGTGGAAGAACAGATGCCGTGTGTAGAGCTGAGGTGATAGCAGCGGGCTGACTACAGAGGCTCTTAGAAAGTATGTTAAGGGGGCGCCTGGGTGGCTCAGTTGGTTAAGCGACTGCCTTCGGCTCAGGTCATGATCCTGGAGTCCCGGGATCGAGTCCCGCTCGGCAGGGAGTCTGCTTCTCCCTCTCCCGCTCCCCCCTCTTGTGCTCTCTCTCACTCTCTCTCTCAAATAAATAAATAAAAATCTTAAAAAAAAAAAAGTATGTTAAGGAATTTCTGCCGTATCTTATAGGTCACTGTGAATTGTAAGGGTTTCGAGAGGCAAATAAATTCATCTTTCATAAAGTGTATTCCAGAAAACACCAGTTCCTCTTTTGGTGGACTTCCAAAAAACTAAAAAGAATTAAAAAATAAAGATTTTATCGGGCCATGATCCCCACATCGGGCTCCTGGTTCAGCGAGGAGCCTGCTTCTCCCTCTCCCTCTGCCTCTCTCCCTGCTCATGCTTTCTCTCTCTCTATCTCTGTGTCTCAAATGAATAAATAAAAAATCTTTAAAAAATAAATAAATAAAGATTCTGGTAAGTTTTAGGAGAGATTATATAAGGTAACAGCTTTTTAGATAACCATGATGTGTGAATCCCAAAAGCTCTGATAAGTCTTACAATGAAGAATCCTGTTTAACATGATTTAACCCAGAATGTCCCTAATGTAACATTTTTAACATTCCGCAGAATGAGTGTTTGCAGAGCAATATGGGAAATGTCTGCTCCTGTAATTAGATTTGCATTTTAGAAGAACTGTCTTGAGGCCATCTTCTTGAGTATTCTAGCAGATGCATTTGAAGGCAAAAGAGAGGAGCTCTTACATAAAGTATCTTTAGAGGAGAGACTTCAGAAACCATGGTAACTGTCTGGATGGGGGCGGGGGGTGGGGGCACCATGTAAGAAAGGAGGAGAAGACGATGGACCCCAAGTTGTCAAACAGGGCAACTTAGTAGATGGGGCATCATCTGACAGAAGAGGGAAATAGGCAAAGCAGGTTGGGAGCAAAATAATGATTTCAGTGCTGGTGCAATGGAGAGCTACACATGGGCTCCATGGTTGTTCAATCAAAATGGGTTGTGAGGACTACAATATTACATATAAACTATTTTTTCAATATAATAGCAAAGGTATGGGTCTGATCAAGCTATTTAAAACATTTTCTTTATATTTTTTTTAAAAAAGATTTATTTGACAGAGAGAGACACAGCGAGAGAGGGAACACAAGCAGCGGGAGTGGGAGAGAGAGAAGCAGGCTTTCCACTGAGCGGGGAGCCCGATGCGGGGCTCAATCCCGGGACCCTGGGATCATGACCTGAGCCGAAGGCAGACGCTCCATGACTGAGCCACCCAGGCACCCTTTTTCTTTACATATTTATATATATAAATATAAACTGAGTTTATGTACAGCAAGAGAAGTTGTGTACTTATAGCAGTCATAAGGGAAATACTTTCAGAAAACCTGTAATCACAGATCAATGCCTCCTCGTACTAAGTGTGCATTGCATGCATACTGATTTTTTAAGCTGAGACCAGCAGAGTGCTGGAGGCTCTTTTGATAATGTCATTTGTCAGTCAAGACTCCTCCATTATAGCTAGTATCTTGGTAACTAAATAGTTTTAATTTTCTTTCAGTGGTCTGATTACTTTATTTCCTGAGAATAAAGTGAGTTTGTTATTAACTACCTCAAATTAGGGGAAGGGTAATTTGGTCACTATGTGTTAATTGCTCTGTAGGATGATTTGCTTCCACCCATTTCCTAAGTATTTATACCTCAAGAACTACATCTGAAGATTTCACCATTTAAAAGCATCAAGACATATGAGGAATTCTTAATCGCAGGAAACAAACTGAGTGTTGTTGGAGTGGGGGGTGGGGTGGGAGGGATGGGGTGACTGGGTGATAGACACTGGGGAGGGTATGTGCTCTGGTAAGCGCTGTGAATTGTGCAAGACTGTTGAATCTCAGATCTGTACCTCTGAAACAAATAATGCAATATATGTTAAGAGAAAAAAAAAGAAGAAGGTAGCGGGAGGGGAAGAATGAAGCGGGGGAAATCGGAGGGGGAGACGAACCATGAGAAACGATGGACTCTGAAAAACAAACAGGGTTCTAGAGGGGAGGGGGGTGGGAGGATGGGTTAGCCTGGTGGTGGGTATTGAGGAGGGCACATTCTGCATGGAGCACTGGGTGTTATGCACAAACAATGAATCATGGAACACTTCATCTAAAACTAATGATGTAATGTATGGGGATTAACATAAGAATAAAAAAAATAAAATAAAAAATAAAAAAATAAAAAAATAAAAGCATCAGGACATACATTTCCAAAAATTTTATTTTATTAATACCGTAAGTGGTATTGCTCATTAAAGCAAAAGCAGATGAATGATTAAAATTATGACAACGAAAATATGATAGGGCCTAAGTCCTCACAGTCACATTTTCTAGGTATTTTACATCGCAACTAGTAATATACCAGTAGACAGCACTCTGAGCTCTTCGCACATAGTGACTCATTTAATTCCGGCCGTAACAGTAGGAAATGGGTGTGGTTATTAACCCCGCTTTATAGGTGGGGAAACTGTAATTTAGTAGGGTGTTCAAGTTCATGCTCCAAAGCTAGCACTTGAACACAGGCAGGCTGGCTCCAGAGTCTGAGCTCCTGATCCTCCAGCGGTCCCTTATTTGCATTTGCCCAGAAGTGACCTTTCAAGCTTATGCCCCCGCTGTCCCCATGGATTCTATTTATTTTAAGGAGCACAGCTATCCATCATCTGGATTTTGTACATTAAGAGTAAGTTTCCTCTTAGCTCTTATCTTCCTATTCAAAAAAAAATCACTTAGAACATTAAGTTGGTAGTCGCCTTCTAGGATTTTCATTTTTAATTTCTATTGCGTGAAGCAATGTTCTTATTGTTAATATGTCAATCCTCCAAAACATACCAACACATTAAATTAAAATCTTCCCCTATGATTGCTGAACACCAAGTACTGTGGTAATTACTTTACATGCATCTATCCTATTTAATCTTCCCAACATCAACAGAGTATATTACATATAAGCAATCTGAGATCCCAAGGCATAAATAAATTTCCCTAGTCTCAGCACCCTGAAAATTGTCCTCTTAAAAATTATACTCTACTTACCTTTCAGGGAATTATGATGGATTGATAAGTTTAATTTCTGGATGATAATAAGTTGAATACCTGACCTCCTCAATTTTATCTGAACACTACATTTGTAAGAATGTCAACAGCCTTAAGGGAAATTGGAAAAAACTAAAATCAAGATAATCACACAATTTACAGTAACTACCATTAATTTTTTCTCTTCTAAAACTTATCATCCTGATTTTACTTATTAAAGTATAGGTCTCATTCGTAGTGGCTACATCTTCTTTCATGTCATTGACATTATAACATAGTTAACCTCCCTCCATTGATCTGCATTTAGTTCGCTCACAATTACCTATTTTTTTTACAAGTTACAATGACCAAATGTGTACACGTGTTTTTCCCCCTCTTTTGGGTTCTTCTATGAAATCAAGTTTCAAAAACAAGCAGATGACTGATAGTGCAGCCAAAAGACTACTTTGCTTGAAATTTATTTTCAAGACCATGAGAAGGAAAGGAAAGTCAATGAAGTCTTCTGGGCCCATAACAGTATCTTTTATCTTTCAGTTCTTCCGGCCATCGTTCGTGGAGCTCATCACAGATCTCCAAGGAATGGTCAGTTAACACGGTCTATGTTGGCAATGACACATTCCTTAGGCTAAGTGATCTTGGCTAGATAGCACTTAAATTGCTCTTTCCAGAGAAGCAAGGCTAGCTGTCAATTTGGACAGAATCACAGTGGGACCAGAAGGAAGGTGTACAAGGGCCACAGAATCAGCCGAGGAAAGAACCACCCCAGATCTCAAATACACAACCCTCTCCCCAAATCTCATTTGAACTAACCCCTACCCCTTGGTCTAGCCCACACAATCTCATCACCTGGGACCTAATTAAGATTCTGAAGTACAAAAGGAAGGAAAAGTGATAAGGAAAAGGGTCATGAGCTGAGGAAGAAAACCACACTATGGAATGGTGTGCTCCCTCTAGAAGCTGGAGAGAATTAATATTGACAATAGTGGAGTTTAACTCCTCTATCTTCCCTACTTACTGCCTGATATGCCCAGGAAACACAAGTGGATGATGTTTCAGTAACCACATGAACTGACCCAAAGGAAAGTCCCCAAATCAGCATAGGAATCGCCTCCTCTCAGAAGAAAGTAACAGATAGGGCTTCACCACATGCAGGGTCTATGAGCTTTACACACAGTCACTTATTTGATCCTTACAAAACCCCTGTAAGCTGGGAACCACTCTGACCCATCTTGCAGATGAGGAAACAAAACAGACAAGGAAAGTTTGGTTGACTTACTCAAGACTGCCCTTGAACAGAGCCTAAGTAGGAATCCAGTGAAGCGAACTTCAGATCTTCACAGAAACCCATACCATAAGCTTCATTTCTGCCTTCCTTTTTCCTCACATTATAAAAGTATTTCATCTTCCATTCTCTGTATCCCAAAGCAGAGTATTTCTAGGATAAGGCATGTTTTGGAAATCTACTTAATGCCAAATTATTTTTTAAAAGCCTTAGAAGTGTGTTTGCATGTGGATGTATCACTTCTCATTAATGCTGGAGAAAAGAATGTGTACATCTTACCACAAGGTGTCTTAACAAAGAAATACACTTAAATTTGGATGACAGCGGAGAAAGGTATTTTTATGAGTACAAAACACCCACTCTGTGCTCTTAAATCCAAGTGTGGGATTTTTAGTATTATAAAATGGATTAAGGGAAAAATGAATTGGAGCTTTTGTAACACAAGGAAAATAAGTAAGAGTGGATACGGCCACTCTCATATCACTTACAAAATATATCACACATTTTCAAAATAATCTAATTATCATTTTGTAGTTTTAAATTGTCTTTGAGCATAATAATGTCCTATAGTAGTCCCACAGAATATCTGGCCTATCTTTTTGACAGTAATTTATAAAGATTTATTTACTCCTTTGAGAGAGAGCACGAGCTCATGCACAAGTGGGGGGAGGGAGAGAGACAAGCAGACTCCCCAGTGAGTATGGAGCCTGATGCGAGGCACGATCCCAGGATCCTGAGATCATGACCTGAGCCAAAATCAAGAGTTGACCACTCAACCAACTGAGCCACCCAGGCGCCCCAACTGACAGTAATTTAAATTGTTTGTGTAGATGATCAAATTTGTTTCTCTCGCATCCTTTAAAAGAGACTCATCTGGATAAAAGATGGAACCATAAATTAGGAAGACTGAGTTTTAAAAATCTTTGGAAAGGAAGACATTTGGGATGCGGGAGTGAGTGTGCGTGCCCAACAGTGGTCCCTTTATTGTGTCAGCGGAATCTACAACATCAAATTAAGCAAAGTTCATCCTTGATTCCAGTTTTACTAACTTTATTTCCCAGTGCCTCTCCACCCCCATCGTTTGTTTTCAAACATCTGTTTTCAAACGATGCTCAAGCCTCTTTTCATTGTTTTCACTGCTCCATGGTAAGTAGCCTAGGACCCTTCATATGTCTGTTATAAGTCTCAAGCACAATGGACAATTCCCCTTGATATTAGTAACATGAACATCTTTGGTATATTCATTTTCCTTTCTAATACCCAACAACTGGCTGGGTTATGGGACTATTTCCTGTGGATGCAGTCCTTCCCTCAACTGTAACCTCATTTAACCCGAGACTATTCTCTCTTTCATGAAGTCCACTGCAGCCCAAACCGGGAAGCTAAGATGTTTCTGCTAGTTCCTTACCATTGTCATGTTCTAGTTCACCCCTTTGGATTCCCACACACAGTGGTAGTAAACTGAAGCTTGTCTGGGCTCTTGCCTTGATTTTACCCAGCACCCACATTTATAGGATTCTGGGTACCGAAACCTGGAAAATCATTTATTTAAATATGTCCCCAAAAAGTGTCAAAATAAAGTTCAGGGGCTATGAATATTGTCTAATCTCGTAATTTTTCTGTCATGAGGGAATGATGAAATAGTTTGAACCTTGATGTTCTAGCAAGAAAAGACAAAACCATTTCTTTTTAATATTTGGTACCTAGGGGGCATCACTCTATTTACGTTTTCTTCTCTTTTCTTTTCCTGTGCTTTTGCTCCCCATTAATTCTCCCCTTTCTCATTCTCACCTTAAGTAGCAAAATAAGCACAGAAGCTTCAGTACAGTTTTAGTGTGTTCCAGGTTTTCAATAGAAAACACAATTTTATTCCTTTGAATACCCCACCTTTCTCTTCCCCCTAAAAAGAAGTCCTGCCAAATGACAAGTTAATTTTAAAATTCCACGATTCAAACTTAAAAAAAAAAAAAGTTAACCCTGATAGTCATTTATGGTGGATTCATCAAGTGTCCTAGGACCTATTTCATCAACTGGAACTAGCTGACCCCCTTTACCCCCCGTCCTACTGGTCCTGCCCCTCCTTCTCCTCCCCAGGTCCCATCCTCATTACTTGACTAACCTTATCCTTTAAGACTAAATTTAAATGTCACTTCCTCAGAAAAGCCTCCTAAGAACCCCCACATTCTCACCTACCATGATAAGTTCTTATACCCTAGAATAGTACTTTATGGCACTTACCAAAAATACAGTAAACAAATTATTGAAGTAATTACACCTGTCTTCCCTTCTAGATTAGAAGCACCATGAGGGCAAGATCTGCCTCTGTTTCATTCATCACTGTACCTCCAACACCCAGGATGGTGGCTGCCCATAGGGAGTGCCCAACCGATGGTTGGGGAATAAAGGAATGCACAAATAAATGGATAATGTCCCCCAAAGACTCTGTACTGCAGTTCCTGCCTGTTACTCCCCCAGACCACAGAGAGATTCTGAAGTCCCAAGGAGGCTCTTTACTCAGATGATTCTTCATCTCTGCCCTCCCTGCTCAGATGACCTTAAACTCCACAGCCCACACCTCACTTCAAATTCCAAGGCTCACTCACTCTCGTGGTGTGATTATTTATTTTTTAGAATGCCCAGGGATGCAAACAGGCATTTGCTTACTGCCACGTAATCTAAATGAATATGACAGAAGACAGACTTCTAACATTTCTGGTAATACTCCCAGTGGTTGATAAATGAGAACAATCACTGCATAAGTCAATCAAACCTCAGATCCTCCTGACTGTTGCTACCATAGCTTCCAGGGTGTATGGACAAGACAGACATGACTTTCTATCTCAGTGTATTTAAAATCTCTTGAAATCAGTCAACCAGAAGTTGTTCCTGTTCTTGAAGTTGTTACAAGTTCTGATGACCAAATGACATGGAAGCAAATGTACTGGGAAACACTGCAATACTTTACATTGATTATTAAAAGGGTTTTGAGCTGAGTGGCTAAGATCAACAACATTTATTGAGTCTATGACATATCAAAGACTATGAATCAGGTTGTGTCATTGAACAGTTATGGTACTTTCAACTAAATGCTCTTAAATGGAGACCTCAACGTCCTAGAATGGGTTTGTGGTGGGAATAGGAATTATATTTGTCCATAGTGATCAGAGAAGGCTTCTCAGTAGAATGGTTATTTGCATGAGCTTTGAAAAAAATAAGGTTGGAGGACATTTCAGGCAAAGCAAACCACATGTGTAAAGCAGTGAAGAAAGAAAGTACATGGTATACTTGTTGGTGAGTAACACCATCAGGTTCAGGGTGTGGGCACAGGTGGAGGGTCAATCAAAACATTTTTGAATTCTATTATGTAGGTACATTCCTACTATTAAAAATACTTTGAATTATAAAAACACTCAGAGTTTAATAGATACATATCTGAAGAGCCAGTAGGTTATATCCAAGGCTCTAAAAAGCTCAAGTATTCCTTTTCTTGTGTAAAAAGAAGAGACAGGAACACCACATCAAAACCATTAGACCTGGAGAAAAGGTTAATTTTGCATACATGATTGGAAACAGAGACTATGAACAACTTTCTGTGCTACATTCCATTACCGTTGAAATATTTCAAGGGGCATGGCAGGGAGCATGGCAGGTATTTAAGAGTAAGACTGAATACATTCCTCCAAAGTCAGTGAACCATGGCCAGAATCTCAGCACCTGCACAGAGCAGCAAAGCAGAATAATCTCATTTCAAATAAAAGGCTGCATTTTCTCTGGAGGTTGAAACCACCTTATAAAGGGCAAGACTCATCATTGGCCAGTGAACTGGAGGGTGAAACATGGGCCAAAAGAAAAGCTCTTCTTTCATGTCTGAAGTCAATTTTCTAAAAATGAGTTAAAACCTGCCTTAACAGCATGAAAGGAACTGGGAAAATTGGAGTGAACCACACTCTATCTGGCAAGTAACAGGAGCATCGTCAACTGCTTGAGCAGAGAAGCAACTTGATCCTTGAAATGTTTATAAAATACCTCCTAGGTATATTCTTGCCTGAAACTCCCTGTGGATTTTTGGTTCCTGTAAATGGCCAGGATCAAAAGAAGAGCCTCTTTTATGAGGACAGAACAGGAGGTCAGATCTGCTATAGAGAAGTTGACACTTTATGTTTAAATCCCTGGATCACTTTTGTTCTATTGCTCAACGGAATAGAATAAATACTTGCACATCTCTATAGGAGTTTGCACAATATGACCATCAAGGGTAAAAGTTAATCGTCTTAGTCTCATTCTCTTTAGCATTACACATTCTTGGGTCCAATTCAGTTGTTAGGATTATACTTTTGTTCCCCATATGGTCATGCAGTTTTTATTACTCCTCTGCTTAAAAGCTTCAGTTTCTCCCCACACTCAAAATATATTTCAAACCCCGGTAAGGTCCTACGTAATCTGGCCCTTGCTTATTGGACTCATCCCATATGATTCTCCTTCTTGTTCAATGTAGCCACCTGTCGATTCCTTAAAAACCCAAGGGTTTCCCTGCCTCAGGGTCATTGGTTCCCCCCCAATTAAAATGCCCTACATCCTCAAGTATTCACCCAACAGACTGTTTCACATTATTCTGGTCTCAGTTCAGCTATCCCTTCTGGTGGTAGCCAGCATCCAAGATGCCCCCTGAAGATCCTCACCTCCTGGTATTCATACCCCTATGGCAGTCTCCTCCCGCACTGCAGCAGCATTCATATGTGTGGCCAACAGAATAGAAGGGACATCATGTGATTTCCAAGGCTAAGAAAACGTATTGCTGCTCTGCTTTGCTCTCTTGGATCATTTGTTTTGGGGGAAGCCAGTCAACATGTCATGAGAACAATTACACAGCCCTTATGGAAATATCTATCTGGAAGCCAACTGAAATGTCCTTTCAACAGTCACGAGAGTACATTCTTCAACCCCAGTCAAGCTTTCGGGTGACTGCAATCCCCTTAGAGACTCTCAGACAGAACTGCCTCTGTCATTACTGAAATCTTGTGCGACAAAAATCACGTGACAGAGTAAATATATTTTAAGCTGTTAGGTTTGGGGACATTTGTTACAAAGCAGTAACTCTTACACATTCTCATACTGGTCTCCCCTGACACTCAAACCAAGAAAACCCTGGGCCTGTCACATATTATGAAATTGTTTGGTGTTATCTTAGTCCTTGTACTTACGCATACCTTGTTCATTTTGTTCTTTTTTTGTTATTGCTTTTTTTTCCCTCCACTGGAATGTAAGTTTCTTGAAAGCAGAAACTTAGTCTGCCTAATTCATCAGTGTTTATCCCCAGAATTGGGTCAGCTAGAGTAGATGCTTAATACATACTTGTTGGAAAAATAACTTAATACTCTGAAAATTTGATTTCACTTATTCTCCACAGTATACATGAGATTTGCTAATTGGATCCCTCTCCCAACCAATGTGGTGCTCATCAGCCTCCAGATTCTGTACAATAGCCAGGAAATATTTTGTACACACCAAGGAGGAGGAATCAGGGGTCTCAGGTATCCCTCAAGCGAAACTTCATGTTCGCAACTGCAGAAAGGATAGCGTTGTATTGTTTGTTTGTTTTTTGAGTGATAACCACTACGTAGGGAAGATTTTAGGACAGAGAATATGAAAATCTAGTAGAAATGAACATGATGTAGAAAAGGACTTTTTTTTTTTAAGCAAGAACTGGTAAAAATATTAGAAGTTCAGAGTTAAGGTAGAAGAGATGATCCCTGAGGAAAAAAGGAGAAAGTATAAATGAGATGGAAAAGCAATTATAATATAGGTCATCTCATTTCCTTCAGACCAGCTAAAAATATACACATGTGAGTTGTCCAAAGCAGTTTTAAGAGCCAAGGAAGGGAAAACTGCTCTACAGCCAGCTACTTCTTCTGTTAAATAAAACATTAAAGTTTCTACATAGGTACATGGGTTTAAGACTTCACAAGCAGACAGTAGTTATGCCATATATACCATTCCGTGACTAAAAATAGAGATAAAAAAAAATCCATACGCCTCCAGCATGCACATCCACACACCTAGCATGTATTTTTATGTGGTTTCTTCTTAAGATTCAGTGGGGAAAACTGGATCTGTGTCTTGGCTTCATTTCAGAAAGCTCATTCAGCTCCTCTGGCTGAGGTCCTGCCATTTGTACCAAGTCTCAGCTGCACAAAGTGCTTAATCCCAGCTCTCAGTGGGAGGCAACATTATACCTACACGCATCCTCACATACCTGCACACAGCCTCACACACCCTCACACACCTGCAATGCATTCCTGACGGTGCAACTTTCCACTCAGAAGACATGAAGGAAAGGGGTGCGCAGGACTGTGGTGGGGGATAAAAAGGATAAAGATCGATGCATTCTCCCTTCCTGGGGGGCCAAACTACCAGTTCCTGTCCTTCCTCTCGTGAGGAACAGATCAGTACTACTTACTCTAGGCTTCTGTGCCAGATGGATAGCCTGAGACATAATTTTGGGTAACAGAGGGAATACCTCTTAAATCAAACCTCGGAAGAGCTGTACTTCAAAGGCATCCTAGAGGGGCGCCTGGGTGCCTCAGATGGTTAAGCGTCTGCCTTCGGCTCAGGTCATGATCCCAGGGTCCTGGGATCGAGTCCCGCATCGGGCTCCCTGCTCCGCGGGAAGCCTGCTTCTCCCTCTCTCTCTCTCTCTCTGTCTCTCATGAATAAATAAATAAATAAAATCTTAAAAAAAAAACAAAAACAAAAACAAAAGCATCCTAGAAATCAACCCTGCAGGTGGCAAATTGAAATGAGTGAACATCCTATTCACACAGTGCCTGGGTGTAAAGGAAGTGTTTGGGGTTTTCCTACATTGTTTTTTTCCTTTTCAGTCATTAAGATATCAAGAAAATAGAAGCGGCACGGAAAGAAACCAACACTTTTAAAAGGTGATTACAATTTCACATAGCTAGATTCTAAGCAAAAATAATTTTTGTCAAGTCAGGAAAACCCATAAATTTGTATATTTCTGTGAAGGGCATAAAATAAGTGAAAGTCTATTTGGCAATATACTGCACACAGCCCAAATAAGCCAGTATGTACTAACCACATTTGCTAGAGAAATTCATGCTATGTATTTCCGTACTTAGATATTAGCTCACTTAATTTTTTCACTCATTCATGGACCTGCTCATTTCTTAAGTATTTAAGCAACTTGAGAGTTAAAAAGATGAAACAGACTCAGGTTTGTTATCTATGAAGCTTAAATGTGGATGTATCCACTAGACCAGCCTCACATGCCTATGCACAGTGTATTCCTGGAAGATGCTGCTGTGAAATTAACCCATTTGTAATAAAACCATATAAATTCTTTGTAAATTTTTTGGGGATGCCTGGGTGGCTCAGTCGGTTAAGCGTCTGCCTTCAGCTCAGGTCATGATCCCAGGGTGCTGGGATCGAGCCCCGCACTGGGCTCCCTGCTCTGCGGGGAGCCTGCTTCTCCCTCTGCCTGCCCCTCTGCCTACTTGTACTTGTGCTCTCTGTCAAATAAAATCTTAAAAAAAAAAGTTCTTCATAAATTTCTATATAATTTTATCATTTCACATGATCATGTTATATATTCATAATTATGCTCTATGTGAAGAGCTAAAATGTAGGATTCTAGTAAGGTAAAAGGAGCCAGAATCTAAAAATGTACATGAAATTATAGAAATTATACTGAAGCAAGATTGATTCTTTAACAATTCTATAGGACCAGAATTCTCAAGTTCAAGTAAGACGTCAAATTTTGGCTTCTTCTATGTCCCCCTTTGCCATCAGAGGTCAGTCCAATTCCATCTACACAGTTTTCAACAGTGACGACTAGAGCCAAGCCGAAATTGCTTCATGTGGTATTGACAAAAAACAGGACATTGTTTGATGGCCCCGACCTCTCACCGCCAGTCTTGTTGTCCTGTCTTCTTTCTTTCATCTTTTGCCACGGGAACAGGGTGTTCGCACTGTCAGGCAAAGTTGGTCTCATTAAGTGGTAACTCAATAAGGTAGCACTGTGCCCTGTATTTCCCTGTTAGGGTTGTCATTCAGGATGTCAGCAAGGTCATTTCATCAAAAGGAAGGCTCTATATGGTTCTGGGAGCTTTACATTGTTTGCTATTAGTCTATTCCCTAAAGTGCCAATTAAGCATGCTGTGCCCTTAACTGGTTTTGAATTCTTGGGGGAGATAATGCAACTCTTAAACTCATTTCACTTTTCAGCATCTTTCTAGTGTTTGTTCTTGGCACAAAGCCTGGCTTACTGCGCTTTAAACACATGTCTGCTGGGCATGATGAAATATGCCCTCCACCCGCCCTGAACTCCGTGGTAGGAGCCTCCCAATATCCCAGTTACATCCTACACACTCTTCTCCAAGACCCTCCCTCCTGAGATATCCTGTGTCTCCATTCCAGTTCCTGACAACACAGAGTCTGTCATTCCTTGCCTCTGAGGAAGTACTTAAGAATAACCTACGTCTGTGGAGAAAAATCCATGCATTTCTTCATCTGTTAGCAATAGTTTCTGTGTAACACGCACTCCCTACCCCTCTCAAGCTGTGAGCTCAACATCTGCCCCAACCCCTGCCTCACCTGCACTCCAGGCTGCTCCCAGGGGCTCAGCCCCTTTCACGGTCACAGAGTGGTGCCAGAAAGAGGGTACCTCGAATTTGACTTCACAAGTCTCCAAGTGGATTTCAAAAGACACATGCCTACTTTAGAGAAAGCCTTCTTTGTGTAAGGACCAGCACTGAGAGTTCTATTTTTATCTGGGACAGAATGGAGTGATTTTACTGAGTAAGACTTGAGAATAAGACAGCTGGATAGTACTTTTGTCCCATCTCCCCATCACTTCTACGTACCACCCCATAAGGGGAAAGAGCAATAGGTCTTGCCTACATGTAAGGGGGCACTTCAGGGGTCCTGCAAGTACCCAGCCACCTTTTGCTTCTCCAGGAAATGCTACTAAGACTGCTAGTAAATCTGGTCACTGTCTTGCTTTCTAATAGGGAGACTTTTTATAAAGATTACCCACTGAAAGAGCCAGAAAGCGCTCTCAGGAAATGGACAAAGTTTTCTGTACTGGATGACATATCATTTTCTTCAATCTATTCACTATTCAGTGGGTATGTACCTGTGTCCACAAACTTAGGTATCCAGGAGCTGTTTTTCTCTGATACAAACTTAAAGTAAAAATTTCTAATATGCTTTGCAGCAGGAACAACCTTAAGTTGGAATCCTTTCCTTGGTCTTCAGGGATTTATCTCAGTTCTTAGGGGCTTACATGTTAAGACCTAATGCAGACAGGAGAAGCCCATCTGATTCTCCGTGTTGAGATACTGAAAGTATCTCCTTTGAATTTGCAAAGAAAAGCAAAGATGCTTGCTATCTCCGCTTCCAATCATCATTGTTTTGGAGTTCCTAGCCAACACAGTAAGGCAAGGAAAAAATGAAGATGTGAGGATGGCGGGCGGGGGGGGGGGGGGGGGGGATTTCTTTGTTCATCATGATAGGATTATGTTTGTAGATGATAAAAAAATAATCTGCCAGTAAGTTATTATGACTCTTTACACAATTAGCAAGGCTTGTCATAAAAATCTGTGCACAAGACATGTGAATTTCTCTTCATCTACAACAAATTTTAGAAAATAAAAATTTAAAAAAACATTTATAATAGTATAAAAATTGTATGCAGACTGGTGAAATTATAATTTATTTAAAGACAATTTAAATATTTTGGTGATTATTAAAATAACTTAATAAATGGAAACGTACATGCATTGGAATACTCAATATTGCAAAAATGTTATTTGATCACAAACTGATCTATACATTCCAGTCAAAATTCCATCTGTGCATGCGTATTTTATACATGATGCTTGACAAACTGATTCTAAAATATGTAGGGAATTTCAAAGTTCCCAGATTTGCCAATAACCTAATGAGGAAGAGGATTATCATGGAACTTGACCAATAGATACTACACTATTATAAAGTCAAGTTCACAAAGACAGCCAGGTATTGGAACAAGGACTGACAAACAGAACAACTAAACAAAATAGAGAGCCCAGAAATAGAATGAGAACTACGTAATCAAACCAGATGACTGAGGTTATAATGCAGATCAGGGCAGAAAAGATGAACATTTTAAAATAAAGTGTACTGGGGCAACTGACTCCTATTTGGGAAAAATTCCTTTTCTAGCCATACATGTAAATCAATCCCTGATGAACTGAGCACTTAAATGTAGAAGACAAAATTTTAGAAGGAATTTTGGCAATTTTATCTTGGGAGGGTAGAAATTAGTAAAGGCATAAAATAGGCAAATTATGAAGAGTAAAATTGGTAAATGCCATTACATAAAAAATGAGAACTTCTATCCTCAAAAGCCATCGTGGAGAAAAATATAAGCTACAAATTTACAAAGACACGACACTAATAAAGGGTTATTGTGCAGTATATATAAAGAACTCTGAGTAAGACAAAGTCAAACACTACTGAAAAATGGTAAGAAGAAATGAACATGAATTTCATAAAAGGGAGAAAAACAGATGACCCAAAACATACTGAAAAATATTAACTCTTCCAGTGATCAAGGAAACATACAGTGAAATCGTAATGAGATACAATTCACACCCACAAGGTCGGCAAAACTGTAAATGTAGTAATGATAGTAAATATTGCCATGAACATACAACAAAGAGGTTTCGCATCCACTGAAAAGAGGTATGGCAATGGATACTGCTTTGGAAAATCATGGAGGGAAGCCACACAGGTGCCTACTTTATGATGCAGGAATTTCATTACTAGATATTTATCCTGGAAAAAAAGTCTTGCACATGTGCCCCAGGAAATAGGCGTAAAAGTATTTACCATTACGCTACTTATAATAGCAATAAAACTGGAAAACCCCTATGTATACCTCCAAAGGAAAAATAAGTTGTGATCAATCCCTCCCATGGAATATTCTAATACCATGGCAAAGTCTGAACTTAAGGTTGTATTCATCACACAGGCTAAGTCTCAAAAATACATTAAACAATAAAATCAAATTGCCAAAGAAATCCATAGTAGGTTTTTACATAATTACCAAAATCACAAAAACAGACAAATCTGAATATAGTATTTTGAAATTCCTACAAAGGTTGTTTTTAAAAAGTTTAGAAAAGCAAGGAATAATTAACAATATTCAGGATAATGGTCCCCCTCTGAAGGGCTACATAGGAAAAAAAAAAAACAGTAACATGGAAACAGCATATATACTCTTACATTGGGTGAAGTATATACAGATATGGATTTCTTTATTGTTCTAGATCTGCATAGGTTTCCCTGTGCTTTTTTTTTTTTAAAGATTTTATTTATTTTTAAAAATTTTATTATTTATTTGACAGAGAGAATGAGAGAGAGATAGCACATGAGAGGGGGGAGGATCAGAGAGAGAAGCAGACCCCCTGCTGAGCAAGGAGTTCGATATGGGACTCGATCCCGGGACTCCAGGATCATGACCTGAGCCGAAGGCAGTCGCTTAACCAACTGAGCCACCCAGGCACCCTCCCTGTGCTTTTTCACGCACAGTCTATATCCTGCAATAAAAATCTGTGTATTTTGGTTTTTTAAAAAAGAGTTTATAAAAAAAGTTTAGGAACTATTTATAGTTCGTGTAAAACAGAACATGCATGAGTATAAAGCTTTGGAAAAACCAATGTGATAAACGAAGCATGAATGGATTTGGTTATTTTTAACACTGATTTAGAAAAAATATGGACAATAAAGAATAGTATATGGTGGGAAATCTAAAAGTTCCTATCATCAGGTAAAATGCAGAGTGTCTCTCCAAGTAGAAAATGCCTATGGTAGAGGGTGAATATAATGAAAGGACTCTTGTAGTGCCATGTGTTTTCAACAAACATCTAACCTAGATTTAAATAAAACGTTGAGTAAAATATTCAAATAGGAAAACACTTCATCACAGTTTAACACCACATACACATGAAATCAGCACCATACTCCACAGATGGCTTTCAGGAAAAGAGCATGCAGAGACAAAGTCAGAAACTAGAAATGAAAGGCAGGAGGTTATTTTAAAAATATAAGAAGGAAAATGAATGAAAAGGTGAAAAAAAAGATCTAACGAGAGTATAGGATAACAATGCAATTGTGCAATAAAGCACATTTTGTTCTGGTTTTCCTGCTAGTCTCATCGACGCTCAGTGGGGGAGGCTGCTCAAGCGTACGTCATGCTTTAAGCTGTAAAAATAGCCACTATTCCTTGATCCATGGGTAACTCTTGCTCAATTAGTTCAATTCAGATAAAAGCAATGCTAACTGGGTGTTTATTGTGAGGCAACCTGTGTCCTGGATCCTAGCACCTGCAAGTAAACAAAATTTGGTTACAGCTGGGAGGTGGAAAAATTAGCAATCCCAGCAGAGACCGTAAATTCCATGGCAGAAGTACCCACCATGTCCCACCAAAGCACAGCACAGCACTGTAGCACTGAACCCAAGCTGTCCCACAGGGACTGATGCCTGAGCTCAACCTAGAAGGAGTTAGGGAAGGGTATGACCACCACCATTTGAGAACCAGAACAAAAGCAGTAGGTATGCAATCAGTTAACACCAGAACATGACTGAGTCACTTTAATACTCTAAGGAGAAATAAAGTGCTTATTTTCAAAGAAACACAACTCTTTTATTTTATATTTTATTATTATTTTCTTTTGTTATGTTAATCACCTTACATTACATCATTAGTTTTTGATGTAGTGTTCCAGGATTCATTGCGTATAACACCCAGTGCTCCATGCAGTACGTGCCCTCTTTAATACCCATCACCGGGCTAACCCATCCCTCCAGCCCCCTCCCATCTAGAACCCTCAGTTTGTTTCTCAGAGTCCATAGTCTCATGATTGGTCTCTGCTTCTGATTTCCCCCCTTCATTTTTCAATCAGAGAAAGACATGTATCATATGACCTCACTGATATGAGGAATTCTTAATCTCAGGAAATAAACTGAGGGTTGCTAGAGTGGTGGGGGGTTGGAGGGATGGGGTGGCTGGGTGATAGACATTGGGGAGGGTATGTGCTATGGTGAGCACTGTGAATTGTGTTGAGATTGATGAATCACAGACCTGTACCTCTGAAACAAGTGAAGAAGAAGAAAGAAGAAAAAAGAAAAAAGAAGAAAAAAGAAGAAAGAAGAAGAAAGATGATGATGATAGAAAGAAACACAATTCTTAAACCAGGGAACAAATACAGGGTACTAGACACACACACGGGCAAAATAAAGTGCAGATGACACTATCATCTGGGGGGCAGTACCAACTCTAATTCTGACCTCAGAAGCACAAACTATTTAGGTTGAACTCTATGTAACTGTCAATTTTTTTCCATGTTTGATGGACACAAACAGCAATAGCATTAAGGCTCAACCTGATATAAAAGAACAGGCAGATTTGACCAGAAACAAGAACCTAGAAACACATGACAGAGGAATAATGAATACTTACTAGTATATCCCTATGCAACATACATAGAAAGCTTTCCTATCAATAAGGAAGGCCAAGCCTCAAGGAGAAAAATAGGTAACGATAAGCAGCAGCAAGGGACGAGGGAGATGCCCATGGCTAAAAAGCAAGCTCAGACATCGTCCACCTCAATGGTAAGCAGAGAAATGAGCATTAAAGTAATAAGATACTATTTTTTTGGTCATCAGATTGAAAAAGACTACATTTCTCAAGTTCTCTGTTCACCGAACTGATCCTGCTTAGGCGTGTGCGTAAGCACGCGCGCGTGCGCGCGCGCACACACACACACACACACACACACAGCAACAACCCCCAATGACCATTTATGCTCCTTTTGTTTTCTTCCAGTAAAATTGCTGAAGAATACCCTGTGGTGGAAATGAAAGGAAGTAACTTAATTTCTTTAACAGAGTGGCTTTTACTACAAATATTTCCTTTGGCCCAGCTACTAAGCTCAAAATGTTCACACAGGCAGAGGAGGACAACCCCTTCCTGTGAAAGTATCAAGAGCTGGAGTGATACCCGCTGGGTAAAAAATATACTATGAAGAAAAGAAAAGCCCAAATATGGAGAGTTACACAACAGAGCTCAAAGGTATGTTGGCTCACAGAGTTTTGCCAAGACAATAGAGAGTGTAGTTCAATATTTGTCCATCTGGCACTTTTGAAAAAAATTTTGAAAGAGAAAGTGAATCTAGATTTACAAGAAAAAATGTTTTATTTAGGTGAAAAAAAAAAATGGAAATCGTATCTTTTCCCCCCTCCCCCCCAAAGCATGTGTGTTTGTGGCAAAGATCTCAGAACAGGGTCAAACCACCGAGGTGGTCTCAATCGGTATCAGTGGAAATGACCAATAAATACATTGGGGAAGAGGACGCTGAAGGTGAAAGGCCTACCGATGTGCTAAAGGTCTACCCTGGCTTGTTGTAACCTCGCAAGATTAACTCACATCAGAGAAGGGGCCAAGAAGGCAGCAACAATTCAGGGTACAAGGGACAAGGGAAAGGTGGACTTCAACAGTGACAGGGACACCATTTGAATGACTATTACAAAGAATACATAAACACCCGGAGATACTTACGGCGTCAGGGAAAGTGGCCACCTACCTCCTCGACTCACCTACACCTACCACACTCTCCATTTTGTTGACCTATTTTGTTTGGGGTAATAAATTTCCAGAGAACACTGTTCTGCCCACCACCATCTCCCCATGTCTAGTATCTGGTACAGAATGCACTCAGTATTTAATGATTGAATGAGTTCTGCTGGTGGGGGTTTGGGAAAAAACGTTTTATAATGGTCACTGTGATGTTCTCTCCATTTTGCTGTCCTCTCCTAAACTGTCCATGTATGCTTTTTCTATTGTTTTTAAAATTTGTTTGATTCCTGAGCTATCTTATTATTCCTTGTTGAAGTCCTGAAAAGGTCAGGCAACAGTCACACTCTAGTGTACACGAACATGCTCAACAACAGTAAGGTCCATCTAGAAGTGAAAATGCTCATTATCCAGAGCACTGTGCACACATTATCTTCTGATGTGTAGGATTTACAGTCCTGTGTCCATTCCTTCTGGTTTAATGCACTCATCTGTCCCCTGCCCCATCAAGGTCTTCTGATAGGCAGTATTTTGGGGAGCCAGGCTGCCTGGGTAGGAGCCCTGGTCTGCCACTTGCCACCTAGCTGACCTTGGATGACTCCCAGCCAGTTTACTTAACCTTTGTGGCCCTTAGTTTTCCATCTGTAGCACCAGCCTCAATGGGTTGTTGTAACGATAAAGGAAAATAATCCATGAGGAGAGAAAGCACTGTAATGATACATGTACCAGTGACCAATACACTATAAAAACCAAACAAAAAAAGCTAGCTATTACCTTACATTTTAAGTTGAAATAATTTGGGAGGTGGAGCAAGATGGCGGAGGAGAAGGAGACCTAAATTTCATCTGGTCCCAGGAATCCAGCTAGATAGGGATCAAACCATTCTAAACACCTACGAACTCAATAGGAGAGCGAAGAAAAGAATAGCAGCAACTCTCTGAACAGAAAAGTAACCACTTTCTGGAAGGTAGGATGTGCAGAGAAGTGAATCCGAGGCGATATTCGGGAGGACAGACGGCGGGGGAGGGGGCCTGCGTCAGCCACTTCTGGCAAGTGACAGAGCCGCAGAGCACAAAATCGGAAATTTTAGGAGTCTGCTCCGCTGAGGGACGTCCCTCCAGTGGCTAAGCGGAGGGTGGAACCCTCTCAGGACAGTGTGGTCTCAGGACCCTCGGGGTCACAGAAAGACCGGGGGTGCCTGAGTGCGGCAGAGCTCCCAGGTATTGGAGCGGGAAGCCGGCTGCGGAGACGGAGCCGAGGCGCGGGCTCTCAGCTCGGGGTTGCCATAAACCATGATCCACGGCACCGTTGGGCCACTGCTCCTCCAGCAGGGACCCAACAAGCAGCAGATCCAGGGAGACTCACCTTCCTCCCCCAGGAGGAGCGGCATGGGAGCACACTGCAGGGATCTGCTGGGTTTGGAGACTCCACACGGGGTCAGGTGCCAGAGATAGAAACTCACAGTCACAGGCCGGGAGAGCACGGAGTGCGGCGGGAGACCAGGGAGATGGGAGTGATTGACTGCTTTTCTCTGGGGGTGCACTGAGGAGCAGGGCCCCGAGTTCTTGGCTCCTCTGGGGCAGAGATTGGGAGGCCCCCATTTTCACTCTCATCCTCCAAAGCTGTACGGAAAGCTTGCGGGGAACAAAAGCTCCCGAGAGCAAACCCAAGCAGAATACTTAGCCCGGACCGGCAAGGGCGGGGCAATTCCGCCTCCGGCAAAGACATGTGGGAACCACGGCAACAGGCCCCTCCCACCAGAAGATCAGCGAGAACAGCCAGCCAAGACCAAGTTTACCGATCAATGAGAATGGCAGAACTCCAGCACTAGTGGAATACAGCACATAGAATTCATGGCTGTTATTTGCAACGATGTGGATGGAACTGGAAGGTGTTATGCTGAGCGAAATAAGTCAATCAGAGAAAGACATGTATCATATGACCTCACTGATATGAGGCATTCTTAATCTCAGGAAACAAACTGAGGGTTGCTGGAGTGATGGGGGGTGGGAGGGATGGGGTGGCTGGGTGATAGACATTGGGGAGGGTATGTGCTATGGTGAGCTCTGTGAATTGTGCAAGACTGTTGAATCACAGATCTGTACCTCTGAAACAAATAATACAATGTATGTTTTAAAAAAAAGAAGAAGAAGAAGAAGATAGCAGGAGGGGAAGAATGAAGGGGGAAATCGGAGGGGGAGACGAACCATGAGACAGATGGACTCTGAAAAACAAACTGAGGGCTCTAGAGGGGAGACGGGTGGGAGGATAGGTTAGCCTGGTGATGGGTATTAAAGAGAGCATGTTCTGCATGGAGAACTGGGTGTTATATGCAAACAATGAATCATGGAACACTACATCAAAAACTAATGATGTAATCTATGGTGATTAACATAACAATAAAAAATTTTAAAAAAGAATTCACGGCTGTTTTGCCATGATTCTTTAGTCTTTCAAAGTTAATTTTAACTTTTTTTCTTTTTTTTTTTTTTGAATTTTGCTTTTTCCCTTTTTCAACCAACATCTTATCAATCCTTTTTAAAATCTTTTTTAATTTTCATTTTTAGTCATATTCTATCCCTTCATTGCAGTTAACCTTATTTTTGGTATACATATATAAGTTGTTCTCTCTTTAAAATTTTGGGATATAGTTTCTTCTTACAGGACAAAATATACCCTAAATCTCTAGTGTATGCCTTTGTTCTGGCCTTCTGCCTGATCACATTCTTTTTCTTTAATTTCTCTTCTTTTTTCAACTTATCAATTCTTTTTATAAAATCTTTTATAATTTTCATCTTTACAATCATATTCCATCCCTTCATATTTACCCTTATATTTGTACATATATAAGTTTTTCTTTCTTTAAAATTTTGAGAGGCACTTTCTTCTAACAGACCAAAATATGCCCAAAATCTAGTATGTGGCACTGATCTATTCACCAGCCTGATCATATTTGATCATACCCTTTTTTTCTTTTTCTTTTTTTCCCCTTTCCCTTTCTTTTCCCCCCGTTTCAGGTCTCTTCTGATCTGTTTAGTGTATATTTTTCTGGGGTCCTTGTTACCTTGATAGCATTTTGTTCTCTCGTTCATCTATTCTCATCTGGACAAAATGACAAGACGGAAAACTCACCTCAAAAAAAAGAACAAGACACACTACCAACTGCCAGGGACCGCATCAATATGGACATTAGTACGATGTCAGAACGAGAGTTCAGAATGACGATTATAAAGATACTAGCTGGGCTTGAAAAAAGCATGGAAGATATTAGAGAAACCCTTTCTGGAGAAACAAAAGAACTAAAATCTAACCAAGTCGAAATCAAAAAGGCTATTAATGAGGTGCAATAAAAAATGGAGGCTCTAACTGCTAGGATAAATGAGGAAGAGAGAACTAGTGATATAGAAGACCAAATAATGGAGAATAAAGAAGCTGAGAAAAAGAGAGATAAACAACTACTAGATCACGAGGGCAGAATTCGAGAGATAAGTGATACCATAAGAGGAAACAATATTAGAATAATTGGGATGCCAGAAGAAGAGGAAAGAGAGAGAGGGGCAGAAGGTATATTGGAGCAAATTATAGCAGAGAACTTCCCTAATTGGGGGAAGGAAAGAGGCATCAAAATCCAGGAGGCACAGAGAACCGCCCCACAAAATCAATAAAAATAGGTCAACACCCAACAAAACTTACAACTCTCAGAGACAAAGAGAAAATCCTGAAAGCAGCTCGGGACAAGAGATCTATAACCTACAGTCTAATGAAACATTAGATTGGCAACAGACCTATCCACAGAGACCTAGCAGGCCAGAAAGGACTGGCAGGATATATTCAGAGCACTAAATGAGAAAAATATGCAGCCAAGAATACTATATGCAGCTAGGCTGTCATTGAAAATAGAAGGAGAGATAAAAAGCTTCCAGGACAAACAAAAACTAAAAGAATCTGCAAACACAAAACCAGCCCTACAAGAAATATTGAAAGGGGTCCTGTAAGCAAAGAGAGAGCCTAAAAGTAACAGACCAGAAAGGAACACAGACAATATACAGTAACAGTCACGTTACAGGCAATACAATGGCACTAAATTCACATCTTTCAATAGTTACCCGGAATGTAAATGGGCTCAATGCCCCAATCAAAAGACACAGCCTATCAGATTGGATAAAAAAACAAGACCCATCGATATGCTGTCTGCAAGAGACTCATTTTAGACCCAAAGACACCCCCAGATTGAAAGTGAGGGGGTGGAAAACCATTTACCATGCTAATGGACACCAAAAGAAAGCTGGGGTGGCAATCCTTATATAAGACAAATTAGATCTTAAACCAAAGACTATAATAAGAGATGAGGAAGGACACTATATCCTACTTAAAGGGTCTATCCAACAAGAAGATCTAACAACTGTAAATATCTATGCCCCTAACATGGGAGCAGCCAATTATATAAGCCAATTAATAACAAAAGCAAAGAAACACATCGACAACAATAACAGTGGGGGACTTTAACACCCCCCTCACTGAAATGGGCAGATCATCTAGGCAAAAGATCAACAAGGAAATAAAGATTTTAAATGACACACTGGATCAAATGGATTTCACAGATATATTCAGGACATTCCATCCCAATGCAACAGAATACACATTCTTCTCTAATGTCCATGGAACATTCTCCAGAATAGATCACATCCTAGGTCACAAATCAGGTCTCGACTGGTATCAAAAGATTGGGATCATTCCCTGCCTATTTTCAGACCACAATGCTTTGAAACTAGAACTCGATCACAAGAGGAAAGTTGGAAAGAACTCCAATACATGGAGGCTAAAGAGCATCCTACTAAAGAATGAATGGGTCACCCAGGAAATTAAAGAAGAATTTAAAAAATTCATGGAAACTAATGAAAATGAAAGCACAACTGTTCAAAATTTTGGGATGCAGCAAAGGCAGTCCTGAGAGGAAAGTATATAGCGATACAAGCCTTTCTCAAGAAACAAGAAAGGTCTCAAATACACAACCTAACCCTACAACTAAAGGAGCTAGAGAAAGAACAGCAAATAAAGCCTAAACCCAGCAGAAGAGAAATAGTAAAGATCAGAGCAGAAATCAATGAAATAGAAACTAAAAGAACAGCAGAACAGATCAACGAAACTAGGAGCTGGTTCTTTGGAAGAATTAACAAGACTGATAAACCTCTGGCCAGACTTATCAAAAAGAGAAATGACCCAAATCAACAAAATCATGAATGAAAGAGGAGAGATCACAACCAACACCAAAGAAATACAAACAACTATAAGAACATAATATGAGCAACTATATGCCAGCAAATTAGGTAATCTAGAAGAAATGGATGTATTCCCAGAGATGTATCAACTATCAAAACTGAACCAGGAAGAAACAGAAAACCTGAACAGACCCATAACCACTAAGGAAATTGAAGCAGTAATCAAAAATCTCCCAACAAACAAGAGCCCAGGGCCAGATGGCTTCCCAGGGGAATTCTACCAAACATTTCAAGAATTAATACCTATTCTTCTGAAACTGTTCCAAAACATAGAAATAGAAGGAAAACTTCCAAACTCATTTTATGAGGCCACCATTACCTTGACCCCAAAATCAGACAAAGACCTCATCAAAAAGGAGAATTACAGACCAATATCCCTGATGAACATGGATGCAAAAATTCTCACCAAAATACTAGCCAATGGGATCCAACAGTACATTAAAAGGATTATTCACCACAACCAAGTGGGATTTATCCCTGGGCTGCAAGGTTGGTTCAACATCCGCAAATCAATCAATGTGATATAATACATTAACAAAAGAAAGAACAAGAATCATATGATCCTCTCAATAGAACATCCTTTTCACAGCATCCTTTCTTGATCAAAACTCTTCACAGTGTAGGGACAGAGGGTACATACCTCAATATCATAAAAGCCATCTATGAAAGGCCCACAGCGAATATCATTCTCAATGGGAAAAACTGAAAGCTTTCCCCCTAAGGTCAGGAACACGGCAGGGATGTCCACTCTCACTACTGCTATTCAACATAGTACTAGAAGTCCTAGCCATAGCAGTCAGACAACAAAAAGAAATCAAAGGCATCCAAATCGGCAAAGAAGAAGTCAAACTCTCACTCTTTGCAGATGATATGATACTTTGTGTGGGAAACCCAAAAGACTCCACCCCAAAATTGCTAGAACTCATACAGGAATTCAGTAAAGTGGAAGGATATAAAATCAGTGCACAGAAATCAGTTGCATTTATACACACCACCAACAAGACAGAAGAAAAAGAAATTAAGGAGTCGATCCCATTTACAATTGCACCCAAAACCATAAGATACCTAGGAATAAATCTAACCAAAGAGGCAAAGGATCTATACTCAGAAAACTATAAAATACTCATGAAAGAAATTGAGGAAGACACAAAGAAATGGAAAAACGTTCCATGCTCATGGATTGGACGAACAAATATTGTGAAGGTGTCAATGCTACCTAGAGCAATCTACACATTCAATGCAATCCCCATCAAAATACCATCCACTTTTTTCAAAGAAATGGAACAAATAATCCTTAAATTTGTATGGAACCAGAAAAGTCCCCGAATAGCCAGAGGAATGTTGAAAAAGAAAAGCAAAGCTGTCGGCATCACAATTCCAGACTTCCAGCTCTATTACAAAGCTGTCATCATCAAGACAGTATGGTCCTAGCACAAAAACAGACACATAGATCAATGGAACAGAATAGAGAGCCCAGAAATGGACCCTCAACTCTATGGTCAACTCATCTTTGACAAAGCAAGAAAGAATGTCCAATGGAAAAAAGACAGTCTCTTCAACAAATGGTGTTGGGAAAATTGGACAGCCACATGCAGAAGAATGAAACTGGACCATTTCCTTACACCATACACAAAAATAAACTCAAAATGGATGAAAGACCTAAATATGAGACAGGAGTCCATCAACATCCTAGAGAAGAACACAGGCAGCAACCTCTTCGACTTCAGCCACAGCAACTTCTTCCTAGAAACATCGCCAAAGGCAAGGGAAGCAAGGGCAAAAATGAACTATTGCGACTTCATCAAGATAAAAAGCTTTTGCACAGCAAAGAAACAGTCAACAAAACCAAAAGGCAACTGACAGAATGGGAGAAGATATTTGCAAATGACATATCAGATAAAAGGCTAGTATCCAAAATCTATAAAGAACTTATCAAACTCAACACCCAAAGAACAAAGAATCCAATCAAGAAACAGGCAGAAGACATGAACAGACATTTTTCCAAAGAAGACAACCAAATGGCCAACAGACCCATGAAAAAGTGCTCAACATTACTCGGCATCAGGGAAATCCAAATCAAAACCTCAATGAGATACCACCTCACACCAGTCAGAATGGCTAAAATTAACAAGTCAGGATGCAGAGAAAGGGGAACCCTCCTACACTGTTGGTGGGAATGCAAGCTGGTGCAGCCACTCTGGAAAACAGTATGGAGGTTCCTCAAAAGGTTGAAAATAGAGGTACCGTATGACCCAGCAATTGCACTACTGGGTATTTATGTATGGATCTGAAGGGGTACGTGCACCCCAGTGTTTATAGCAGCAATGTCCACAATAGCCAAACTATGGAAAGAGCCAAGATGTCCATCAACAGATGAATGGATAAAGAAGATGTATATATATATATGTATGTATACACACACACACACACACACACACAAATGGAATATTATGTAGCCATCAAAAAACCCCAAATCTTGCCATTTGCAATGACGTGGATGGAACTGGAGGGTATTATGCTAAGCGAAATAAATCAATCAGAGAAAGACATGTATCATATGATCTCATTGATATGAGGAATTCTTAATCTCAGGAAACAAACAGAGTTGCTGGAGTGGTGGGGGGTGGGAGGGATGGGGTGGCTGGGTGATGGACATTGGGGAGAGTATGTGCTATGGAGAGTGCTATGAATTGTGTAAGACTGATGAATCACAGACCTGTACCTCTGAAACAAATAATACATTATATGTTTAAAAAAAAGAAGAAGATAGTAGGAAGGGAAAAATGAAGGGGGGGAAGTCGGAGGGGGAGACGAACCATGAGAGACTATGGACTCTGAAAAACAAACCGAGGGTTCTAGAGGGGAGGAGTGGGGGGATGGGTTAGCCTGGTGATGGGTATTAAGGAGGGCATGTTCTGCATGGAGCACTGGGTATTATATGCAAACAATGAATCATGGAACACTACAAAATAAATAATTTTTAAAAATAAATTGAAATGATTTTATTTTTGCAAAGAAATTAATTTATTTCTGTCTAAAAATAGCTAGTGACTCAGATTAACAGTCTGGTGCTGCTCATACATCACGTAGCTTGCCTCAATGTTCATGGAGATCAAGAAGTTCAACGTAACGTTTTCTTTAAAATCAGCCATCCTTATATGTGTAGGACACCTGGAAAACACAACTCTTTATCAGAGGAGTCCAAACAAGATGGCCTTACATGTTGTCTTCTGTTTTTTTTTTTTACTCTACACATCTAATTCTGATAAACTATGCCATTGTATTAGCATAGGACTCTTTTGAATGGCAAGACAGCACATTTCTGAGGATAAACATGCTTTATGTGAAAAACCCTACCCATAAATTCAACTATCTGAAAGAGGTAACATCTATACATCATTATTTCGGAGTTTTTTGGTATAGAAAATCCTGTGATGTAAGTTTAACTTTACTTGTAACTCCTCATTCTTACAAAAAAGCTTGCAAGGGAGAAAACCACAAAACTATCTCCTTTCATGTCAGGCAACAGTTAAATATGGAGTTCTTGCGTTGTTTCAAGTATGGACTTCTTAATGCCCTAGTTTTGAGAGGAGAGTATCTTTGAGTGTATGCTTTTGCGCTTCAAGACTAAATCAATGTCCTCGTTCCACTTGGCAGGTACTGCCTTTCAGTTGGCTCATCTCTAGGCCGATTTGCGAATTCCAAAATTTCTAATTGTAAGACTCACGTTTTTCTGTAGTTACCACCAATAAATAAGGAAAATTGGACCTACTGACCACTAAAATACTCCCTTCATGTTAATGAGGACAAAGTTATTCAGGAAACGTGCCTAACTTTGTAGCCTACTCCATTATGATTTTGTAGGTTAAAGACTAATGTGCTCTATAGGTAACTTGGTGCATACATTTCTGAACTCAGCTGGGAAATCAAAGAATATTCAGTCTAGGAAATGCTGTAAAAGCTAGATTCGTTACTATGAAAGAATTGTGAATTAAGTCTGGATTTTGTATTGGGCTTAAAATGTACCTACAACTTATTTTGGACAAAACTCTAATAAACTAAAAAGATTTATTTCCTACACATTATTCTTAATTTCTCTTTTATTTAAAATCAGCAAACACAGATTCAGTAAATTCTGAGATGGAGCTACCTTAAGTAGGACAGAAGAGGAAACCTATTTGTGTTTATATGTTTGCATATTTGGTAAGAGTTCAAATATTTTGCGTTTTTTTTTTAAAGGGGACTCTCAACTGGATACGCTTTCAGCCCCACTGAACGCATACCTCATCCTGCCTGCGTAGGTATCATTTTTCTGAGAATTAGAAGTTAATGCAGTTTTTCCAGACCTGCTGTTCAATTTACCTGCATACTTACCATCGTCCACTAGAGGGCCCTAGCTACATAATGTAAAGAGAACCTCTGTGGCTCTTACTCTTTCTGGTCCTTTTTTGTGTACCCAGACAAGCAAGGGAAGCACTGCGCAAACAGGGAAACTCTCAGAACTGAAAAGCTGCCTATTAGTTCGGAGTGCTTCCATCAAGAGACTGCTAGGGCAGAAATGTCCTGCTCTGCCCCACAGCTGCCAACCTTGTACTTGGCAAACTCGGAGGGAAGCAAAGCCCAGCATGCCCTTCTGTTTAACAAAGTTGAATGAAAGGCCATTTCATCCCAGGGCTACTCCGTCAAAATCAAATAATGCTGAAGCTGTGTGGTCCAAGCCACTCAAGTGCTCAGACATCACATGAGGCTTTCTTTGCTGAGAACGAATGCCTCCCCCACCAGCTTCTGCACACATTTAGCTTGCTCCTGTGGTTTCTGTGGCCTAACTTCCCAGCTGGGGTTTGCACCAAATTTCAAATTCAAGCCTCGCAGAGTACTGCCACATAGACTTCCTTTGACAATCACTCTGCAGGTGCAAATTAACCTATTATGCCCTGTAATTTCAAAAGAGTAATAGATCCATTTTACAGAAGCAAAAAAAAAGATTTACAGCGCCACAGCGCAAAATTATCCGTATTTGTTTGTAACTTTCCTCCAAGTCCTTATCTCTTCCAATGCTTACTTCCTCCCATGCAAAAAGCCTTGTTTCAGAAGAGTAGCATTTCCAGAGACCCGGGAGCCACAAGATCAAGGGCTTCAGAGGAGAAGGTAATGACAGTTTAAATAGTGTCCCCTAAGTTCCTAAGAATTCCTTTTCATGAGCTCCCCACAGAAGGCAGCAAAGTGTGGTAAACCCCAAACTCTGTAATGAGACTGTCATCAGATCAGAAATAGGAGTTTTATAACTTCCAATCAACTTGTTGATAAATCATGATTAACAGTTCGGGAACCTCACATTAGACAACAGTATTTCAAATTAAGCTGAGCCAAGGGAGGGCATGTAATTTATTCAGATTTCCAATCTGTTTATTGCCAGCAGCCAGAATCTTGCTGTGATCTGCCCTTCATGTACAAAGCTCACTTTGCAGAATCTGTCTTCCTTCGAGAGGGAAAATCTCTTCCCAGAGAATCCAGCCCGTGAATGTATTTATTCTTTATCACCTATCAAACCAGCTTTCTTGGTGACTTGAGCCCAAAGGAGTTACAATGCGTGTGGAAGGCTAGGCCAGGAGAAGACATTTATTGGCATCAGTAGCTTGAGCAAAGGAACAGCAAGTTCATAGGGGAGAAGACAAAATGAAATAGAAGTCAACATGGTAAATTCTATTCAAATTCCCCTGGAATACTGATAACATAAATTACACGTCAAATGATGTAGCCCTGGTCTGATTCTCAGATTTCATCTAATTCCGCTCTATACCTTGTTTGTTATGTTCCAGCTACACTGGCCTTCTTCCTGGTTCTCAAAATGCCAACCTCTTTCCCCCCACTTGCAGTCCTGTTTCTTTTACATCCAAACATGCCTGGCTTTGTTCATTGTTTCAGGCTCAAAGACCACCTCATCTAAAGGCCTTCTCTGATTGCTGTAGCCGAAGTGGTCCTCCCATCCGACAACCCTCACGACTCCATCCCACTCACCACCATTTATAATCCTTCTTCATTTACTTGTTCATTTTCCTGTGTCTCTCAAGCCCATACAATTCCAGGAGACTAGGTCCTCCTATCTCTTCTCACTGATATGCATAACCCTAAAGCCTAAACTTTTAAGTGGGTTTTTTTCCCCCCTTTGTGTGAATTCACAAGTGAATACTTGTGAAGTGAATGAATGAGGGACAAGATTATTCTCAAAAACTTTATATTAAATAATTAACCAAAGAAAAGTATATCAGGAAACCCATCTTCCGGAAATTTACATCTCATTTGAGAAATAAAGAGTGTAAGGAAAATAATGCCTGGATGTATTGCATAAATGCCAAGAGAGATAATTATAGGTAAGTGTTCAGGAAAGAAACAATGACTTGCTTTTCCTTACTGAGTGTCAGGAATCTTGAAATATATACCAAAGTGCTATGGTAACTGCAAAGAATTTTTACACTGGACCATCACTATAACGTTGGCGCAGAGGCTCTACCTTGTGTATGGAACAGAGAAAACCATCTGGGTACAAAAATCCGTATGTGCTTTTGGTAACAGATATTTCATGAATGCTCAGCAACTTCAGAAAAGTAGGAAGAGGACAAGTGTAGGTTCTCAATTTGGTGGGGGGGAGGTTTGCATAGGGAAAGAGGTCTTCAAAATTCTACTTCTGGACTTTGAGACACAAAAAGGCTAAAATGACAGAATCATGGAATGTGGGGTCATTTACTCAGAAAAAATAAGATCTGGCCTATTAATATTCTACTCCAGCCATGCACTATGTACCCAACTGAATAAGCTCTTATTTCTTCCAGCAGCTATATGAGACAGATGTGTTTATTATTTTCATTAAACCCGTTTAATAAATGAGAGAAGGATAGTTAAGCAAGGCACCCAATATCACATATGTACTAAGAGCTGGGATTTGACCTCTAGAAGCAGGTCCTATAGGCAAGGTCACATTTCTGAGGAATCTTCAGCCGGTTTGCCCAGACATTTTCAAGTACTGCCCAAGACAGATACCGATGGCCCTGCACTTCAACTTCCTACAAGACAGAGAACACCTCTGTCAGTCTCTTCTCAGTGACCAAGTCCAATCCTACAGGGTTTATTATTAAAGGGGTTTATTCTTTGTTGGCTGGGTGGAAATTTTCTAACATGTGCTACTTCCTTAAAGTGAAGCGTTTTTTCTTCCCCTTCATATTCCTTGCTCTAAATCTGGTATTTTATTTAAATTATGCCGTTAAACAAAGAGATACCTTAAAGAGTGGAGAAGACATCTTGGCACAGGAACAACTTCTAAATCCATAATGCAGTCCATGGTATGTGCTATTTTCTGTATGTGGAGCCAATGTTGTTTCATTGTTAGCAAAATTAAAATTTACTGATACTATTTATCCATAGCAGTAAATTGTTTCCTGTGTATTTGTATCTATCTACACATGTATGCACATATATACAGACATATGTATTCCTATACGCAGCCAAAAATAAGGCTCATCTACACCTAACAGAAAATTCTCTATGCACACATGGCTCCCAATAGAATGACAGACTAGTTTTAAACACACACACACACACCACTGCAACACAAAACTAAAAGTGATGGATTAAAAAAATAATTTTAATGCAGGGCTGAGATGGTGGAGAAATGAAGAAAATTTCCGGAAGACAGAAATGGCAAGAAAGAATGAATCCGCAGAGGTAGAACATCACAGAAGTCCGTGTTCACTCCGGGAGTACTGGCCAATCCACAGCTACCCAGATCCTGTTTTTTTTCCAGGCTGCATGAGCAGAAAATAAGAGGAAAAAAACTTAAGGCCCAAGCCGATGGAAAGTCAGACAGAAGACCTGCATACAGGACGTTGGAATCCCTCGAGTGTCTGAGTTGGAAAAATTCTCCTGAGAAGAGTGACATTGGGCATGATGCCCTCTTGCTCTTCACTCAAGACAGGAACGGTGGGAAACCTTCTCCCTGAGACTTTCTAACCCCAGGTCCAGTTGTGTTTTAGGAGAACACAATTTGTACGGCCTAAGTGGCTCCAGGATCCCCTCGTGTACACATTTAAAGAGCTAATGGATGGGCATCATCTGTAGCACCACATGCAAAGCAAACCCAAATCCTCTCTGGAGGAACACTGTACAACAAAGCCTGACAGAATCTCCACAGGTAAAATTCCAAGGAACATAAGCTCACCCGGGAAAAATTCACACAACAGGTAAGCAAACAGTAGGCTAGAGTCAGCAGAAAATGCAAATTGTGGGATTCGCCCTGCAAAACCCACAAATATTAGTATCTATAAATGCTTTAAATGAATAAATAGAAGACGATCCTCAAAGTGTATAAAAGGGAAAGAGACCCAAAATGGACCGTGAAATTTCAAAAAAGCAAGCAATAAACTTCTAGAGAGAAAACTTCTAAAAGAAATCACAACCTTAATGAGTTTAACAGACTAGGTACAAATGAAGAAAAATATGTGAACTTAACTAGATCCGAAGAAATTATTTTAACGTAGCAGTGAGAGGCAAAACATAAAAGAGAGGCTAAAAGAACAAACACGAGAAAGTACAACACAGATTTAGTCAAAATTCACAAAGGGGAGGAAAGACAAAATGGAACAGAGGCAATATTTGAAGAGATATTGACGTCGTATTTCTAATACACTGATACACATATTTAAAAAGTTCAAGATGTCCTATGAATAAATAAAGAGAAGTCCCTACTTAAATATATCATGGTGAAATTTCAGAGCACCAAAAAGAAAAAAAAGATAATTAAAATGGCAAAAAGACCTACAAATGAAAGGATTTTCATTTTCATTTACATTGAATGAATTTTTTTTTACTGGCAAGAGACCAGTAGTTGGAATAGTACTTTCAAAATATGGAGAGAAAAAGTCAACCAAGAATTTTACATCCAGTGGAACAAATGTAGAACACAGGTATTTTCAGATCAATAGAAAGAGTTTAGAATCAAAAGACACTTTAAAGGTCCTTCTAAAGGATGTATGTCAGAAAAAAGATAATGATTTCAAAAGGAATATGTAAGATTCAAGAAATTAACAAGGGAAATTTGCAAACATATGAGTAAAACTGTATAAAACTAAAATAATACATGCCTTATTTGTAGAGTTAAAAGAATCAAGATATTGCTAAACTCCAGGACTATTCTACAAATCAGGAAAAAAGTAATATGAGTAAAGTCATTCTAAAATCCTTATATTATTTGGGAGGATGGTAAAATATGCAAGAACATTAGACTTTGCTAAATTAAATATACTCTTTAAAATATATTGGGCCTAAAAGAATGCACATAGCATATATAAGTTCTATACTCATAGAAAATGGAATGAGGAAAAATTCTGGGGGAAAAAAAGGCAAGCAAATTATAGAAAACAAATATGTTAGAAATGAAGACAAATGTATTAGAAATATCCAATGTAAATCAATCAGATTTATTCAAAAAAGATTAAATCCAAATATGTGCTGTTTGCAAACACATAAAAAAAATTACAAGAAAATGGCAGTAAAAGATCTATTAGCCAAAACTACCTGAACCAACCTAGAGTAGTATGTTATTACTAATCATAATAGATTCCGCAGGCAAAAATCTTAGCAGAGGTATGAGTATGTCACTGTTTATAAATTGCTTAATTTACCAAGAATGTGTATCTGCTCCAAATTTCTGTGCCCCTAATAACCTCAGAAATACACGAAGGAAAAATGTAAATACAAGAAACAATGACAAATCTGCCATTATAGTAAGAGGTTCTCATATACCTCAATAATTGATATTATAATGCAGTAAAAATCAAAGTAGTGAAAACAGCAAAAATTTGAACATAATTAGAAGCTTGATCTGATGGACAAATAAAATCCTGCAATCAGTAATTGCACACTGTGTATTCTTCCCAGGTTCACAGGGGGCATTTGGAAAAACTGACCACAATGTAGGACATATGGTAGATCTCACTGTATTTCAGAAAATCATTATCCTATAGATCATGTTCTCTCACCACAAACAAGTTATAAGTAATAGAAAAGTTACGAGGTGGATGACCAGAGCAGGTAGAATCAGGAGGAGGAAGACAGAAAATAAAAATAAAAAAAACACGCTTTTAAATGGCACATGTATAAACTAAAGAATAAGAATTAAAAAAGAAATGCTTACAACTCAAAGAATGAGGAGGAAAAATACAATATAGCAAAACCCAGGAAGAAAAGTATAGGATGCATACACACATAACCACAGATGGCTAAAATAGGCTAAGGAATCAATTTAAGAAGTGAAAAAAAATGAGAACCATTTTTTTTTTAAAGGTGGCAGTAGGAAACAATATAATTGAAAGCATAAACAAAAAAGAGAAAAATAGAAAACAAAGATCAATAGAGAAGATTAGTGAAATTAACATTTAATAGTTAATAAAATTAATCTCAAAAAGGACTAATTTTTTTTAAGGCACAAGTAATACTGGAATAAAAGTAACATTTTAAAAGAACATTACAAACTACAACATAAAAAGAAAGTGGAAAGGACAATGTCCTAGAATGTGTAAATGACTAGTACGGACTCAAGAAAAGAAAAAATTTGAATAATTCTAACATTTTAAAAATTAAGTCCATTTTTAAAAATCTTTCAGGGAAACATCATACCCAGACCATTGTATACGCAAGTCCTACAAATCCTGAAGGAATCAATAACCTCAATATACTACTATTATTCTTAAATAAGAAAAGGAGAAAACAATCTCCAAATAACTGAATCTAAACTTGACACTAAAATCAAATAAGCAAATAGCAGTAAAGAAAAATATCAGACCAATCTTATTTATAAATATATATATGTAATAGATATGTATCTAAAATAGCATGCATATCAAACACAGCAATGCACACAAAAGCTAAAAATTTATTATGATGGGTATTAAGGAGGGCAGGAGTTATGATGAGCATGGGGTTTATACACAACTAATGCATCGTTGAACACTACATCATAAACTAAGGATGTACTATATGTTGGCTAACTGAACATAATAAAAAAACATATATATTATGACCACACTGGTTTTATCTCAAGAATGTAAACTTCATTGAATACTGGAAATCAGAACTGTAACTCATCATATTAATAGTTCAAAGGAAGAAAATCTTCGTATCAATTTATTTGGTTAAATCACGCTCTAAAATTCAGCAAAAGTTTCTAATAATTTTTTTCCTAATAATTTTTTCCTAATAATTTTTTAAAAACTAGAAATCAAAGAACCTTATCTTAAAACAGCTATCGGGGCGCCTGGGTGGCTCAGTCGTTAAGCGTCTGCCTTCGGCCCAGGTCATGATCCCAGGGTCCTGGGATCGAGCCCCGCATCCGGCTCCCTGCTCCTCGGGAAGCCTGCTTCTCCCTCTCCCACTCCCCCTGCTTGTGTTCCCTCTCTCGCTGTGTCTCTCTCTGTCAAATAAATAAATAAAATCTTAAAAAAAAAAAAAAGCTACCTACAAAAAACAGAATGAACATCTTATTCAGTGCTGAAATAGTGAAATCATTTACTTTGAAATTACTCCAAAAAAAAAAAAAATGCCCTGTGTCACTTCTATTCAACATTACCTTTGATGTTGGAATCAGTGCACTAAGTCAAGATAAAAGATAACATACAAATGGTTTGTAAATGAAGAAATGAGATTTTCACTGTTCATGGATTACACTGTATGTACAGGGAGATAAGCATTCCCAAATTATTACAGTTAATAAAAACGGTAAATTACTTTTCAATAGAACAAACCTTTATATTGTTTATAAATAAAATTAAGGTTCCTGAGGATAATTCTAATATAAATATAGGCAAATCCTTATGTATAAACTACAATTTTTTTTCACTGAAAGATGCTAAAAGATAGCTAAATAAATGGAAGGCTATACTACGTCCGTGGATAAAAATACCCCATGTTATAAAGTTATCGGCCCCCTTTCCCAAATTGACCTGTACTTTCAATGCAATTCCAATAGCATCTTTTATAGGACTTGAGAGATTAATTCTAAACATTTTCGTGTATGAGTTAAGGGTCAAGAAAATGATGAAATTATTTGTCCTATCAGTTATTAAGATTTATTATAAAGCTAAAGCTATTTTAAAACTATGAAATTGTCTCAGGAACGAATAGGTCAATGAAACAGGACAGTCAAAGCTCAGCAAAAGACTTGTGTATATATGAAGACTGGATATAGCACAGACCAGGTAATGCACATCTGTGGGCAATGGATACATTTTTCAATGAGTTATGCTGGAATAATTACACATCCATATCCAAAACAATACAAAATTGATTCCCTCCTTGGACTTTACAAAAATCTATTCAAGGACTTACATTAAGGGTTTTTTAAAAATGTAGGAGATTGTCTTTGGCATCAAAGACATGGCATCGAAATGGAGAATGTTTTACGTACCAATTCAAAAAGTAAAAAGGAAAATAGTCATCAGTTCAACTCTGCCAACTGTAAAAATTCTGTTTATAAAGAGGAACCATGACATGACAATCCAAAAACTGAGAAAACATTTGTTGTACATATGACAGACATAAGAGTATATAGAATATGTAAGAGGAGCTTCTATAAATCAGTAAGATAAATACCCACAATCCAAGAGAAAACAAACTTGAACATTGCCTAGAAGAGAAAATGGGAATGCCAAATCAGTGTATGGAAGTGTCTCAGTGTCTTTAGTAAGCAAGGAAATGCAAATAAAAAACTTAAGGCGATACCATTTCACACCTGCCAGACTGGCAAAACTTGAAAAACCTGACAATCTTCTTGACAATGTTCAGAAAGGTAGAAAGCTTCATGAATTTTCATGTCCAACAGGAGGGAAATGTAAATTGATATAATCGCTTTGGAAAACAAATAGGTATTGCACAGTAGAGTTTAAGAATATCCTATGACAGAGTAATACCGATTCAAGATACAAACCTTTAAAAAAAAAAAAAAAAAAAACCTCTTGCACATGTGTTCTAGCAGACATAAGCCATTATCCACAGCAACACTGTTCCTAATAGCAAAAACCTGTCAACAATTCAAATATCCATCAGCAAGATGAATTGTGACTTATTCACACAATGGAATTCTGTACTGAAGTGAACGTGACTACATCACAGTTATATTCATCAGCAGGGATGAATCTCAAACACAGAACCTAAAGTGAAAACGCACGTCGCCAAACATGTACAATAGCATCCCATTTGTATGAAATGAAAAAAATAGGCGAAAGTAAACTTAAGTTGCTTAGGGATATCAAGAAACTCAAGGGAATATTACTAAATTCAACGCAATCCCCTCTGTAAGTGGAGGGGAGCATACAAGGAGTATCAATGGTACTGAACATGTTCTGTTTGTACAACCTGGAGAGGAAAAATAGAGATGTTCATTTAACGGTCTTTCTTGAAACTATTACATATACTCCTGTTACACATACTTTTGTAATTATGCTCTATTTCATAATACTTTTTGTTTTAAAGATTTTATTTATTTATTTGACAGAGAGAGACACAGCGAGAGAGGGAACACAAGCAGGGGAGTGGGAGAGGGAGAAGCAGGCTTCCCGCGGAGCAGGGAGCCCGATGCGGGGCTCCATCCCAGGACCCTGAGATCATGACCTGGGCCGAAGGCAGACGCTTAGCGACTGAGCCACCCAGGCGCCCCCATAATACTTTTCAATATGTACAATTGTATCAGTAATATAGGTACCTGAATAGGAGAGTCTTCCTAATTCATTCTGCAAGTAACATGAAATTCAGAAGGTTAGAGCAGGCGTTAGATATAGAAAGTCAGATAATGATGGTAGTACTTTCAAAGTTTGGGAATAAAAGTTTAAAATATTAGAGAGTTGAAGCTACTACAGAATGAGAACCCAAACGGTCAATCTTAAAATAAGCGGGGGGGGAAAAATAGATGATTAGCTATAAAAAAGATTTTAAATGATTATAGGAGAGTGAATTAACTCCATCATGGTATCACAATCTGTTGTGGTTTCCTTCTTTTTTTAAAAGGTGTTATCATTTATTCACATGAAGTACAAAAGTGTATCTATTGTCTCCTAAAACTTAAATGCTGGTTATAATCCCCCACAGAACTTGGGTGCTATAGTGAGAGAAATCCTTGGACCAAAGGCCCTAAGATCCAGCCTAGTCTTGACTCTGCTTCATTGCACCCTCCAGATTTTAGAAGAGTCTCTTGAGCCTCTTCGTTGGGACCTTTGAGGTGTTAACGATGGGAAAATGTGGCAGTGGCATAGAAATACTCCAAAATGCTAAGGGCAAATCCTCAGCACCTTCCACATACTAAGCACTGAACTTGTATGCTTTATGCATAAATTCTCTTTTAACCTTCAAAACAAGCCAGTGAGGTGGGTACTATCAAGGTGTTAAGCAAAACTGCTTTCTGTTATTAAACATAGTGAAACAGAAATAGTTACTCTATACCAGTGAACAAGGCCTGCATGGTCCCTACACTTATGCAGCGTTCAATTAATTCTAGGAGGAGGATGGGAAAATGAACACAAACATAACAATCAAACAGAATGTGCTGGAGCCTACTTTTACCTAGGGTGATGGAGGATTGTCTTTCTGAGGTCACATTGGACTCAGAATAAAATGAAGAAACTGGGCTTATAAAGATCTGGGGAAGGAATATTGCCAGCAAAAGAAACATCAAATACAAAAAAAATAAAAATAAAAAAAAGGGAAAGAACAAGCTTTGTGTGTCTGGTTAGGAAGACAAAAGCACTGGGAATGAAGCAGATGAAATTAGGGAGGCAGGTACTGATGGTGAAGATCATGGTTAGGTGTCTGGATTTTATTCTAATGCCCTGGGGTCCTAGGCAATAATCTGATGTAGGTTTGTTGGTTTGTTTGTTTAAGATTTATTTATTCCAGAGAAAGATTAGGGGTGGGGGCAAGGGAAAGGGAAAGCAGACTACCCCTGACCCCACTGAGGGGAAAGCCTGACACAGGGCTTGATCACCGGGAGATCATGACCTGAGCTGAAACCAAGTCAGCCACCTAACCAACGGAGCCACGCAGGCGCCCCTGATGTAGGATTTTAAGTTAGCACTCTAGTTGTTACTGATAAAAGGACTATGGTGGACCACAAATCACTAGAGGGTTATTGCAGGATCCCAGGGAAGAGACACTGATGGCTTGCAGAGGAATGACAACAGTAACTATCTCTAAAGAACTAGTTTTGAGATAGATTTTGAAGATAGAGAGGAAAGTAACTTAACTGTCCTCCTAAGTTTGGGGCCCAAACTATTGGCTGAGGGGTAACACCATTTACTGAGACAGAAAACACGGTGGAGAGAAGGTTTAAAGAGAGGAAAATGAACAATGCACAAACATGGGATGAGAATCTTCCCATTCCTTCTCCATATCTCCAGAAGAGAAATCTGTAGCTTCCTTCAGTAATCCTCCTCCTCCTCCTCCTCATTATCATCATCAGAGCAGGAGTAGCAACATTTTTGAGAATTGATTATGTACCAGGTCCTGGTCCTGATCTGACCCTGAAGATGTAGGTGGTATCATGTCCGTTTAATAGAAAACAAAGCACTGGTTTCTTAACCTGTATCAGGTCTCCAGGTTAAGTGGCAAAAGCAGGGTTTGAATCTTGAATCCAGACAGTCTGGTTCCATTTCTTTACTTTTGACTACTTGACTGCTCAATTTATGGTTTACTTAGCACCCCCAGAATGCAACTGACCCCTACATATAATTACAGGTGAATGGTATAGCTCAGTAGACTCAAAGAGAAGACGACTAACTCCTCTGGTCTTTTTTTTTTTTTTTTTTTTTTTTTTGAAACAGAGCCTCAAAACATTTGCAGTTAAAATTTATATATACTCCTGAGTTATGTTATGGGAATGAACTATGTCACCAAAATAAAGTTCCTTTAGGAAACTGAGTCAAATACATCTGCCTTTACTGAAGCATACCTTGAGTCTTTAATGTAATGTATATTATGAATCTCTCAGAGGAATAGAGGATGTATTACATGCTGAACTTACTACATCTAGAAGTCCTTAGTTTGTTTTTGTTGCTTGTTCTGCCTGACCTCAGGAAGCATCACACACCCAGCTGGATCAATCTAACAGATCAGAAAGCTCATGCACCAAGATAAGCCCCAGGGGTAGGAGTTTATGGTCCTGCTGATGGTAAAATTTGATCCCCCAAATTGTCATGGAACAAGAAAGGAAATTAGAAATAGCCCAATCAAGTGTTTTGTTGTTGTTCTTGCATAGATGAGGAGATCTGGGTTCCCAGTCTTAAGTTTGTTCAGCATCAGTATGCTTAATAATGGTCCCTGACACATCATCTACTCCTTATTTTTAGTTCTGTTTTTCTCAATATTAGGAATTCAGAGCCTAAACAGATGCCCCATCACTACTTGGCCAGGGCCCAAGACCAGACTGCAGGTAGCGACATGGGCAAGACCTTCTAATGTCACATCTACGGTGTCTCTCCACTTCTCTCTAGCTCAAAACAGGCCCCCTTCAGAGAACTTGCGTCACTACGCAAATGTGCTTTCACCTGCAGAATAAATTTAAGTATTTTTATAGAACCCTCCCTTTTAAGGAGAAAGAGGACACAGAATCAGAAAAGATGGGAACAAGAACCAATTCAAATTAGAACCCACATTGTCCTACTTTCCTAGGAAAAGCAAACAACTCAGTATTGTATTCCTCCCACTTCCACAAATGTTAATACCAGATAAATATTCACCCAAAGAAAAGGAATAAAAACACTACTGGATTTGAATTCTTAAGGTCTTCCTTGAACCCAAATAATTTTTTCTACTCAAGACAAGTACTTCCTAATGCACACCTTCTGAATTGATGAAAATCACGGATTTGCTTGCAGAGGAAAGGAAAGGCTGGTAAGACCCAAGAGGGTTGTCCTTTGAGTTTCCACATTGCCACTAACCAGATGAAATATCTTAAGTGAGTCAACAAACACTAGGACTTTTTTTTTTTTTTAAGGAGTTTCCACACCTAGCGTGGAGCCCAACATGGGGCTTGAACCCATGACCCTGAAACCAAGACCTGAGCTGAGATCAAGAGTTGGATGCTCAACCAACTGAGCCACCCAAGCGCCCCAACAAACACTAGGATGCTTAAGACTACTGGCGTTCTCAGATTCTAAGTGGGATGTGTTTTGACTCAGATGTTAATTTTACAAGTAAAAACCATGTATTTAATCACCAAAACTTGACTGAACACTTGCCACGTACCATGTAATATGGTTAAGTGCCAGTACATGTTAATTTCATTTCAGCAATTTTCTTAATGCCTCTTAGGTACTAATATTATCCTAATCGTATAAAGGAGGGCATTGAAACCTTAGAAATCTTAAACGAATGGTAAGATTCTCTCCAGCTTGCATTCCCATCAACAGTGTAGGAGGGTTCCCCTCTCTCTGCATCCCCGCCAACATCTGTCGTTTCCTGACTTGTTAATTTTATCCATTCTGACTGGTGTGAGGTGGTATCTCATTGAGGTTTTGATTTGGATTTCCCTGATGCCGAGCAATAAAACATTCCTATTGCATGGGAGTGCTTAACAAGTGTTGAAATTAACAGGTCACCAGCCCTGTCAACCCTTAAGAAAGAATTTGACAATTGTTAAGGCGAAGGGACTTGCTCAAGGTCTCACAATGAGTTAGGGACAAAAGCAAACCAAGAATGTCATCACCCATCCCCAATTAACATTTATGTAAAACGAAGTTTAGAGGTACATAAGAAATATAAGTTTTGATAAATATACCATAGTCATATAAAATATTAACTTGGGGGGAAGCTAGATGAATGGCATCTGGAAGTTCCTTATAATATCTTTACAACTCATCTATAAATCTAAAATTATATGAAAATGAAAGTTTAAAAGGCACAACAAAATATAAAAAGAGGAAGGGAAGAAAAAGAACAGGGAAGAAGAATAAAAAATGGAGGAGGTAGGACACAGGAGAGAGAGAAAAAGAATGCAAAAGGAAGGAAGGAAGGGAGGAAAGAAGGAAGATTAGGGGACTGGAGAAACTATCCCAGTTTGCCAACGACATCACTGTTGAACTCCTAGTTTTAGTGCAAAATTTGCTTCTCAGTTCCAGAAAAATCAACGATGACTTTCCAAGTAGGAAGCTGTTACAGTTGAAAAATAAATCTAGTATTTTCCACTGGGTGGCTCAGATGGTAAGCCATCCCCCAAATTGTCTTGCACATATTTATAAACACAGAAACAGAAAAGAAAATTTGTGAAAATATAACCATTAAAAGAATCTAGGCATGGGGGCAAAGATCATCCAAGTTCAAAAGGATTTATTAGACTACAATGTGACAGAGAGAAAACAGAGTAAAAATTCACAAGAAAGGCTCATTTATATGGGAGAGATTTGGTAGGAGTCTTTCTAGGAAAGTCTAACAAAATTAGCGAGGCAGCTGTCCCATCAGCCTCCATGTGCTATTTCGCATACATAGAGAGGAAATGGAATTTCTAATTGAAAATTATCCCTCTCTGTGCTTGAAGCTATACAGAAGCAGGACATCACTGATACTGTCCTTCATTTCATGGCTCTTAAGGATAAAAGGATCTCTATAATGGTGAAATATTATTAATCATAAGTCAACCAAAGGAACAGTATCTTACACATTAACTTCATAAAAATTTACATATATTCTCATGGGTGGTCACAACACACTTTCAAAAATGCATGAAGCTGGGAGCTGGTTTTAATGGCTCGGTCATGGAAGCCCAGAACCAGAAGGCCTATTAATGGTCTAGCAAATTATTTAATTGGATTCTTTCTCCATTCAGTTGTAAAGCATGTGCATTTCTGAGCTCAAAGGTCTCCTTATTGCATTCCTAATGATTCTATTTTGTCCAAATGTAGAGTGAGGGTGTAAGTCTTACCCACTTAACCACAACTTACGACAACAGACCTTTCAGCTAAGTACAGTTAAATCGAAACGACTACCTGAATGACGAATAGGGGAAGGCTTTTGTTTATGTATCAATATCCTTTAAGGACAAACAAAGTTGATATAAGAAATAGCTCAGAGGATCGTAGGAGAAGGGAGGGAAAACTGAATGGGAAGAAATCAGAGAGCGCCAAACCATGAGAGACTCTTGACTCCAGGACACAAACTGAGGGTTGTGGAAGGCAGGTGGGTGGGGGGAATGGGGTCACCGGGTGATGGGCATTAAGGAGGGCACGTGATGTGATGAGCCCTGGGTATTATACGCAACTAAATGAATCATTGAACTCTACATCTGAAACTAATGATATACTATATGTGGGCTAATTGAATTTAAATAAAAATAAAAAATAAAGTTTTAAATAGAATTCTAAGTCAGGAATTTTCTCCACCTCCCAGTTTAGAATTTTTAACTCAAAGTTAGTCTTTACAATATAAAAGTCTATTAAAAAAAGCCCTGCCAGTTTTCCAAATTCTGTAATTAATCTAGATGATATAGTTCAAAGAATATATTTTTTTTTCTTACGAAGTAGGGGGGCGGGGGAAGAACCTAAAGCCAATGATGCCCCCAAAAGATATGTGGGACTTCAGAGCTTAGAATGATACTTGCTACTCAATCATGTTCTCAGGATCAGATTTGGGCCCTCAATCAAGCCTTAAATGGCATCTCGAAATCAATTTCATATGACTAATACATATTCAATAGCTAGTAGGTACTAGATTCCACACTACTCAACAGAGGCTCCGTGTTACCATGCTTTCATGCCATCACCAAATGAGTATGTATAGAACACTTCCTACCTATACAATATTTTAAATACAAGAAGAAATAAAGGAAAAAACAGCATACCTGTCATCAGGGAATAGTCTCACGGCAGCATGTGCCAAAAGCGTTTTAGTTTAGTGCGGACATCCGATTTCACATAAGAGATCGTGTTTTAAGATTTTACTTATCTGAGAGAGCAAGAACAAACCCACGCAAGAGAGCATGAGTGGGGGAGGGGCAGAGGGACAAGCAAACACTCACCTGAGCCAGGAGCCTGACACACAGGGCTCGATCCCAGGGCCCAGAGATCACGACCTGAGCCGAAGGCAAATGCGTAGCCTACTGAGCCACGCCCGCGCCCCTAGGAGATCAGGTCTTATCCATGTTTATTTTCTGAGCCTGTGATGCATCATCCTGCCACAGGCACCCATGGGATATTTGGGGACACTGAATCACTGAGTATTTTTTTTTCCACGTTGTAGAGAAGGCAACATGAAAATCTAAGAGAAATCTTTCGATTTCTAAAATAATTCTCAGGAGGGGAAAATACATGTTGGTTCCTTGTTATTCCCACCTCCCAAGAGTAACTGAATTTGGCCAAACTAGTGTGTTCAATTGTTCTCAAAATCATTTACACTGAATTTTAGAGTCACATACTGAGTCAATATATAAGAATGTTTATATTTTATGGCAAATCACCTACTGTGCATCTGATGGGAAGAGATTATAAAAAGACAATTTTTGTGTTTGGCAAGAGGTATAGGGACAGACAGTTTTAAATTCCAATTTGGCCACACGCCAGTTCTTTCATTACTTTAAGAATTTCCTACCTAATAGGGACTAAATAAAACATCATATACATACGAGCATTAGTGTAGTGCCTGGCACACGGTAGAAGCTCCATATATATTAATTCCCTTTATGTTTCTGTAGAAACATGGATTTGCTCTCAAGGGGTTTTCTCAATAGTTAGAAAATCTGATCAATTATTCTCCCTACAAATTCTGCGTTGAATGAACGTTATTGGTTCTAACAGACCTTTCAGCTAAGTACAGTTAAATCAAAACGACTACCTGAATGACGAATAGGGGAAGGCTTTTGTTTATTACCTCTAATGGTTCTAACTAAAGGGGGGGGGGGGCAAAGAAGATTTATAGACAGCCAACAGACACATAATTAATGATGTTGAGTATCTTTTAATCAGGGAACTACAAGTCAAAACCACAACGAGCTAATCTCCTCTCACCAGTCAGAATGGCAAGTGTCAAAGAGGGGAAATAACAAGTGGTGAGGTTGTGGAGAAAAGGGAATCCCACTGTTGGTGGGAATGTGAGTTGATTAAACCACTGTGAAAAGATATGGTACACACACACACGATGACTTTCCAAGTAGGAAGCTGTTACAGTTGAAAAATAAATCTAGTATTTTCCACTGGGTGGCTCAGATGGTAAGCCATCCCAAACGCGATGGTAAGCGCGTTTATGACAAAGTTGTGAAATAAAGATTTCTATCTCTAAAAAAACGCATTTATGCCCCCCCCCTTTAGTTAGAACCATTAGAGGTAATTGCCATAGCTTTGGGAATAACAGAGCAAACTCCAAATGTCTCCATAAAACAAAACAAAAAAGATGTACAATTTAGTGTCACAAATCAACTCCTACACAGGTTTTTAAATTGTTTCCTATGTAACTGTAGTTTTAAAAATCTACACAGTTTAACTTTAGTTACTTAAATCACACAGATTAAAAGTCATTGGTTTTCATAGGTCTGGGATCATATAAGTTTAACAAATAATAGTAAATATTCTTTGCATTCTCACTACCTATTCTTATGGTTAAATCGAAGGGCCAACAGACTATTTGAGTAAGTGAGGCTATTTAATATCAAAGTCCAAAAACCACCAAAATTTTCTATGGAACACTACCGGACAGAACTATTAACGCAAGATTTGCAACACAGAAGCTAATTTGAAGTAACAGTATCAAGGAATTCTGAATTTTATTGCCTTACTTCTCCTTAACCCTAGTCCACGCACCCTGAAGTTGAGATTTCCTTTGGTTCAAAAGAAAGGCAAAATCCAGCAGAGAAAAATACACCCTATTTTTGATTTCTAAAATAGGTTCTTAATGTCGATTTCAGAGACAACACTTGTGAGAACAGAAGCTTTTCTTTGTAAGAGCCAGGCATTGTTGACAGGTTGGATGTATGAGGCCCAATGAGTCAAAGGTCGAAGACTCAGCAGAAAGATGATCAATATCAACTGTAAAATATGTAATACTTTTTATTGAAGTATACTTGACATATAATCTTGTAGTAGCTTCAGGTGCAGTTATTTGACAATTCTGTACCTTACACACAATGCTCACCATAGTAAGAATAGTCCCCATCTGTCACCATAGAATGTTATTACAATACTATATTCCCCAGGCTGTACTTTTCATTCCCGTGACTTATAGTTGGGAGTTTGTAGCTCTTAATCACCTTCATCTATTTTGCATCCTTCTGAACCATCCCCAAACTAGAACCAGATTGTTCTATTTATGCTTTTTTGTTGTTTGTTTTTACATTCTACAGATAAATAAAATCTTACGGCATTGGTCTTTCTGATTTATTTCACTTACCATAATATTCTCTAGGTCCATCCATGTCATGGCAAATGGCAAGATCTCATTCTTTTTTCTAGCTCAGTAATATTCCATTTTGTGTGTGTGTGTGTGTGTGTACCATATCTTTTCACAGTGGTTTAATCAACTCACATTCCCACCAACAGTGGGATTCCCTTTTCTCCACAACCTTACCACTTGTTATTTCCTCTCTTTGACACTTGCCATTCTGACTGGTGAGAGGAGATTAGCTCGTTGTGGTTTTGACTTGTAGTTCCCTGATTAAAAGATACTCAACATCATTAATTATGTGTCTGTTGGCTGTCTATAAATCTTCTTTGGCAAAATGTTAATCCAGGTCTTCTGCCCATTTTTAGTCAGATTATTGTGGTTCTGGTGTTGAATTGCAGAAGTTCTTTAAGTACTTTGGATATCAACACTTTACCAAATATACCATTTGCAAGTATCTCCCATTCAGTATTTCAGTTTGTTCATCATTTCCTTAACTGTACAAAAGCTTTTTATTTTGGTATAATATAGTTTCAATAGTTTATTTTTGCCAAGTACCAAAAAAGTTTTTTAGAAAATCCCCTTACAACTGTACTGCAGGTTGAAGAGATCATACATGGAGAAGTTAACATTAAGGCACTGCCTATACCACAGAGGAACTCCAGATAGACTGAAGGGAAACCTGAAAGTAGAAGAGTTTTGTGCCCTAGCTCCACATCTGGGGCTCTGGGAGAGTATCTGCTGGCTACAGTGAAATTTAATGATGTGTACAGAGTTCCTGAACTTTGAGGCCTGAGGCTATCACAGACTACAGAGATAGTAGCAGAGGCTGAGTAAATCTCGTGTCCTCACCTACCTGGGCCAGAGGGAGCCCAGAGCCCACCCTGAGCACCACACCCCATCCAACCTCACCATCCCTTTTCCAAGAAAAAGAAAGGGAAGGAGGGCAGTAGAAAGCTATTCTGGACTTGTTGCCTTGCATAAAGACTCTCGATTGTATAAAGAAAATGAATTATGTGGGGGCGCCTGGGTGGCTCAGTCAGTTAAGTGGCTGCCTTCCACTCAGGTCACGATCCCAGGGTCCTGGGATCCTGTCCCGCATCCAGCTCCCTGCTCAGAGGAGAGTCTGCTTACCCCTCTCCCTCTGCCCTTCCCCCTCCCCCACTTGTGCTTTCCCTCTCTCTGTCAAATAAATAAAATCTTCAGAAAAAGAAAATGATTTAAGAAGAAAATAAAGTTGGAGACTCTTGAAAAGATGGTGGAGGAGTAGGGGACCCTATTCCAACTGGTCCCCAGAACTGAGCTGGATATCTACCAGACCACTCTGAACACCCACGAAATCAGCCTGAGATGTAAGAAGACAGAGCTGGATCTTTACAAACAGAATATCGCAGGCAGTTGATTTCATGGTACAAAGCAGGGAGTCATGATTCCGCAGGAGGATAAACGGCAGCAAGAGGGTGCCTGGCCATGGGGATCCTACACTGCTGGTGAGCAACAGCCTCATGCTCTGGGGACCAGGCACAGACTCCCAGACCGGTAGCAGTGGAGAAAGGACTTTAGGGCAGCCCCGGGGGGCGGAAACCCAAAGCGGCAGGGTCGTGCCTACAAACTGGGAGCGGCTGGTGGTTTTAGAAGCACAAAGGGTAGAGACATGCCCCGACCTGGAGGCAGGACTGGGAGTGCTGCGGAGGGGCACACAAGCTAGGACGCTGCAGTTTAGAGCAGCACAGACAGAAACGGAGATAGTGTGGCCTGGAGAGCTCACTGAAGCACAGACTGTAATCTCTGCTCTGAGGCAGAGGGTTGGAAACGGTTTCTTCTGCTCTGACTCTTGGAAAAGACGTGGAAAGCCACCAGGGAAAGCCGCCAGAGAACAAAAGCCCCCAAAAACCAGTTCCCACCGAGCCCATCCGCCCCACAGGGGGCAGGGCAACTCTGCCCAAACAGGGTAGGCTGAGTACCAGCGCGGCAGGCCCCTCCCCCAGAAGACAGGCTGGGAGAACAAGAGGTCAACAACCCTAAGGCCCTAGAAAACAGGTGCATCTTGCTTGGGTTCTGGTCAATAATTTCGACTCTATACATCCCTCAACCACCCTTCAACAGAATGACTAGGAGGAGGAACCCCCAAAATTGGAAAGACTCGGAGATTATGACTCATGCAACAGATTTAGAAATGGATTCAGATATAACCAAGATGTCGAGATGGAATTCAGGATAGAAATTGTGAAGACAATAGCTAGAATGGAGAAATTGATTAATGGCAACATAGAGTCTCTAAGGGCAGAAATGAAAGCTGAATTGGCAGAACTTAAAAATGCTATCAAAGAGATCCAATCTAATCTAGATAATCTAACAGCTAGGGTAAGTGAGGCAGAAGAACAAATTAGTGACCTGGAAGACCATTTAATAGATAAAAAGGGAAAAGAGGAGGCCAAGGAAAAACAACTCAGAATCCATGAAAATAGAATCAGAGAAGTAAGTGACACCATGAAACGCTCCAATGTCAGAATTATTGGAATCCCAGAGCGGGTGGAGAGAGAGGACTAGAAGATATATTTGAGCAAATCAGAGCTGAGAACTTCCCTAACCTGGGGACTAAAACAAACATTCGCATCCTAGAGGCAGAGAGGACCCCTCCCAAGATCAAGGAAAACAGGCCAACACCCCGGCATGTAATAGTAAAACTTGGAAATCTTAGAACCAAGGAAACCATCTTAAGGGCAGTTAGGGTGAAGAGATTCCTTATGTACAGAGGGAGGAACATCAGAATAACATCAGACCTATCTACAGAGACCTGGCAAGCCAGAAAGGCCTGGCAAGACATATTCAGGGTACTAAAAGAGAAGAACATGCAGCCAAGAATACTTTATCCAAAAAGGCTGTCATTTAGAATAGGTGGAGAGATGCAGAGCTTCCAAGAC